>NC_045595.1:145256054-145559084 GCF_009762305.2 Zalophus californianus
CATAAGCATTTAGTTACCTTTTTTCTCTTAAAAAAAAAAAAAGATTGGTTCATTGTTTTTAAATATTCAGCACTAGCAACTTTCTCGGTTGTTTTGGTTTTCCTTTTTTTTTTTTTTTTTTTTAAGATTTTTTACTTATTTGTCAGAGAGAGAGCGCAAGCAGGGGGAGCAGCAGGCAGAGGGAGCGGGAGAAGCAGGCTCCCCCCTGAGCAGGGAACCCAAGGTGGGAATCGATCCCAGGACCCTGGGATCATGACCTGAGCCGAAGGCAGTCGCTTAACCCAGGTGCCCTTGGTTTTTTTTTAATAGTGGCTTTTTGTTACCTTATTGGAGCCACAAAAAAGGGTAGGGAGGGAATATGCTCAAGTCAGAGGAAAATGAAGATTATTACCTACTGCTTAAAAAATACTTGAATAGCCTAGAATAACAATTTAAAATAACTTCTATAGAGCACTTCATACCTGGGAATCTTCTAGAAAAATGTGGATTGATAAGAACAGATATTAGCTGGTTTGTACTATAGTAGTAGCTAATTTGAGTTACTCTTCCAGTAGCACTTACTCCTTATTTCTAGGTATTTTTTTTAATCAGGTAGCATTTATTCCTTATTTCTAGATATTACTGAATTACACTGTAAATTTTTAAATATTTTAAGTTGAGAAATGTTAGAATTAGAGGAGTTAATACAAAGTTAGAAATTCACTTTGTGATTAATAAAATTCATATACAAACTGCACACTGTGGTCACAAGAGTCAGCTTCCACAGAGCTGCTAGGCTGGGCCTTTGTACACACAGATAGTAGACATCCCTTTGTTTTGCCCCTCCTTCTCTTCTTCAGCAGTCATTCAATGACAAGCGTAAAAAGAACCTCTTTTCCCGAAAATTCCCCTTCTACAAGAACAAGGACCAGAGTGAGCAGGAAACAAGTGATGCTGACCGTAAGTATGTGGATCCAGTGGTCAACTGAAAATAAATGTAGAGGGACCTACTGCCCTGCAGTTGGTTGTTACCATGGAGACAGTTTCAAGAGCTGCAACAGGTTACCAACTGTCTTAACCAGGAGCAACTTAACAGACATAAATTAATTTGCATACCAATCTTAACTTTTTCTGGCACCTTAGGAATTCTTAATTTAAAGTTAACAGTATTTTTAAGTTATGTGTTTAAAATAGAATTATTTGATGTAAGGGTTCTTAGAAGAAACACTTAAAATGCTTTCAAAGACTATTTTAAAGGAAACTTAGATACCTGAGAAGCTACTTAATGATTTCTAGGTTTAGCATTGACAGTCTTGGATACAGATCTTCTGGAATCATCCATTTTATCCTATGTCTTCAGTACATGTAGACAATCTGAATTTTACTTTTAAAATAAGAGGAAATAATATCAAATTTTGCTTCTCTACCCTAAATCAGCCCCTAAGCTAGAACTTTGATTCCTTTAGTACATTACATTCAGCTGCTAGCTTATTTCAAACTTTCAGAAATCTACAAAAATTCTCTAAAATATGTACACCTGTAATGGTCTTGGAACTGTCTCTTATTGTAGCACCAATTTTATGCATTACTGACAACTATTTTCTTTGATTATCTTTTTATTGCTTGCTCTCTGGGAACTACTCTCTACAGGAGATCCCTGACGACATGGGATCAAAAGGCCTGAGTAAGTGATCAAAATACTCCCAAGTTATTTTTTAACCTCCATCTACAGAACTACCTTTTTCAGATACATTTTGAGATTCATGGTAGCGCCTTTCTGGCATGAGGAGGTATATGATTTAGATTGCTTTTAGACTTTCCATATTAATAATGTGCTTGGGATTTTTATTTCTGTAATACATACCTTTTGTTTTTCTAATGCTCCATTTTTCACATGTCATTTGAAAAACTCATAATTAGGTTTTCATTTTTGTAGTTTTTATGGCAATTACTTTTGCTAGGGATTTTTTTTAAGCTTTTTAAAATAGTACTACCTGCCTACATTGTTAGAATGTAGAAAATAATCTTGCAGTTTTATGTCCACCGGGTTTTTTGTTAAAACAAGTTAAAATCACTTTGATTCTGTGTTAGAAAAGCATTGCTATAATGTGAAACTCTAAAATATAATGAATCTTAATAGAAAAGAATTGTGGACCTCAAATTCAAGTAACAGTTGATGTAGGGGGATGGAAATTATAGATCTCTTTTTCAAGGAGGTTGTAAATTATTTAAAGAATTATAAGAAATATTTTCCTTTGTTTTTCCTTTAACCAAGATGTCAGTGGTTTTGGGTTTGTCTTGTTCTTATTTAATTTTCTAACTAGTACATAATCTTCATATGAAACTTGGTACAGTCTGGTATATAGGAGTCATTCAGTAAATGTTAGAGTGAATGGATGAAACAGGTCATTTTTTAGCAAACAAAATTTTAAATTTAGGTGTTCTCAAATTGATAGTATATGAAAGTTTACCGAATATTACTGTTATTTTAGGTGACAGCGACTCATAGAAGTAATCTCTTAGACAAAAGTTTTTTCCTGGATAGTTCTTTCTGTTTGGATTATTAAGCATATTGAAAACTTACTTTTTGTAATTCATTGGTCATTAAGGATATAACCAATATCGGGGCACTTGGGTGTTTCAGTCGATTAAGCATCCAACTCTTGATCTCAGCTTGGTTCTTGAGCTCAGGGTCATAAGTTCAAGCCCCACATTGGGCTCCATGTCCAGCATGTTAAAGAAAAAAAAAAATATATATATATATATATATGTATATATATATAACCAATGTCTTTTAACTTTCTAAGATCTACATTAATAAACATTATATTTCATAGAAGATTTTTTCCATGATTTATGCTAACTTTATACTGGAATTTTAATCTAAAGTATAGGTACTTTTATTTCAACCTTAACAATTAAAGGTTTGTATTAGATTGGTGGCAGTATGCTTTATATGTAATTATTTCTATATAGACACACTTGGTTATTTTTGCCTGTGCGTTTTTACGATTCAGCAAGAGCCACAAATTCACTATTACTGGTGGTACCCTTTTTTAATCTTTTACCTTTGGGGAAAATAATCAGTGAAAATCTTTAAAACTGGAAAATATTTCCATAGATTCTTAATGCTATAGAATTTATTTTGAGAATGATGTGTTTTAGAGGTGGTATGATTCAGCATAAAAAAACCCACAGATTTTTATTATCTGCTAAATCATTAGAGACCTGTGGAAAACTCATTGGAAAGAAACTAAATGGACAGTTTGTTTACTATATTAATATTGTTATGATGGATGATAATTACACCTTGGCCACATCTTATTTCCATCTCTCATTTTGACAATTGGGATTTGAGAATAGAAACAAATGAAAAATAGTAACTGATTATCAGTGTCCTTTAGAAAAGGATTTAATTTTCTGGACAGAGACTTAAGATCCCTTGAATGATGGGTTTTGTGCTTCATCTCACAGGAACTAAGATAATTTATTCACCTGGTAACTTGATAATCAAATGAGGGAGACAGGAAAATATCAGTAAAAATTCTAAACCTGGATAAAACAGATGACTAACAGTTGACAAGGTGCCAGTTATTATACAACAGAAAATGCTGGGAAAAGGGTGGTCAGGGACTTTATTCGTAGCCTCAGCAATCTGTAGTCTAAAGTTCCAAATACAGCAAATAAACTAAGCAGAACCTTGTGAGATTTTAATAGAAAGAAATGTGTGACTCATAGGTATTCATCAAGCCTTGTTGAAACAGGACTCATGAAGGGACTGAGAAGAAAAAGCATAAATTATTTCAGAGAAACAAACCCAATGAAGAAATGGAATAACACTGGATATCAAGAAAGATGTACATCTACACGTAATTTCATATAACCTATGAAAAATAGGGTATTTAATTGAAGAGAGAAACAAAAGTGTGATGCCCTGAATACTTTTCATAGACATGAACTCAGTGATTCTACAAAAGAGAATCAAATAAATCATTGATTTGCCCTGTTGAGAGTAGAGGAAACAATGAGAGAATTTGCCTTTCCAATCCTAATTTTGACTAACAACTAACTAGAATATGATGGAAGTGTGAGAGAATGCAAGTAAATCATCATAGCTTGTGAAAAGCTAGAAATAGAAACATGTACAACTTGTATATCTTAAGGCAACTTTGAAAAAGGTGAGAAGGAAAATGTAAGATTCCTTTAACAGAGACTAAAAAGTTCAGGAGGGGCTCTGTAAGGTGCTCAGAAGTGAAATCATGATACACAGTTTCAGACGAGGTTTGTACCTATAGCTCAATTTTCACAGCTTTCCATTTTGTAGAACACCTCAAAAACTCTTGTCAGGCACATAAGGAAAATATATGTAATGGGAAGCCTTTCTTCTCATCTCAAAGACTTACAGAAACAAAGTTGTGTGGAGCTCTTAGATGCCAAAACCAGACTTATTTTTATTTGTATAAAGAATAAGTGTAAGAGTAGTAGTATTGCTTAAGATTAGTGATGTGTAGGTAGTAGTTAGGGAGAGCAAAGAAAAGGTATATGATACCTTCTCAGGAAGAAATGTTTGATTAGAAGGGGGAGACTTGGTTAGATTTGAAATGGCTGTGGTCATCAAACATCATAAACAAAATCAGAATTAAAACTTAAAGAATATACCATGTATGTCAAAGGGATAATATCTTTACGAACTTCTAACAGATCAGTAAGAAACAGACTAATTCTTCATTCGATAACTGAACAAAGGATGTGAGAAGAATGCTCAAAAAATAACAAATGAAATGAGTATATAAAATACTTAATGTCCCCAGTAATCAGTAAACAAAATGATAATATCTACCCATCATCTTGACAGACATTTCTTTTAAAGGAGAACCCAGTGGTAGAGTTGTATGAAATGACTAGTTTTAATATATTAACATTATGCGTATCTGGAAAAGTATATCTTTTGATATACTACTAATTCCTCTTCAAGGAATTATCCTAAGTATGTAGTCAGAGATAGAGATAAAGGTTTATATATCAGGAAGTTTATTTTAATTTTATTGAGAAATTACAGTCAAAAAACTTTGAAACCATCCTAAAATGTCTTTGTATTTGGGAAGTGGTTAATGAAGTATGATTTATCTGTATTTTGTAATATCATTTAACCATTGAAAATCATATTAAAACATGACATGGGAAAATGCTCATGATATAAATTAAAAAGAATATGAAACTGCATATATTATCTAAGACTTGTAAATAAACATATATTTAGGGCTATTTTGAATAGTGTTGCTTTGAACATTCTTGCACATGTCTTTTGGTCAACATATATATGTCTTTCTGTTGGGAAAATACCTGGGAAAGGAACTGCTGGGTCATACATACATACATCTGTGGGGCTTTAGTAGTCACTGCCAAATAGTTTTCCATAGTAGTTGTACCAATTTCGCCACCCTCAGTAGTATATGAGTTCCAGTTGCTACTTACCTTCTCTGTGTTTGGCATATCTGTTTTTGGGTTTTTTTCATTATAGCCATTCTGGTGGATGGTAGATATCTGTTGTGGCTTTATTTTGCATTTTGCTGATAAGTAATTACAGGGAAAAATTACAAGGAAAACTTGAACACCTTTTTATATGTTTACTGGATATTTGAATACCTTTTTTGATGAAGTTTCTTAAAAAATATATTTTAATTATCAAGAAGAAAGCATTTTAGGGCGCCTGGGTGGCTCAGTTGGTTAAGCGACTGCCTTTGGCTCAGGTCATGATCCTGGAGTCCCAGGATGGAGTCCCGCTTCGGGCTCCCTGCTCAGCAGGGAGTCTGCTTCTCCCTCTGACTGTCTTCCCTCTCGTGCTCTCTGTCTCTCATTCTCTCTCTCTCAAATAAATAAATAAAATCTTTAGAAAAAAAAAAGCATTTTACCTTTCTAATAAATACTCCCCCACAGTGATGATGATGTTATTCCAAGGGCCGTGCTTTGAATAGCAAAATTTTATTGTAGAGTTACATATAAGGATACGTGAAAGAACTTAAAGAATTTGATTGCATAACAGCTATCGGTAATCTTAAAGAATTTGAGATGAGTAGGAGAAGTCCCCAGAAAAGCCAGAAAAGAGATTTGTAGTAGCTTTAACTTTTTACTATATAACATGCCAAATATATTCAATAGTAGAAGAATAGTAAATTAAAGCCTGCAAGTATTCATTTACCCAACTTCTGTAATTGTCAACTCATGGTTAATTTTGTCTCTTCTATACTCCCCCTTACTCTCCCCCTTCACTCACTCCATTGCAGTAACTAATGTTTCTCTCTTTTATGTATTAGAGATTGTAGAGTACAATACTAATCCTAATACAAATTTATAAGAATTTTTTTTTATGTGTCATTCCTACTTTGGGGAATGAATTTTAAGGAAATAGGACAAGAGATTAAAAAGTTGTATAAATGAAGACATTCCTAATTATTGATGTTGGTGGAAAACAATTTAAAGCAAACTAAAATGTCTGAGTAGTAAGTAGTAAGGTAAATTACGATTCATCAGTTCAATAGAATATTATGCAACAATTTAAAATGATTGTTTCGAAGTACATGTAACATGGGAAGAAATTTTTAAATACAATTTTAAAAAACTTCATTTTGCATGTGCTTGTCATATGTTATTCAGTCTCACAATTTTTAATGTCCCTGCTGTATTTAAAATATTTATAATCATAATTAAGAAAGTTATATCCTTATACCTGAAACTAATCCAACACTGTATGTCAGCTATACTGCAATTTTAAAAAAGGAAGAAAGAAAATTATATCTTGTCTTTGCAGGTTAGAATAACAGACTTATTTTTCACCATGACAGCAGTTCAAGAACTATTATCTTCATTTGAAATCTTACATTCTACCATTCTCAGAACTTTTCAGTAGTGCATCTTGATTTTAGGAGACTCTGTGGGTGGTATGGTACAGCAGATATTTCTCCTCAAGCTGTTTTCTTACCCCTTAAAATTTTTTTTCGTTTGCCTCACATAAGAAATTTAGATTTCTCTTTCTCCTGTGGACAGTTTTGTTTTTTAGTTTTTATAATTTATTTTATTTTATTTTATTTACTCTCTGGAGATCTTATTGAGAGAACATTCAAGATTACATTTACATGGGAAGAGTACCTGGTGTTTACGGAACAATCAAGTTATGAAATGGGGTCACTTTCAAGGAGAGGCCAGGCAATTTGCAAGTAGATGTATTTGCTTTATCTTTTTTGTTTTGCAAAGCAGCCAGTGTCAATTTTATCAAAACAGAGCTTCTCAGAAATACTAGTCTATTTTAAAATACAGTCCCACCTTCTAGAATTCCCTTCCGTTTGACTTTTTTTTTGGAACATATGCATCTATGACATCTAAAATGTTTTATCTGTATGATCTCAGAGACCTGGATTTTCGTTTCTCTTCAGGAACAAAGAAGCTGAACTAAAAGCAAGATCATTTATTTTTTTAAGATATCCCTTCATTAAAATGGGCATCTGTTTGCTCAAATATAACTTATCTCTTTTGTCGGTCATTACTGTTTCATAAATTAAATGGTGCCAACTGCATTTTCTCTTTTTGGGTTCTATGTCTACATTTGGACCAATTTAGGATCACTTTGCCCTCTTTGTCATATTCTACTTGATTATTTTTCATAGATTTTGTTCATAAACTGTGTTGTACAGAAATGGAGCATTGTCCTTAATTACACAATTTCTTTCCTTCCTAATTCATATTTAGGGGAAAAAAATTTTCAAAGAAAATCAAAAATGCTTTTTAAAAATTCTTTGACTATGTGTGATTTATATCTCAACATTTTGTAATGTCGCCTTGTGTTTATTTTGATAATTTGCTTTTTTAAACTCATGACACTGTGTTTTCTTTATTTTTTCCATTGTCCTGCAATTTCAGAGCATATAACTTCTAATGCCAGCGATAGTGAAAGTAGTTACCGTAAGTGTTTTAAGTTACTTTTCTTTTGTAATCACGAGTAATATATGTCCTTTGGGAGTTTTTTGTCTTAGTGATGTATTCTAAAAACTGAATATCAGATGCTTAACATTTTAAAATCAGAGCCAAGTAAAATTCTGAATTGAAAAATAAAGTCATACTATGTACAAAAGTTAACAAAGTTCCAAAATTATAAATAAAATTCTAAAATCCTCTTTACAAACAGTGCTATTTGTGTACATAGTGCATGCATGTGTGTGTGTGTGTGTGGGTGTCTTTTACAAGAAAATATCTAGTTAAATGAGGGGTAAACTTGCATTTTGCCATTTTCTTTAGTAAATATGTTTTTAATATGAGCATTAAAATGTTTTTCAAGGGGTGCCTGGGTGGCTCAGATGGTTAAACATCTGCCTTAGGCTCAGGTCATGATCCCAGGCTCCTGGCTCAGCGGGGAGCCTGCTTCTCCCTCTCCCCCTGCCTCTCTCCCCCTGCTCATGCTCTCTCTCTCTCTCTCTCTCTCAAATGATTAAATAAAATCTTTTTAAAAAATTTTTTTAAATAAAATGTTTTTCAGTAGTGGTAAATTATAGTTAGCTTTATTTCCTTTTTTATTCTTTGTCACCAGTAATGATCTAGATCAAGTTATTGTTTACTACCAGCTTCTGGTGAACCTAAACGATGAAGGAAAAATTTTCAACAGTTGCTCATACAATAATACTGATTTCTTTTTTGGTGTCCTTATGTTACATTTTTGCTATTATATTGTTAAGTGAACTGTAAGCATCTGGAGTTTTTTAATAGATTTGGACATGGTAGGAGGGGGGAGTACATGAATATTATCAGTTGTACCTTAAAATTAAAATTGCTTTTCTAATTTTTTTTTACTGCTGTCTAATATGAAAGTAATCTTGATTACAGATGAGTATGGCTGCTCAAAAGGTCCATCCTGTTAATACCAGTCTCTGATATTTTTCATGTTGACAATATATACTTTTAACCCTCATTCGATTGGTTGTTGTTTTTTGCATAATAGTTACATAAGGATTTTCTTTTTTTGGTGTGGGAATGTGATTTCTTATTAATGTTTTATTAACATATAATCAGAACTCACCATAGAGTAGTTGAGTAACTTTCTAGACTTAAAAAAAAAAAAAAAAAAAGGTAACGAAAGTATATACTGTCTGTCTCACCATTTGCATGAATTGTTAGGTGTGGAATATTCAAGTTGCATGTTTTTGCTAATATGTAAACCCTGTTTTACATATAGTATTTTTAAAAGCAGCTTGTTAGGTATGTTTTTTATATATTATGACAATAAAACAGTAAAATACACTTTCAAAGCAGGAAAGAATACTTTTAAAGCAATGAAATACACTTTTAAAGCCAATATATGAGTTTAAAAAATCTACAGCTGCATATGTATGATATAAACCAGTGCCAAATTTAGTGAAAAAGTTGTTATAGAATCTTGATATTCAAGGAGAAAAATCCTCAAATATGTTATCCAACATTGATTGTTTTCATTGAACTACTTGAAGTAACAGTCCTTCCTAGTTTGTTTTCTATACGTGTGTGTGTGTGTGTGTGTGTGTGTGTAAGAACTGGAATTTTTAAGTCTTTCAGTTCCTTTCCCTGAGTCAAGATACAATTTGTAGAGTTTTTTATTGACGATATTCTTAAGCTCTAAACCTTTAACTTAATCTTAGAGGATTTAACTTCTAAAGTGCTTTCAAATCAAAGCAAAATATATCTTATTTCATTTGCTATCTATGTGATTCATAGTTGGAGTGGGAAGGGAAGGATTTAGTTTTATCCAAAGCTTTTTTTTTTTTGAAGATCTAATTGGCTTTTTAAGCAATTAATGAATTGTGCAGCATCCCATTCCAGCAAGTAGAAGGGAGCACCCTTATCTAAAGCTTTTTAAATTCATTTTAAATGAATTTATTTTTTAATTGAATAAATGAATTATTAAAGCAATTAGTGAATTTTTTTCATCAGTGAAATAGTGACAACAGTTTTACCTTTACGTTTTATTATAGTTATAAATAAAAATTATATATATCCTGTTAAATATTATATCTGGTGGGACCAAAACATCAGCATATTCTTAATAGCAGTAAATTACATAAATACTCACATATGTAGAACTTTTCATTAAAGTACTTATCTTTAAGAGACTTAATAGTTCTTAGCTTCTAAATAAAAAGTAGTATCACATACATGACGTCACAAATGAAGATTTTAAATAGATCTAATGATAATGTAAAACACAGGATAACAGAAAGGTAGTTGTTAAATAGCACATTTATATTCTGCTTTTACATTTATCAGACTTATCCTTATGACTTCATAATTTGCTACTTTTTTAACTTAATCTTCCCATAAATAAAGTACCTTTTTCTACATCTTTGCTATTCTCTGAGGAAAGTCCTAGCAATTTATATGTTATGTATGAAGAATTAAATTAGCATTAGTTATCTTAATAGATTTTCTCATCTGTATTTTGACTAATAGGTGGTCAAGAAGAATATGTCTTGTCTTATGAGCCAGTGAATCAACAAGAAGGTTTGTGAAGCCTATTGATGTTTTATAATCTTCTAGAAAAATATACTTCTTAGTTTAAAAAATAGGTCTAACTCCTACCTCAAAATAATTCTATTAGAATTTTGTTAATATTTTTTTCTGTAAGTATATATACAGAAATTTGCTATATGTATTTTATGAAACATGGTTTAGTTCACAGTATGTTGAAATCTAGTCATTTTATTTTGTTTTATAATGCTGTTTTATTTCCTAAGCAACTTATTTCTAGTGCTCATGATAGTGTCACTGTCCTTCAGTGACCCTTGTTCAAAATTTTGCAAACATCTTTGATCTTTCTGTTTTTCATCTCCCTTGTCCAGTTTCTAGGCCCTATTTATCTTCTCTCATATCTTCCTTATTTATAACCTTCTTTTCATCCTTCCTACCATAATGTTAATTCTGGTTCTTACTATCAATCTCCCTGTTTCTAACATGATCCCTTACAATCCAGTGTAAGGTGTAATCCACTTCTATTAGATCATCTTTCCAGATCACGACTGTGATTATATCAACTCTTATGCCCAGTTTCTTTTTTGCCCTTCTTTGATCTGCTTCCTACCAATTTCTACTTCAAAAAGGATCAGTAAAACACTAAACTGTGTTTTCTCATTTGTAATGAGGTGATATTAGCAATGTATAGAAACACTGCTAAAATTCTGGATTTAACTTGGTTGAGTTATCAAGTGTATGACTTCCAACGGGAGACTGACTTGTTTAAGATCTTAGTAAAGGTTTATAAACTAGCAAGTTAGGCATCCCTGATGGGAAAAGAAAAAATTTTTAATATTTTTAATTTTTAATTAGGATACTTTTGTTCTCTGGTCTGAAGTACATTGATGTTTGTTGAGTATTTATTCCTTTTAACATGCAGTTTATCTTTATAGTTAATTATACTCGACCAGTGATCATATTGGGACCTATGAAAGACAGGATAAATGATGACTTGATCTCAGAATTTCCTGACAAATTTGGATCATGTGTTCCTCGTGAGTAGCCCACATAAAAATTGTTAATTATTGCTCTTAACATTTTGTCATCATGTGTGGTAAAAGTAAACATTACCATTTTTTAATGGTTTATACTAAGTTATCAGGTATTCCTGCGTATTATTGTCCCTTTTTAAATTTCAGTTAATTGCCATTGTGTTGAACTTTACTATTATTGAAGCAGAAAGTGGATTTGTTGTGTTTAATACTAAACACTTCCTCAAGTTATTTTCTGTTAAAGATACAACTAGACCAAAACGAGACTATGAGGTAGATGGAAGAGATTATCATTTTGTGACTTCAAGAGAACAGATGGAAAAAGACATTCAAGAACATAAATTTATTGAAGCTGGCCAATATAACAACCATCTGTATGGAACAAGTGTTCAGTCTGTGCGGGAAGTAGCAGAAAAGGTATGCACCAGGGGTGCCTGGCTGGCCCGTTCGGTAAAGCATGCAACTCCTGATCTTGGTGTTGTAAGTTTGAGCCCTATGTTGGGTGTAGAAATTACTTAAAAATAAAAGCTTTAAAAAAAAAGAAAAAGGCACCAAAGTGATCCCAGAATATAGTTTCTAATCTGATTGCCTTTGACAGTATAAAAGAATGATGGAATAGAAACTTCTAGTTCATATTTTTGAAAAAATATATAAGTTATAGCATTGATCATTTTAATTAATGTTATGAATTTATTCAAATGAATATTTGTGGCTTAGAAAAATGCATACAAAATGAAGTAGATCAGGGGTACTAGGTGGCTCAGTTGGTTAAGCATCCGACTCTTGATTTTGCGCAGGTCACGATCTCAGGATCATGAGATCGAGCCTCACATCAGGCTCCACACTGGGCATGGAGCCTGCTATTTTAAGGTTCTATACATTTGCTAGACATAGACCTTGTATTTTAGCAATAGCTTTCTAACATCTAGCATAATTAAAGAGCTAAGACCAGCAGTGTTCATCAATAAAAATGAACCAGATGTTCAAGATAAGTGTAGTTGCTCCTATAAAGAGACTAGACAAAACTTTCTCCTGGAGAGTCATATTTAATTAACAACAATGTAAAAAATACTCAGCAGTACTGTAACAGCAACAGATTTTCTTAAAACATCCTTCAGAGTAGTCTGATGATACATTGACATTGGGTTAAAGCAGTTTTATGGTGAAGCCAAAACATTGTTCTCCAGACACACTGCTATGCTTAAATTACTTTTTGGGCCTGGAAAATAAACATCAACAAATTGTCTTATACCTTTAAAACTAGTAGTTTAAGACCCAGTAATGGAATACCTATAAAACATAAAGCAGTAATTTAGCATCTCAGTTTTCCATCTGTAAATACTACTTTTTTTATATGAGATATACTATAAGAGGTTTGGTTAGCTCTGATCAGTTTTAAAAATTGAAAAAATGGAGATGTCCAGTGATGCCAAGAGTTTGGGAAAATAGGAAATCTTAGATATTATTAGTGGGGATATAAATTGATAGAACTTTTTTTTTTAAAGATTTTGTTTATTTATTTGACAGAGAGAGACAGCGAGAGAGGGAACACAAGCAGGGGGAGTGGGAGAGGGAGAAGCAGGCTTCCCACCGAGCAGGGAGCCCAATGCAGGGCTCGATCCCAGGACCCTGGGATCATGACCTGAGCCGAAGGCAGACGCTTAACGACTGAGCCACCCAGGCGCCTCAGAACTTCTTTTGAGAAGAGTTTGGCTCATACCCTATGACTTAAAAATTTACTTCTTTTTTTTTTTTTTAAGATGAGAGAGAGAGCACGAACAGGAGAGGGAAAGGGAGAAAGAATCTCAAGCAGACCCCACACTGAGTGTGGTGCCTGACTTGGGGCTGGATCTCACAACCAACCTGAGCCAAAACCAAGAGTCAGATGCTTAACTGACTCTACCACCCAGGTGCCCCTCAAAAATTTACTTCTTGGTATCTAAGTAGAAATTTACTCAAGAGGATCATGTATAAAGGTGTTCATAGTAGCTCTTTATAATAGTGAAAAATTGGAATCAACAAAGGGAAGTGGTAATTATTACTTACTCATGCAGTGGGATATGGCAGCTAGAGTGAATAAACTATAATATTCACTAGAGAGGTGTATCTACATTAATAAATCTCAAAAAAGAAGATACACAATATGATACTATTTATATAAACTAAAATAACAGAACAGTCTGTATAGTTTATGGATACATATTTAGTAAATATAAAAACGTTCATGGGAATGATACACATCTACTTCAGAAGTATACATAGACACTATACAGTGGTTTTCCTTTGGGAGGAGAAGGAAAGAAATTGTACCTTTAGCTTTATTTATAATGTTGTATTTCTTTTAAATTTTTTAAAAAAGTAAAACTGCATCCTCATCCTACCTGAAAGATAATGTGCAAACTTCAAATTACTGACAAGCGGAAAAGTAAACACCAAGTCACAGCAAGTTAGTTTTTTTTTTAAGATTTTTATTTGTTTGTTTGTTTATTTATTTATTTGACAGAGACACAGCGAGAGAGGGAACACAAGCAAGGGGAGTGGGGGAGGGAGAAGCAGGCTTCCCGCGGAGCAGGGAGCCCGATGTGGGACTCAAGCCCAGGACCCTGGGATCATGACCTGAGCCGAAGGTAGATGCTTAATGACTGAGCCACCCAGTCGCCCCTAAGATTTTTTTTTTATTTGACAGAACAAGCTGGGGGAGCTGCAGAGGGAGAAACAGGCTCCCCCCTTGAGCAGGGAGCCCGATGTGACCCTGGATCCCAGGACTCTGGGATCATGACCTGAGCCAAAGGCAGGCAGTTAACTGACTGAGCCACCCAGGTGCCCAGCAGCAAGCTATTTCTTACGCAAACCATGTAGAGAAGAAAATATCAGAAAGTTCCACAAAGTAGAAATGTTACAAATAATACTCTGATCACAATGCAATAAAGCTATAAATGATTAGAAAATTAAAAACAGGCCCAGCAAACTAGAAATTTTAAAACTGTTAACTCTTATGTGAAAGAGAAAATACAAAATAAAATTACAGATTTTCTTAATAATGAAAACAGTACATATCAGAATCCATGGGATACATTTAAAACAGTGATCAAAGGAAAAGTCATAGCCTTAAAAACTTCCAAGCAAAAATGATTAAGAGTAAATAAATGCCAGGTGTAAAAGGCTAGAAGGAGAGAAAGGGAGGACATAATGTAAATAAAAACAAATTATGTGATAAGCAGGAGACAGGAAATAATAAAAATCAGAAAACGGGAAAGCAATATATAAAATAAGTGAAACCAAAAACTGGTTATTTGAGAAGATCAAAGTCATTGATAAACCTTTAACCGGACTGATCAGAAAAAAAAGGAGAAAAGGCAACAAATTACCAATATCAGGAATTAGATGACAGAATTTATAAATATTAAAAGAAAAATCATAAAATCATCTCCGTAGTTCAGGAAAAGCATTCAGCAAAATCCAACACCCATTAGAAACATGTCAAGAATATCCATTTTACCACTTGTTTTCAGCATTATAGTAGAGGTCCTAGCCAGTGCAGTAAGTCCAAAGGAAGTAAGAACAGTTGTCCAGATTGGAAAGGAAGAAGTAAAGTTGTGTTCATTTGCAGATGATATGATTGTCTATGTAAAAAATCTGATAGAATCTACCCAAAAAACTACTAGAATTAATAAGTTTAGCAAGAATGAAGGATACAATATAATTCATTATACAAAAGTCAGTTGTATTCCTATGTACTTAGACCAGTCATAAGTTGAAATTTTGAAAAACATTATTTACAGTGGCATCAGAAAATATTAAATACTTAAGAGAGAAATCTAACAAAAGACTTACAGATCAGTACACTAAGAACCACAGAGCATTGCTGAGAAAATTAAAGACGTAAATAAATGGAGAAATATATCATGTTCATGGTTTCTAAGCCTTAATATTACTTAGACGTCAGTTGAACTGACGTCTGGTACAACCGCAATAGAAAATGGCATGCTAATTCTAAAGTTCGTAAGAAATGCAAAAATTTAGACTAGCCAAAACAACTTTGAAAAAAATCGAAGATAAGAAGGACTTACAGTACTTGATTTTGAGACTTATAAAAATACAGTAATCAAGATAACTATTACTGGCATGAAGACAGACAGGTAGATCATCAGGACATACTAGAGAATCCTTAAATGGACCCACAGTATATATGGACAACTGTTGACAAAAGTACAAAGGCAGTTCAGTGGAGAAAGGGATAGTCTTGGGGTGCCTGGGTGGCTCAGCTGGTTAAGCGTCTGCTTTTGGCTCGGGTCATGATCTCAGGATCCTGGGATCGAGCCCTGCATCGGGCTCCCTGCTCAGCAGGAAAGCCTGTTTCTCCCTCTCCCTCTGCTGCTCCCCATGCTTGTGCTCTCTCACGCACTCTGTCAAATAAAATATTTTAAAAAGAAAAAAAAAAGGGGTAGTTTTTTCAACAGATGGTGCTAGAACGATTGACTAGCCATTGCCTCACATCATATACAGAAATTAACTAAAAATAGGGTGCCTGGGTGGCTCAGATGGATGAGCGTCTGCCTTCAGCTCAGGTCATGATCCCAGGGTCCTGGGATCGAGTCCCGTGTCGGGCTCCCTGCTCCTTGGGGAGACTGCTTCTCCCTCTGCCTCTCTCTCTTTCTCTCTGTCTCATGAATAAATAAATACAATCTTTTTTTAAAAAATTTAAAAATAGATCAGAAATGTAAAGCCTAAAACTAAAAACTTTGTAGAAGAAAACAGAAAAATCTTCATGACTTTGGGTTTGGCAAAGATTTCTAAGATAGTATACCAAAAGCACAATCCATAAAAGAAAAAATAATGACAAATTGGATTTCATTGAAATTAAAACTCTGCTCTTGAAAAAACTCTTAAGAGAATAAAAAGGCAGGCCATATACTAGGAGAAAATATTTTCAAATCCTATATCTCATGAAAGACTTGTATCCAGAATATATAAAGAACTCTTGCAATATAATAATAAAGACAACCCAATTTAAAAATGGGCAAAGTATTTAAAAAGACATTTCTCTAAAGAAGATGGCCAATAAACACATAAAAAGATAATCAGTCAATAGGGAAATGCAAATTGAAACCATAATGAGGTCCCATTACACACCCATTAGAATGACTAAATTATTTTTAACTGACCATTACCAAGTTTTGACAGAGATATAGAGCAATTGGAACTCTCATACTCTACTAGGTGAGAATATAAAATGATAAAACCACTTTGAAAAACAGTTTGAGAGTGCCTGGATGGCTCATTCAGTTACTCATCCAAATCTTGATTTCAGCTTGGGTCATGATCTCAGAGTTACAAGACTGAGCCTGGCATTGGACTTACACTGGGCATGGAGCCTGCTCAAGATTCTGTCTCCCTCTCCCTCCGCCCCTCCCCTACCTACCTGCCATGCCCCATGTGTGCAGGCGCTCTCTGAATGAATGAATGAATGAATGAATGAACGAGATTTAAGAAAAACAGTTGCCTAGCGTATGATCCATTTCTGGATATTTACCCAAGAAAAAAGAAAGCATAGGTCCATACAAAGATACCTATGATAATAGGAGACCAGTGGTTGCTTGGAAAAGGACTAGAGGGAGAAGTTTCAAAGAGGCATGAGGAAACTTTTGAGGGTGACTAATATGTTTATTATTTTGATTTTGATGATGATTTTAGGGTATATACACATGTCAAAACTTAAATTGTATACTTTAGGGGCGCCTGGGTGGCTCAGTCGGTTAAGAGTCTGCCTTCAGCTCAGGTCATGATCTGGGGCTCCCTGCTCAGCAGGGAGTATGCTGCTCCCTCTACCGCCCACCCCAGTTGTGCTCTCTCTCTCAAATAAATAAAATCTTTTTAAATTTTTTTTTAATTGTATACTTTAAATACATGCAGTTTATTGTATGTCAGTTATACCTTAATCAAGCTGTTTAAAATAAAAACTGACAATCTTCTTGGTGCTTTGAGGGGAAAGAGAACTTACAACTAACTTTATCCTTGATGAACTACTTAAATGTTTTGTCAACTCACATATACTTTTTACAGTAAATATAATTAATAAACGGTTTTTTAAAGAATTTAAGGTAGAACATAGAAAAATAGAAGGTGTAGAAAAAATTAACACAATAGACAAACCATGAACTGACCTGATTTTTTTAAAAAAGGAAAAATCACAAATAATAGAAATGACAAGGGGACATACCATTGAAATATTATGAAATCATAAAAGACTACTTTGTATATCTTTCTATAAATAAATTTTAAAACTTGGTTGTGATGGATAATTTTTTAGAAAAATGTGGTTCACCGAAATTGACCTATTAGAAATGGAAAATTTCTTTAGAAGAAATAGAGCAAGTTATCAAGGAACTACCCCACAAAGAGCACCAGACTCAGATGGCTTCACAGGGAAATTCTACCAAATATCAAAGGTTAGATTGTTCTAAAGCCCCCATAAACCGTTCAAGAGCATTCTTTTTATGAAGCAAGTATAAGATTGATATCTAAGCCTGCTGGAGACAGGAAAAATTATAGACCAATATCACTTACAAATATTAATGCAAAAATGTTAAATATTTTTAGTAAACAGAATCCAGTACCATATTGCAAAAATAATACGCTATGACCAAATGGGATTAAAGGAATTTAAGGTCAGCTCAAAGTTAGGAAATTAATTAATGTAATCTTCCACAATCTAAAGAAAAAAATCATATATCCATAGATGCCTAAGAAGCTTTTGGTAGAATTCACTACCCTTCCTGGGGGGAGAAAAACTGAAAAATACAGAGATTGGTGTTATATTTTTAAAAAGGAAAAAGAAGAGAGAGAGATTGAGATGGATGAATGGAATCCTTAATAGGAGAAATATGAAGCAATTCCATTATTGAGGAACAAGGCAAGGATGTCCATTATCTCTATTGCTAGTCAACATTGTACTCAAGGTATTCATTGTACTTGAGGCATTAGTCAGTGCTGTTAAGAGAAATCAATTAGAGGCATAAAAATTGAGGGGAAAAGTAAAACTATCTCTATTTTCAGATAATAGTATACCTGGGAAACCATACAAAATCTATCACAAAATATCATAAAATTATTTTGTAAAATAAATTATAAATTCATTATAAAACTAAAGACCATTATAAAATGAAAGATACTTTAAAAAACTAGAGTAAGGTTAGCAGTATATAAAATTAAGATCTAGTGCTCGTGGGGCACCTGGGTGGTTCAGTCAGTTGGGTGTCTGACTCTTCATTTCAGCTCAGGGTCGTGAGATCAAGCCCTGCTTTGGGCTCCGTGCTCAGCAGGGAGTCTGCTTGAGATTCTCTCTCCCTCTTCCCCTCCCGCCTTGCTCTCACTCCCTCTGTAAAATAATAAATAAAATCTATAAATAAATAAATATTCCTACTAATTTGAAATTGTTCATTGAAGTATACTTAAGCCCTTGGATTACAGAATGCATTATCATGGGCACCTGTGTGGCTCCGCTGGTTAAGCCGTCAACTCTTGATTTTGGCTCAGGTCATGATCTCAGGGTCTGGGGATCAATCCCTGCATGGGGCTCTGCACTGAATGGGGAGTCAGCTTGAAGATTCTCTCTCTCCCTCTGCCCCTCCCCCTGCTCACATATGCTCTCTCTCACTCTCTAAAATAAACAAATCTTTCTTTAAAAATGCATTATGAGGCAGTACCTGATTTAAAATATGTTACAATAAAATCTGTTTGATAAGTTAGGATTATTATCCTATTTAACATGGAAACACTTTTCATAAAGATAAAAATCCAAATGGCCTTTGTAAGTGAATATAAGCATGTCAGAAAAATGTCTTAAATCTAGAAGTGGGATTCCCAATTGCCAGTTTGTGATAGTTTTTGCTAGTCCCCAATAAAATGAGAAACAGATTAGTGGTAATGAGGTTTTATAAATTTTAAATTCATTCCATTTTAAAGATTCTCTTTCATTTTAGTCTTTTTTTTTAACCTTGTTGATTGTATATTCTTTTATGAAATGATAATTATGGTAAGATGGTAGCTTAGGGCGGTTGTTTTTCTTGGCAAAATAAAAGTTAGGAGCCCCATATTGGTTGCCATTTTGAGACTGATCTATGAAAGCTAGGAGTAAGGGAACTGTATTTTCATTCCTTTTTAAATGTAATATTTGAAAATGGAAATTAATTATTCATAGTCATTATTCATTGTCTTCATTTCCTCTCTGAAATTTGCTAACAGAAATGACAAGTTTGCTTAAAGTGAACAGGATCCAAAAGTATCGTAATCCAGATATTGTATCTGTAGGAAATGTACCTTTGATATAATTGAAAATACTTGGTTCACTTGTTTTTCTTCTTTATTTCCTCTATTTTAGGGCAAACACTGTATCCTCGATGTGTCTGGAAATGCCATAAAGAGATTACAGATTGCACAACTTTACCCAATCTCCATTTTTATTAAACCCAAATCCATGGAAAATATCATGTAAGTATAAATGCCTAAGGCACAAGCCTCTAAGTACAAATCCAGTCTCTGTCACTTATTAGATTGGATAGTTTACTTCCCTGCATCTCAGTTCCCTTATCTGTAAAATGGAGATAGTAATCATATACTCACTTCATAGGGTTATTGTGAGGATTAAATAAGCATTCTGTGATACTAGCTATCATCATCAACAGTAATACACTAAAGTGTATAAGGTAACATGTATTAGAATTTTAAGTCTTAAGTAGTCACATGTGGCTACTAATTACTGAATGGGGGCAGTGGAGCTCTGGGTAACCACTAAAAGAATAAAATAATGTATAACTACTTACTAATAGCAAAAATCAAATTTAAATAAAAACTAAAAGAAGATAAGAGCAAATAGAAACATAGAACAGATGGGACCAAAAGGATACAGATGGTAAGATGGTTTAAACGAACCCAAATATTTCATTAACTAAATACTAGACTAAATGGTCTGATTAAAAGACAAGGATTGTCAGAATAGTTGAAGAAAAAATAAACTAGATGTTGCCTTTGTAGGAGAGGGAAAAATTCTTTTCTCTCTACTAGGTGTTCACTTGGACCTCTGTAACAAAATACAGATTAACATACAAATTTATTTAATTCAAGTTTTGTGTGACATGGGAGCATTCATAAGGAAATGAAGACCCCAAAAGACAAAACTTGAACATTTTTATACTAGGTTTGGTGACAAATGGATAGTCATAGGAAAATGTGATAGTACCAAAGAATATAAGCTAAGAGCAGCAAACTAGGGAAACTTAGCAAGGCCTGTTAGTTCACATTCTTCTCAGTGTCCCTCCATCTTTGGAGATAAGGATGTTTGCTTCCTCCAGGTATAGGAATGTCACCTCTCACATGAGGATCTTTGAACTGCCTCAGGGAAGGTCATTCATATACCTGCCATTTTGCAAATTCCTTCAGCTTAAAATATTCAATATGCCAAAGTGCCATATTTTGGAATAGTGTGTTAGGATACCCATCAACTATATGTTGCTTTCATAAGACACACCTTAAATATTAGGCTATGGAAAAGCTGAAAGTGAGAGTCTAGAAAAAAGATACACTGTACAAACATTAATCAAAAATAAGTTTGTTTATATTGCTATCAAAGTATATCTAAAGGCAAAAAATTATTACTAGCCATAAAAATGGACATTTCATAAAAATGAAAGAAAGGTTCGCTCCATCAGGATGGTATATTTATACATTTGTACTTATAATACAGTCTCAAAATATGTAAAGGATAAATTGATAATTATACAGGAAAAAAATAATTCCAGAATCACAGTGGGAGAGCTTAACAGATCAGGAAATACTTGAATAAGAAAAGAAACAAAAAAACAGTATGGATATGGAACACCAAGTAAAAACTTTACCTAACTAACATATGTAAAAAACACTACATTCAACATGTGCAGAATTTACACATTAATTTCAAATGCACATAGAACAATTACCAAAACTAATTATATGCCAAGCCATAAATTTCAGTGATTAAAAACAAATATTCTCTGACCATGGTGAAATTAAAGTAGAAATCAATAAAAGATCACTAGAAAATTCCCATATATTTGGAAATTAAGCATTTGACTTCTGGATGGGTCAAAGAAGAAATCACAGCATAAGTTAATAAATGTTTTGAACTAAATGGTAACAAAATTGTAAGTAAATGAATTTGGAGTATAGTAGCCTTGGTGATGGAAAATCCACAGCCCTAAATATTAGGAAATAATGTAGGAAGTCAAATAAATTTTAGCAGTCTAAGGTCTTGAGAAATTAGAAAAAGACCACTGAAACTCCAAGAAAGTAGAAATACAACAAAAGAGAAAACAAACATGTTAGGATCAACAAAATCAAAAATGTTTTCTTTAAAAATACTGTATACAGTTCGTGAGAAAGATCAAGAAAAGAAAATACAGAAGGCATAAATAATATCAGGAATGAAAATGGGATATCACCACACATCAGATAGATCTTAAAAAGGTTAACACAAGCAACCCAATAGAAAAATGAGCAAAGGACTTAGACCGTTCATGAAAGGAGATATCCAAATAGTGAATAAACGTATGAGAGGGTACTCAAAAATGGAAACACAGGTTAAAACTATAATGTCGGGGCTCCTGACTGGCTCAGTCGGTAAAGCAGGTAACACTTGATCTCAGGGTCATGAGTTCAAGCCCCACTTTGGACGTGGAGCCTACTTAAAAAACAGAAACAAAAGAAACACAAAAAACCCTAATGTCCAAAAATAGCTAAAATGAAAAAATATCAGTTGTTAGCAAGGACATGGAACAACTGAAATTCCTAACACTGATGGGAGTATAAATTGGTACACCCACACTGGTAAACTATTTATAGTATCTCCTAAAACTGAACCAACACATAACTAAAGATCCAGAAGTCTCATTTCTAGATATGTACTCAACAGAAACGTTTACGTATGTTCACCAAAGACATGTACTATATTGCTGACAGAAGTACTGTTCAAAATAACCAAAAAACACTATCCAAATGTCCATCAGTGAATACATAAATTACGACATACTTAGACAATGAAATATTCTACGATAATGAGAATGAGCCATCTCCAGCTACACACAAAAGTATAGAAGAATCTCACAAACATAATTTAAGTAAAAAAGCAATCCAGACCTAAAAGTATATATAGTCTAGCATTCCTTCTATGATTCCAGTGTAATCATTGCTTACAGAAGTCAAATGGAGGTTACTCTTTAAAGGTAGGTAGGTGACTGGAATGAGCACACCCAGATTCTGGGGTTACTGGTGTAATGTTCTAGATCTTGATCTAGGTACTAGATGGTACATAGGTAAGTTTAAGTTGGTTAAAATTCATCCAGCTGTATATTGACGATATTCCTCTTCTATGTTTGAAAGTCATACTTAAAAAAAATTTTTTTTCAGAAAAGCTAAATAATAAATATAAACAAAATATATAAATAATATACATAATATAAATAAATATAAATATAAACAAAAGCTAAATAATACAAATATTACACAAATTCTTCAACTAAGTTTATGGACATTATTTTAATACCAAAACCTGACTGAGACCTCATAGGAAATGAAAATGGTAGGGGGTTGAGTTAGCCTGGTGATGGGTATTAAAGAGGGCACGTTCTGCGTGGAGCACTGGGTATTATGCACAAACAATGAATCATGGAACACTACATTAAAAACTAATGATGTAATGTATGGTGATTAACATAACAATAAAAATTAAAAAATAAAAAGAAAATGGTAAGCCAGTCTTAACACAAATATAGATGCAAAAATCCTTACCAAAATACAAATAAATTGAGTTCAACAATTAATTTTTTTAAATAAGATAAAATAACCAAGTTGGGTTTATTCAAGAATGCAAGGTTAGGGGCACCTTGGTGGCTCAGTCGTTAAGCATCTGCCTTCGGCTCAGGTCATGATCCCAGGGTCCTGGGATAGAGCCCTGTGTCGGGCTCCCTGCTCCACGGGAAGCCTGCTTCTCCCCTGCTTGTGTTCCTTTTCTTGCTGTCTCTCTCTCTCTCTCTGTCAAATAAATAAATAAAATCTTTAAAAGAAAAAAGAATGCAAGGTTAGTGAAACACATAAAAAGTAGTGGTAGAGCTAGAGAAAAGAAGGAGTAAGAAGCACCAGGAATCCATTTCCCTACCCAGACACAATTGGACTTAACAGAATCTCAGAAGTAACTACTTTGGAACTCAGGAGTCTACTGAAGGGTTGCAACTTCCAGGGGAAGGTTTGAATGGTTAATTTTGGTTAATTTCAGCTTTTAGCCTGATAGCAGCTACGCATCTACCCACCTTCAGCCCATAGCAGGCAGCCATGCATGCCTTTCTTGAGCAGTTTGTGGGGACCAAGCTGGGCAATAAGGTTTGGTTCTCCAAATTTCAGACAACTGTGCTCTAATAGCTGATTGCTGCTTTTGGTTTTGGAGGTGCAGGCACAGAGGCAGGTAGCCATTGTCATTGTTGCAAGTCCCTACCCCCAGAAAAAGAACAAGAGTCTACACTCAAAACTAACAAAGGAAGGAAACAATAAAGATTAGAGCAGAGATCAACAAAAGACAGAATGGAAAGTGATAGAGAAAATCAATGAAACCAAAAGTTGATTCTTGGAATAAAAAAGACAAACCTTTAGCTAGATGGACTATTTTAAAAAGGTTTGAATTACTAAAATCTGAAATGAAAGTGGGGACATTACTACAGATTCTATAGAAATAAAAAGATTATAAGAGTACTATGACAAATTGTGCACCGAAATTTGTATAACATAGATGGTCAAGCTCCTAGAAACACAAACCTACCAAGACTAAATGAAAAAGAAATAGAAAATATAAAGAGACCTATAATGGCTAAGGAATTTGAATCAGTAGTCAAAACCTAACAAAGAAAAACCCTGGAGCTGGTGGTTTCACCAGTGGATTCACCGGTGAATTTTACCAGACGTTTAAAGAACTAATGCCAGTCCTTCTCAAACTTTTCAAAAAAAGAAATGAAGAGAAGGAAACACTTCCTAACTCATTTTATGAGGCCAGCATTACCATGATACTAAGGCCATACAAAGACACTGCAAGAAAACTACAGAGGAGTATCTTTTATGAATCTTAATGCAAAAATCCTCAACAAAATTCTAGCAAACAGAACTCACCAACACATTAGGAGGATTACACACCATGACCAGGTGGTTTTATTCCTGGAATACAAGGATGGTTTGACATATGAAAATTAATCAACATAATATACTGTATCAACAAATTGAAGGAAAAAATACAAATCATCTCAGTGCAGAAAAAGCGTTTGACAGGGACACCTGAATGGCTCAGTCCAGTAGAGTATGTGACTCTTGGGGTCGTGAGTTTGAGCCTCACATTGGGCATAGAGATTACCTTTTTAAAAAAGGCATTTAACAGCACCCTTTTGTGATTAAAAACACTTAATAAAATAGGAATAGAAGGAAGCTACCCCAATATGATAAAGCCATGTATGAAAAACACACAGCAAACATCCTACTCAATGGTGAAAGACAGAAAGCTGTTTTCCTAAGATCAGGAACAAGGCAAGGATACCTGCTTTTACCACTTCTACTCAACACAGGAATTGGAAATACTAGCCAGAGGAGTTAGGCAAGAAAAATAAAAGGCATCCAAATTGGAAGGGAAGAAATAAAATTTGTTTGCAGACGATATGATCTTATCTATAGCAAACCCTAAGGACTGCACATAAGAACTCTTAGAAGTAATAAATAAATTCAGTAAAGTAGCAGCATATAGAGTCAACAAAAAAAAATTGCATTTCTATACACGGACAGTGAACAATCTGAAAAGGAATTCCATTTACAGTAGCATCAAAAAGAATAAAATACTTAAGAATTAATTTAACCAGGGAGATGAAAGAAAGATTTGTACAGTGAAAACTACAAAGCATGGCTGAAAGAAAATAAAGGAGTTAAAAAATAAATGGAAACACTTTTCATGTTCATGGATTTAGGAGACATAAGGTTGTTGAAATGTCAGTACTACCCAAAGTGATCTACAAATTCAATGCTATGTCAAAATCCCAATGACATTTTTTGCAGAAATAGAAAAACCCATACTAAAATTCATATGGTATCTCAGGGGACCCCCAAATAGCCAAAACAATATTTTAAAAGAAAAAAAACGCGGAAGATTCAGGGTTCCTAATTTCATAATTCACTACAAAGCTACAGTAACAAAAACTGTAATATTGGCATAAGACAGATATATAAGACCAGCAGAATACAAAACTATAATGAGATACCACCTCACACCTGTCAGAATGGCTAAAATCAAAAACAAAAGTGTTGCCAAGGATGTGGAGAAAAAGGAACCCTCATGCACTATTGGTGGGAATGCAAACTGGCACAGCCATTGTGGAAAACAGTTTGGAGGTTCCTCAAAAAAATTAAAAATAGAACAACCCTATGATTCAGGAATCACCACTACTGGGTATTTATCCAAAAATACAAAAACACTAACTCAGGGATGCCTGGGTGGCTCAGTCGGTTAAGCATCTGCCTTTGGCTCAGGTCCGGATTGGGATTGAGTTCTGCATCGGGCTCCTTGCTCAGCGGGGAGCCTGCTTCTCCCTCTTCCTGCAGCCCCTCTGCCCCCCGTATGTACTCTTTCTGTCTCTCTGACAAATAAATAAAATCTTAAAAAAAAAAAACACTAACTCAAAGGGATACATGCACCCCTATATTTATTGCAGCATTATTTACGGTAGCCAAACTATGGAAGTAGCCCAAGTGTCCACTGATAGATGAATGGATAAAGAAGAGGTATGTATATACAATGGAATATATATACGATCCAGCAATAAAAAAGAATAAAATCTTGTCATTTGCAATAACATGGATAGAGCTGGAGATATGCTGAGCAAAATAAGTCAGAAAGACAAAGACCATATGATCTCATTCATGTGGAATTTAAGAAACAAGTAAAGGAAAAAGAGACAAACCAAGAAACAGACTTAACTACAGAGAACAAACTGATGGTTATCAGAGGGGAGGTAGGTAGTGGGATGGGAGAAATAAGGGATGGGGATTAAACAGTACACTTACCATGATGAAAAAAATTTAAAAGACCAGTGGAGTAGAATAGAGAAGTCACAAGTAAACTATTACATATATGATTTTTTATTTTTAACAAGGATACAGTGGGGGACCATTCGGTGGGGGAAAGGACAGTCTTTTCAACAAATGGTGCTGGGAAAACTGGGTATCTACGTGTAAAAGAATTGTGTTGGACTCTGACATAACACCATATACAGAAATTAACTCAAAATGAATCAAGGACCTAAATGTAAGACAATAAAACTCTTAGAAGAAAACATAGGACAAAAGCTTTACAACATTGGATTTGGCATTGGTTTATTGGATATGACACCAAATTCAGAGGTAACAACAACAAAGATTGGATTCCATGACTTTTTTTTAAGTTTGTTTTTTGTTTTTTTTTTTTTTTTTTTTTTTTTTGAGAGCACAAGCAGAGCAGAGGAAGAGGGAGAAGCAGACTTCCGGCTGAACAGGGAGCCCAACATAGGACTGGATCCCAGGTCTCTGGGATCATGACTTGAGCCGAAGGCAGATGCTTAACTGACTGAGCCAGCCTGGTGCCCCATATTTTAAAGTTGTGTATATCAGGGGCCCCTGGGTGACTCAGTCGGTGAAGCCTGTGACTTTCGATCTCAGGGTTGTAAGTTCAAGCCCCACCCATGTTGGGTGTAGAGATTACTTAAAATCTTTAAAAAATAATAAAATAAGGTTTTGTATATCAAAAGACACTGTCTACAGAGTAAAAGGGCAATCCACAGAATGGGAAAAATATTTGCAAATCATATATCTAATGGATTAATATCCAGAATATTTAGAGAACTCCTAAAACAAGAAGAAGACAACTCAATTCAAGAATAGGGAAAGGATTTGAATAGACATTTCTCCAAAGAAGATACAGCCAATAAGCACATGAAAAGATACATAGAGTTACTATATGATCCAGCAATTCCACTTCTAGGTGTATGCTGCTTTTTTGAATAGATACTTGTACATTCATGTTTATGGTAGCATTATTCCCAATAACTAAAATGTGGAAGAAACCTAAGTGTCTATCAGTGAATGCATGGATAAGCAAAATATGGCACAATTACACAAAGGAAGGAAATTCTGCAGTATATTCATGAATGATCCTTGCAGGCATTATGCTCGGTGGAATAAGCGAGTCACAAAGAGACAAATACTGCATGATTCCACTTTTACGAGCTACTCAAAGTGGTCAAAATCATAGAGACAAAGTATAGTAATGGTGGTTAGTGGGGGCTGAGGAGAGATGACAAAAGGGAGTTATTTTTAATAGGAATAGAGTTTTGGTTTTACCAAATGAAAACAGTCGTAGGGTTGGGTGGTGGTAATGGTTGCACAACAATGTGAAGATACTAATGCCAATAAACTGTACACTTAAAAATGGTTAAAATGGTAACTTATATGTTATGTATATTTTTTCACAATTTTTAATGAATCTTTTAAAATCCATGTAAGTGTGCCACATTAAGAGATTTTAGGAGTAAAAGCATATGATCATTTTAATAAATGCAGAAAAAGCATTTAATAAAATAAACATCCATTCATGACAAAAAACATTCTGCAAACTGAATAGGAGGGAATTTCCTTAATCCAGTAAAGGTCACTTATAAAATAGCAAAGCAAATGTTATATTTAATGAAGAAATATTGGAAGCTTTCCCTTTAAGTTGGGAACAAACTCTCATATACCCATCATCCAGCTGCAGCAATAATTATCAGCTATGACCAGTCTTGTTTCATCTATCCCCCTACCCATCCACACCAGATTATTTTGAAACCAGCCCCAGACGTTACATGATTTCATCCATATATTTCAGTATATATTTGAAAGATAAGAATCATGTTATTAGAAAACATCTCTCTGATGTCACACTTAAAATGATTTTTTATATCATCAGATAGTTCAGTTTTGTTAACGTTTTGTCTCATCAGTTTTGCTTACGTTTTTTTTTTCAATTTATTTGCTTGAATCAAGTTCCAAATAAGATCTATTTGTGACAATTTGTTGTTAATTCTTTTAATCTATAGATTCTCCCTCCATAGCTCTTTTTTTGTTGTTGTTAAAGAAACCACGTCATTTCTTCTAGAGTTCTCCCTAGACTATATTTTGTTGAGTACCTTCTCATGGTGCTGTTTGATATGTTTATATGTTATCTTTGTTATCCGTAAATTGGTAGATAGATCTCTAAGTTTTCATCAAAGTGAAAAATACCAAATTAATGCTTAGTTTTTTTGGCTGCCTTGAGCCAATGCGAAAATATATTGAAAATGTATTGAAACCCTCTGTCAATCCGAGCATAAAGCTTAATATACTTAGTGACTGAATCTAATTTTTAATGACATTCATATTCTCAACAGAACTCAACTTTTCATGATTTTGTCTTAGGTGTCTCTTCTCCTTTGTCATCTTTTTTTCAAAAAGTATTATAATGTACTAATTGCTAATTTCTAAATTTATTTGCATAGGGAAATGAATAAGCGTCTAACAGAAGAACAAGCCAGAAAGACATTTGAGA
Source organism: Zalophus californianus (assembly GCF_009762305.2). Lineage (NCBI taxonomy): Eukaryota > Metazoa > Chordata > Mammalia > Carnivora > Otariidae > Zalophus > Zalophus californianus. Next base: position 145,285,203 of record NC_045595.1, read on the forward strand.
GAGCCATGAAACTGGAACAAGAATTTACTGAACATTTCACAGGTTGGCATCATGTGTTTCAGTGCCCTGACAGAATTTTGATTTGGAGCCATATGAACTGACCCATTGAACTTTGAACTATGCCCACATCTACCAGTAATTAATTACTCTGGTTAATACTATGTAATTAATATTGTGGTTTTCAGAATAATTCATCTAACCTAAGCAGTGGTGATGAGGAATCTTAAAAGTTAGTGTTTCTTAAGTGGTTCATTAGGACATACTAGACTGGAGAAAAATAGATTCAGACTTGATTTCTTCTGTGAAAATGACTTTGCTAATCTTATGCTTTATAAATTTTTATCCATTTTAATATATTATCTGTTTTAAAAAAATGAGTGCATAGCAATTCCCAAATAATCTCTCATTCATTTTGTCCTTTAAATTATTTTTCAGGTGTTCACCCTAAGTACATCAAATGCCATGGTGTTGTAACCCATGTGCTTTTTTTCTTTTTTTTTTTTTTTAATAATTTCAGACTTAGAGAACATTCACAAGAGTAGTACCAGGAATTCTCATACACTTTTCACCCGTATTTTCTAAATGTTAACATTTTAACCACATTTCATTTTTTTTCTGAAACGTTTAAGAGTAAGTTGCCAGCAGATGCCCTTTTGCCTCTTAAGTACTTCAGTGTGTATCTACCAAATATATAAAACTAAGTAAAAATCACCAAATCTCACTTTTTGATGAATATTTAAAATAAAAATTCTTATATTTTTCAAGTAGGAAAATAAATGAGTGGCTATTACTAAGCAAACAATACATAAATGATCTCTTGCTGGGTGAGTAACTAGTTCTAAGATTTAGCTTCTATTTCACCAATAGTTGTTATGGTAAAGATAGATAATTAATGGAGGTTACTAATTTTGTTTCTGTTATTACAGCTATTATACAGGGAGATACTCTGGAAGACATTTATAACCAAGTGAAGCAGATCATAGAAGAACAGTCTGGTCCTTACATCTGGGTTCCAGCAAAAGAAAAGTTATGAGGACTGATGTTTCTCTGTTTCTCTTTTCCACAATCCATTTTCTCTGACACTTCTTTGCCCTTTCCTTTTGGAGTCTGTCTACAATACTCCTTCCATGTTGAGTCACATCCCACTCATCATGGTCTGCAGTTGTGCTTAGTTTTGACATCTAGGGTCTCCTTCAAGTTGTAGCATCTGTATTATTTTATGTCACTATTGGTTTGTGGCCATTTTTCAGAACTGAAGATGGAATGGCCTGACCAGCTATTAAGGATTTGGGGAGACTGGGAAATTGTGGCAAAATTCCTTAATGTTTAAGGGAAAGTAACTTTAAGAGATTTTCAGAAAAGCTTTATATACATTCTTTTCAAATTTCAGTATAAATGAAAGAAAAGTGGTGTAAATCAGTGATTTAGTAAACTTTGAGCAACAGTGCACGCTTAACTTTAATAGCATGGTTTGGCCAATATATTAACTCTCAAGTCCTTTTCTCAATTGACTTGTGTTATCAAAGCAAATATTTCATTATAGACAAATAAGGAAAATATGTTTTTTAATTTCAAAATTAATGTCTGCATTAACTTTTATAATTTCACAAGGGATATTCATTTTTCATAAGAGTTCTTCATGTCTTTTATTGTTTGAGGGTTTTTTTCTCAACACATTTGCTAGGAATAGCAGTGTTAAAAATGTTTTTAATCTACTTGTGCAGCACTGTTTATAGTGTCTTACAAAAGTTCATACATAATGATCATCACATTCTCTAAATCGAGGCCATGTTTAGGTGCTAGGGGAGCTCACCTTTTACACATAAGGTTGAGGAAACTTCATAGACATAAATACAGACAGAACAGACATTACGGTGGTGATGTAGTAATCATTATGGCAATGGAAAAGGAGTCCAGTTCATAGTCTAAAACTTTAAATGTATTCTTAGGGATCAGATTTTAATGAATATTTTACCCACAGTAACTGCCTATTTTGTTATAATAAAATATATATATATATATAAATATATATAAAACTTTCTTTAACTAAACTCTGTAACTATGGGAATTATTTTCTTTACATAGTTGCACACACACACAAACATATATATATATTTAAAATATATTTTTTCTTTGGCCACCTACTCTTAACTTTTTGTTTGGTTTTTAAATTAAATATTGATTAGACTTTATCTTCCTTAATCATGTGAACTGAAAAAGGGGGTATGGTGGTTGTGGAAAGAAACCTTTAGGGAAATTAGATTACATACAGAAGTATAGGCGTGTTCTCCTCTTTTCTACAAAAGTTTTCAAATGGTTCCTGGTTCTGTTTTGGGGTTTTTTGTTACTGTTGTTCTTGTCATTGGGTTTGGATTTGGTCTTCTGCCTCTCCTTCCAGCTTTCCTTTCACTAATAGGCAGATAAGCAAAAGCCTTGTGTGTGTTCCCCTCAGAATGCACACTTTCCACCTCTCGTAGCTGCTGTGCACTAGAGTTGCCCAGATCTTCATGGTGAGCAATTTTAAGAAACTTTAGTGAAAGGTAGATATGATTTCAGAAATCAACTTTTCTGGTCTTTTAATAATATTTTTTGGCTTCCCTTTGCTTTTTTGGAGTTGTTTATTAAATATGTGTTTTTCACAGCCTCCTCATTACAGTTTCTTAAATGAGTACTGGTTTGTAAAGGATTATCAACATTATCCATTCCATTTATGAGAAAGAGGAGAACAGCTAATAAACTTTGTTGTAAAATCCATATGTTAAATGTGTCTTGAATTCTGAAAGAAAATATTGTTTACAAGCAAATATTTTCTTGAAACAACTTGGAGCATCATGTAATTTATAAACTGGATTCATGGGCCATTAGGGAACCTAATCAAATTTTCTTCTATAGGTTTTGGAATTGAGTATGTTGACACATTGAAATATATACTATGGCTATAACAATAATTATAGTAGGTTGTTACCAAACATAAAACAACTAGAAGAAAATTATTGTAAAATAATCTCAAGAGTCCCAGAAATCACTCTGCAGCAAGACCCCAGCATAAGCCGTTTTGAAGTATTTACTGGTTACGTGTTCTAAAATATCAAGAGGTTATAAAAGTGATGCCATTTATCTGTTACAATGTGTATTACATTGCTTTTGGATGTCCTTGTTAAGTGATGTTTTTGTAAGAAAATACTAACTTTTGTGCAGCTTTCTAGATTGTATAGAATTATTAATAAAAGTACTAATTGCTTAGTACTACTGTGTAACAGCCACTTTAGTATATCATTTAATTTTAAAAAATAAGAATTGAAAGAATTACTAGCCCCACTGTAAGGCTTAAATGAAATCATTTGCCCAAGATGACTTAGCTAGTAGGCGGCAGTGCTTGGTATTTGTGTCCAAGTCTTTCTGCCCCATGTTCTTTCTAGTATATAATGCTGCCTTGTTTTTCTCAGCCCCTATTATGTAAGGCACTATGACTTAAATTATGTTATGTTAGTGTCCCTTTACAGAGACAGACTTACATGAAAGTCCTTGCCCTGAGTCACACGGTAAGTAAGGACAGACCCACGGAACAAGTCACTTCCTGTCACAGCTGAAAAACATGTTTCTGGGAAACAAATCAGCCTGCACCATCACAGTGACAAAAAACTTCTTTGGAACCAAAAATGGGGCGGCAAAAGAAAGAACCAAAAATGGAATGGTGTTTATTAGGAAAATCCATTAGTCTGATACAGAGAGAATAATAATATTTCAAATCTTTTATGAGATATTCATATTTTAATATTCTTAATATTTTTAAGTTGGCAAAAATTAAAATGCCTCTTAATGTGACTACACGTTTCTGGTTGCTTTTCTATTGCACATCTTCCCAGGGCTCTTCAAAAATGATGGAAGCAAGCTTGCAGAACAGACTCTCACAAACACCTGGTAACCCACTACATAGTATTTAAATTCCAAGATGGCAATTTGGGGGCTTTCCTCATGAGAAAAAATTTGTTTTCTAAAGTATTAAACAGTTTCCTTTCCAAAATTCTGTCTTGAATACTCTTAATTTACACGTGGTAAAACAAGTCCAGAGATCCCCATGCCTTAACCAAAGTTGCACTGCAAATCAGGAACAGAGCCAGGATTAGAACGTTTGATTCCTGGTTCCTAGGACAGTGGTTTTTCTACCATCCAGTTCCTTTTCTTCCCATGCTGTAAGCTGAATTTAGTGGGTTATTCAGTCCCTCAAGCTTTGAATTACTGATTAAAAGAAAGTAAATATCCGTAAACAAGAGATTTTATTGAGGTGCTTGAATATGAAAGATATCAGGGAAAAACAACAAATGTCACTTTTCTGACCCAAGTTTAGATTATCTGGTGTTTTAGTCCAATGTCAAAGATTCCATTTATCTTCCTCCAGAATTGCACAGGATAGCTCCCATCGGCGTTGGCAGTGGAGTGCTATAATGTGAAGAATGTAGGCTCTGAAATCAGAGCTGGGCTTAAATACCAGGTCCACCACTTACTGGTTATGTAACTAACCTTGGACAAGCCATGCCATCCCTCTTTCTGTTTACTTATCTCTAAAATGGAGATATCTGGGGGCTCACTCGGTTAAGTGTCCCAAGTCTTGGTTTCGGTTTGGGTCAGGGTCATGATCTTGGGGTTGTGGGGTTGAGCCTGCATCAGACTCTGCACTCAGTGGGTCTGCTTCTCTCCCTCTTCCGCTCTCCCTGCTCGTGCGGTCTCTCTCTCTCTCACACACACACACACACACACACACAAATTAAATGGAGATATGTTAAGACTAAGATAAAGGAGCTTAGCACATAATACATTCTAAAAGTTAATTCCCTTTTTCTTTGGAATCAGAAGCCTGGAATTGTTGCAACTCACTTTGTACAGATTACTTTGAGCCTTCATTTTAAATGGGATTTGAGTGACTATCTTGCAGGATTGTTTTAAGGGTTAAATAAAGTAATGTGTACAAAACACTGATCACAGCTTCTGTTACTTGACTCTTACTACTTTGCTCTGGAGTATGTTTATGATTGGTAAAAGACAGAAGAATATGGTCCACCATTCTTCATCAACTATAGAGAAATTTTCTTTGATGGACTTTGAAGAAATTATTTACATTTCAGTCCCTATAATCATATTTACTCATCTCTTCTAAGCCTCCCTACTCTGTCAGAGATGTGACTTTTGCCTACTCTACCTCAGTCTTCAACATGGAACTGGAAGACATCAAGATTTGATAAGCCATCCTCACATCTGTGCAGTGCTAAACACAACAGTCCCTAGCAGTTCTCTCTCTATCGAGAGTCTAGAAACAGGCCTGAAAAAGATTACTTAAATCACCCAGGTAAGATACATTTTCTTTTATTCAGTGTGACTTAGAATAATCACTGCTTATCCGTGATTAGTTTCTCAGTGACTTTCCACTACCAGCTCTTTCTTCATTCCATGCCCAAATATGGTTACCTGAGAGTTGGCAAACCAAATCCTGATCTGCCAAACAGCATAGTGAACAGAATTGATGGTCAAGTAAACTGATGTTTGAAGCTTTTAGGAACAGGTACCAAACCTGACCAGGGAGAGTTTCACACTACAATTTTTCTAGCATAGTAGTGTATACAGATGGGAAGATGAGAGGACAGTGAAGGCTGGAATTCACTCCCACTGTCCCTTGTTGTTTACTTATTATTGAAGTATAACATACATATGTAAAATGCATGAATATCCTAAGTATACATATACCCCAGTGAATTTTTCTAAACCAACACCCATGTAACAATCGGCATGAAGCTCAAACAAACGTAACCAGCTCCCCAGGTACCCCACCTCATCTCCCTCCCAGTCATTACTCCTACTCCAAGGGAAGCCACTATTTTTTTTTTTTTTAAGAGTTATTTTAGTGAGAGAGAGCAGGGTGAGGGAGAGAAGCAGGCTCCCTGATGAATGTGGAGCCCCACGCAGGGCTCAATCTCACATCCTTGAGGTTGTGACCGGAGCTGAAATCAAGAGTCAGATGTTTAACCGACTGAGCAATACAGCCCCCCCCAATTTTCTTTTATATCTTTTTTTTTAATTTACAGTAAAATTCTCTATGCTTTTCAATTCTGAGTTTTGACCCATGTATATATAGCATGTAACCACCCCCAAAACTTCTAGTCCGTACCTCCTCCTACCCCCCAACCTCTGATAACACTGATACTTTCTCAGTGCCTATAGTTTTGCCTTTCCCAGAATGTCCTATAAATGGAACTGTACCCTATAAAGCATTTTGGGTGTGGCTTCTTGGACTTAGCAAAATGCATCTGAGGTTCAGCCATGTTGCTGCAGGAGTCAAGTTTGTTATTTTCATTGCTAAGTAGTAGTCCATTTTATGGATGTATAATTCATTTATCTATCCCTTCACTGAAGGACTTTTGCATTGTTTTCAGTCTTTTCCACTATATTTTTGTGCTTCTTTGCAACTTTAGGTCTGCAGCAGCAAGGATCAGAACCAGAAATGGGTTTCTGATCTGACAGCTGTGACAGGCCCTCCCCCACTCTACCTCCCTCTCTACTGTGAGCATCCACACATTTGGGCAGTTGTACAGGAGCTTATTATCCTAAAACAAACTTTAAATGCAGAATAATATATCCCAAGAGCCTGTTTACAGAACAAAATTATGTCTAGAGTAGGAGAGTACGAGAGTAAGCAACTTCAAATTTTTAGAATTTCAAATTCCCAGGAATAATACTCAGATGGTCCAAAACTGGATGTGCCAGTGACCCGTACCAGATTCTCATTGCTATAGGGAATAAATGTAGTCTAGTTAGGACAGTAGTAAATGAGAAGAAAATAGTCTGAGCAACCAATGAGAACATTTGTTAAAGGTGAGATTAATAGCCTTACGATTTAGAAAACAGTCCATGAAGACAGTCGTAATCTTTCAAGAAAATCTGGTTTGTTGAACACCAAAGGATTGTAGCTTGTTTTTTTTAAATTAATGACTACCAATTTCCTTTAGCTGGTAACTTCTCTGTATCTTAAAAATTACTAATATTCTATGATTAACAGAAATCTAATTCCAAAGCAGTGTATTTAAGGAATTCTTGAGCCAGAGCTGCCCATCCCCTTCACTGGCATGCGGATAGCACAACGGGCCTTGTCTGTGTTTTCCATTCAGATCGTAACATGACTTGATTTCTCTTGTGTGTTTTCAAAAACGACAACAATAACAACAACAACATTAGGTCATTCCTCTTTTTTTTTTTAATTTTATTTTTTATGTTAGTCACCATGCAATACATCATTAGTTTTTTTTTTTAATGTTTTATTATTTATTCATGAGAGTCAGAGAGAGAGAGAGAGAGGAAGAGAGAGGCAGAGGGAGAAACAGGCTCCCCACCGAGCAGGGAGCCCGATGCGGGGCTTGATCCCAGGATCCTGGGATCATGACCCGAGCCGAAGGCAGACGCTCAACCATCTGAGCCACTCAGGCACCCCAGGTCATTCCTCTTAATTGGCGCTAAACTAAACCTTAGGAACTACTGGTGTTACCCAAAATAGGAATAAACTATTCAAATTGAGCATATATTCATCCCTGTTTCTGCAAATCAACTGTTAATGACCAATATCATTTGGACAATTTTTACCTACAGTAGAATGATTTTTTAAAAACTGTAAAGAAGTCTGTGCACAAAACAATTAGCATGTGAAACAAGACATGGTGAATTCTCTGATGGAAGGAAAGATTAGAACAAGTGATAGAATCTTTCTTTAGGATGTCTAAAATCAAGTTCATTCACCTCACAGATGGGAGGGCTAAGGACAAGACGAAAGTCCCATATGTTTCACACTATGAATTTCTACGAAAAGATTTTCTAAATCTTGTGACAGTCATTTGATCAAAAATATCTACTTCCCTAGTGGTATTTAAGACTAGAAAAGATATGTCTTAATAATAGATCCCTTTCGGGGCGCCTGGGTGGCTCAGACGGTTAAGCGTCTGCCTCCACTCAGGTCATGATCTCAGGGTCCTGGGATCGAGCCCCACATCGGGCTCCCTGCTCAGCGGGAAGCCTGCTTCTCCCTCTCCCACTCCCCCTGCTTTGTGTTCATGCTCTCGCTGTCTCTCTCTCTGTCAAATCTTTAAAAAATAATAATAATAGATCCCTTTCTCTCTGAAAGTTCAGTGCTTGCTTTGGATCTAGTTTATCTGACGTTCCTTACTTACTCTTACTAGGAAAAAACTTTACTAACCTTTTAACTTTTTCTACCAGTAGTTAATAATGGTTGTACTTAATAGAATATTCTCTCCATCACCCACATTTTAACCTTAATGCTTCTTGACATCTCTCTTCCCCAAATATTCAGTCACCAAATACTGTTGGTTATTCCTTGATGTCATATTTTTCTTGCTATTATTTCCACTGTCATCACTCTAATCCTTAACCCGCCCTCAACCCCAAGCTTGATTACTGAGGTGGCCTCTTAATTCATCTCTCAGCCTCTAATTTGCCCCCTTGCTGACCCAGCCATCACCAGATGACTTTTCCTAAAATGCAACCTGGATTGTGTTTCTCTTCAGTGACCTTCATGGATCCTAAATCCAAACCAATCAACTTACCCTGTCTAGTATAGTTCTGGAACATAGTATGAGGTCATCAGTCATCTCCTGCCACCTACCTCGCCAGCCATATACCTCAGCAGTTCTTGTCTGTGGCTGTTGGTCATGCAAAGCCCTACCTTTCTTCAAGGCCCACCCTAAATCCCTCCTCCTGCAGAAGACTCCCTAGTTACAGCCCATGGAGCCTGAACGCCGGCGGTATATACTGGGTATCCACTTAACACTGAGCATGTTCTCCCTGTGCTGCTTTTACCTCTTTTGGTGTTTGGTTTGTCTCAGATCGGGTGGCCTCCTTGTGTTTGTCTGCCCCAGTAAGGTACCCATGGCAGGCGATCAGAGAGCACAGCCTGTGGGCCTCTTGTACAGCAACAGTCTTCACTGCCTTGGCTTTTCATGACCCAAAAACATCAGTGTGTAAAGTGTTAGCGGCCACTTCATTTGCAGATCGGTACAGTTGGGAGGGAAGAGTGGATGGGAGTAGATAAAACAGTCTGACTACAGATCTCTAAATCAGCCAAATTTTTTATTTAATTATAGTCCTTTCCTTTCTGGTCCCTGGTATAGTATTCTTCTTTCCTGAACATGCTTTGTGATTTTTCTCTTTGTGTCAATTTTATCTTCCTTGTGAATACGTTTTCATGATAAGTCATCTGAAACCCTCGTTGGGAGTAGTTGGGGTAGGAATAATTTCTCTGTAAGTCTTAGTGACAGAACCAAATATAGTACTCTTTATTTCTTTATTCTTTAGCTCCTTTTATACTAGTTTCCACTCATTAAATCTTACACTAAGTGAAACAGATGGAGATTTATTAATGGCTTTAAAACTCTATCTCCAGAGCTAATCTCGGAGCCTTCTAATCCTCCTCTATGTTGCAAGGAAAGTTTTCAGGAGAAAAAAATATCTCTTGGTTTGATATTAAAATAATAAAACAAGCTCTGGGATGCTGGACTTATATTTGAATGCAAGTTTGACTCAGAGGTTTTTCCACCCCTCTTCTTTCCCATCTCCAAGGAGGAAGCATTGTCCTTTAAGATTACCCTCTCTGCTTGTCCTCCTGATCTTATTTCTTACATCCACTTCAATTAGCACCCCCCCCCTTTCCTGTATCTTTAGTCTCCTTCCTGCATGGGCTACTTGTGCTCTGATTATATGATCAAATCTCTCCTATCCTATAAAAACTTTCCATTGACTCCTGATCCCCTTGAAGCAACCTCTCACCTCTGCATTTCTTAAGCCAGATACCTTTGAAAAGACACTCTACTTTCCACCCATTTATAATAATAATTTTTTGAAAGCCTACTGCATTTTAGACGACGAAGCTAGACATTGGGAATGATGACAGATTAGCCACCACCCTGTCCTCATGAAGCTCAGCCTCCTGGCCAAGCCTCAGCCCTTGTCATGCCACCGAAACTGCTTGGACAAAGCTGTCTATGGACCTCCTACTCCCCAAATTCTGTGGCTCTTCTCAGTCCTTCCCCCTCAGCAGCATGAGACACTTGAACAGTAATAACATCCTAAAACTTAATAGAAATCATCCTCCGTGCTCAAGGCCCTGTAAGGAGTACAGAGAAGAAAAAGCAGAGAATCTGCCTTTGAAAAGCTTACACACAGAGCATCGTGTAGCTCAAGTGAACAGGGCCCCCCTAAGTGAAGCTTCACAGGAAAACACTTTTAAAGAGGCAAAAACTTGTATTCACAAAACTTGCTCAGTGTATCTACCATTGATCTCAAGCAACAAATTCATATGTATTAACCAGGCAGCAAGTACATGGTGGATGGTGTCAGGAGTAAGAATGTAATACCCTTTGAGAACACATGTACTATTGCAAATATTCACCATCGCTGATATTCTCTGTGCACACCAGTCCCTCCAAGTGTTCCCCAAATAAAAATTATTTGGGCTTGTTCTTAAGTAGTCAAAAACATCACAGCTCATAAAAATAGAAAAATATAAACCACGGTTTGTTGAGATGAAAAAATATGAATTTTCTAAGATTTTGGCTAAAAGAATTGTGCATCCATATTTTGCTGACTCATTAGCCCACAGCTGTCAACACAGGTTCTCCACCCCCTGCATCAAAGGCCCCCTCTTCTTTCTGAGTCCCCAGAGACTATCTTTAATGTGTTCCATCCCATAGCATCTGCTACTGTTCCTCAGTTCCCTGGCAAGCAAGCTCCATGTTGTGGGGGGGGCACCCTGAATCCTGGGGAGCCAAAACTGTGTCTTTGGCAGAGTGGAGAAGAGCTCTTTGTATTTCATATAATGGAATAGAGTCGGGTGGGAGGGAATGGTCCCAGAACAGTGTTTAGGTCCCAACATCTTATAGAAGTCTTAGTGAAATTAGTTCTTGTTTCTAGAAGGAAGCTCAAAGGCACTCTTCCTCTCCTCAGTATGAGTCCAGAATAGGGACCAAACTATCCTCAGTGCTTCTGCTCCTCTATACGACTGTTTCTAGGTTAAATTACTGGTCATTCTCTCATTGCCTCTGATACACCCAGGGATGTCCATACCTCAGAAATGGCAGGATCCAGGCTCAAGCCAACTCAAGATTTCCGCATTACATATAGATATCTGTGTATGTAATGGCTATGGCCAAAGCTATGTCCATGTTAAGGCCAAGCAAATGAGTCAGACATAGAAGCCTGTGGAGCCCAGAGACAGCAAGTTCACCGATGAGTCACGGTAGAGGAATGACTCCCCAGAGATAGGGAAAGGACCTCAATTGTGAAATTGCTCACCCAAGCTTTTAGGTTGTAGCTGACACCTTATCAGTGTCACCTGGAGTTTTGCTAGAGAAATAACTTCATGAACACAAATCTTGCCAGTACCTTCTGGTTGCTCCTGGAGTATGACAAAAATGAGCCTTTTCATCCTCATGATCAGGAGGGTGAGACTTACTAAGGATGCTTCTATTTATTTCATCCTCTTAGGACAGGCCATAGCCCCTCTGCCAGGGCCACCTGCTAGTCTGTTTGTGTGAATCAGAAAGAGGTGCCCCCTCCTGATGGATCCAGCTCAGAACGGAAAAACAGCTTCCACACATGCCCCCTCTGATTCTGCAGAGCAGACTTCAGAGCCATCGTGACCTACCTTTTACATATGGATAAACTGAAACCCAGAGAAAGGAGAACGAACCTGCCCAAGGCCACACAGTGGGCCAGTGATAACGAAAGAATAGAGCTCGGGTCTCCTGAAGTCCAGCCCGTGGAATTGCCACGGATCATCTCAGGGTGTGATAAGCACCAGGACTGATAAGTCCTGGCCTGTTCCGAGGAGCCAGGGCTCCCTTCCCCACGGAGCAGAGCAGGCTTGAGTACTGACAGAGTCAGACGCAGGGACACCTTTTCTCGCACTCAGTGTTTTCATTACATGTGTCCTCTACCCAAGACAGGGAGGCTCTCATTCCCGGGTACTCGTGAGAGGGCAAGGACAAAAAATAAGGGCACAAAGGGAAGCAGAGAAGTCAGAATTTCAGCAGTCCACTCCCGACACCCCCAGCACACAAGCTGCACTTCTGGTCTGCCTAGACGGGTGTTTCCCAGACTGCGCTGTGCACCAGAAGCAGAAGCATACGTTGCTGGCCCTACCCCCAGAGCTTTGATTTAGCGGGTCAGAGGTGGGCCTGAGAATGTGCATATCTAACACATCCCCGGGGGTGCCCGTGCTGTGAGGTCCGGGGACACACTCGGAGATCCCAAGGCCTAGAAAAATAGACAACCCAGCCTTTTCTCCCTCACGTTCTTCATTCTGTCTCTCCTTTCATGTCCCTCTCTGTCCTTTTCTGCTTCTTCCTCCTCCCCCTTTTTGGTTTTCTTCCCATCTTTCAAAACATGATGGAATGAGCCAAGCTGCCAGGGGTCTCAGTTCTAGTTCCAGCTCTGTCACTGACTAAATGTGTGAACATAGGGTGAAGTCACTTCCCCAGCGTAGGCCCAAGGAGAGGCACCCCCACTCCCACCCTCCCAGCCCCTCCGCAGCCGGGACTACAACTACTTTGTGCAGGTGTATTTGCAGAGAGGCTGATGAATGAATTTGCGGGCCTTTCAGCCTCCTTGCAGTTCAGACTCCAGGATTCTGACGTCTTCCTTCCGAATCTGAGCTTTTCCCTCTTCAACAGCACATATTTAGGATCTTTCTAGAACAAGGGGAGGACCGATAGTTGAGGGGAGAGAGCCCTAGAACAGCCTGTGAGCTGGGGTAATCAGACCCCAGACAACAGGTACCTGACATTCAGGGACAGGTAAGTGGGTGTGCCCAGAGGCTAGGAGCACCTGGGACCCTGAGAGCCGGCGGCGGCCGAGGTTCCAGCAGGGGGCGCCAGAGAGAGGGCCAAGACCTTGGTGGTCAGCCCAGGTGTCCTGCCCGAGCTGGGCGGCTGGGCCCCAGGGGCGTGGACGCCGCCGAGGCACGCCCCGGGCGCACTTAAGGAGCTGCAGGCCAGTGCCGGGGAGGAAGGAAGGGGGAGGCCCTGGCTGCTGCTGACCCAGGCGGACCCAGCCCGGCCCCCGCTAGCTCTAGACAGCGCCATGCGGGGCCCGAGCGTGGCTCTGTGGCTCTTCCTCGCTCTGCGCACAGGTGAGGCCCGGCCGCCCGGCCTCGGGAGCAGGAGCTGGGGCGGGCGGCCTGCGGTTGTCTTAGCCCCCGACCAGGGTCCCAGGCTGCTGGGAAGTGTGTCCTGAATCCGTATCTCCCCGGAAAGGGGGGAGGCCTGGAAAGGCGCCAAGCGCGGCTGGATGCGACGGAGGGAACACTGACCCCAGCTGACTGGGACGTCTGGAGGCCTTCTTGGAGGAAACGGCATTGAGCTGGGCCTTGGAAAAGCTGGCCTTCTGACCGGCCAAGGAGAGGAGCAGTCGGAGGCGTGGAGGGCAGAGCCTTAGAGGGGCAGGAAGAGAGCTGGGAGGGTGAACGCTCTTGATAGGCGCGGAAGCTCCAGGAGGGTTTGGGAGCCAGAGCGCCCCTGCTTCTCCCGAGCCCCCGCGGGAGAAGATTCTAAGGGACTGGAAGGGAGGGGCGCGAGATGGAGATGCGACCGGGAGCCAGCCCCAGGGCGCCCTGCAAAGGAGGAGGAAGGGGTGCTGCCCTGTCTCCCCGTGTCTTCACCGCCGCTCCCAAGGGAGCCGGGTCCCAGCGCACTGAGGGGTGAGGCGGGGCCCGGGGGAGCTGCGGGCAGGGTCCCGCAGACAAGGGTGGCCTCGCCGCTCTGACCTCACTAATACACCGGACCCGCCACCCCGGCCCCAGCTCTGCACTTGCTGGGCCTACCAAGGTGCAGGCCTGGGGCTCTGGAGAGGGGGCGACAGTTTCATATTCCAGGGTGCTGCCGGGAGTTGGGTGGCAAAAGGAAGGCTGTGGAGGAACCTGCGGTCTTGACCCTTGGCGTGGGGATGGGAAGGACAGGCTGCCACAGGAGGATGCCCTGGTCGCTGGGGGCTGGGAACTGGACCCAAAGCTGGGCCGCAGGAGTGGGGGATGGAGGAACTTCGGGTCTGCAAAGGCATCAACCACAAGGAAATCTGGCACCACCTCTGCTGGGCCCCCAGGCTGGGAGCTCTCCAGGACTCTGACCTGGTCAGGTGCCGGGACCCAGAAGGGTCCCCACCAGGAGGAGGTGCCTAAGCAAAAGGCCACCGAGGCCCCGTGCATCCTGGCTCTTTACATAGGTTTACTTCAGCACAGAAGGTGGATTTTCTCATCTGTGCTCTCAGATGACAAAGCAAGCTCAGAGAGGTCAAATAAGTTGCCTGAAGTCACCAGCTCCTTCTCCAAGAGCAGAAACTTGAACTCAACCTGCTGATTCCTGAGCTTCCCCTTGGCAAGCGTGGGTGGGTTTGCAGTGGGCGTAATCACAGACACTCCAAGGGGGTGCAAGGCTCCTCAAGGGCAGCCACGACCACTTCCCAGTTCATGAGGAGGGCTCAGGGACCCTGAGTGAGAGAACCTATCACCCTCTGGCTGGAGGACACAGAGGCCCAAACAGGGGCAGGAACAGGCCTAGTCCCGGAACCAGACGGGACTCCCCAGCCAGCGCTCTTTCCACCTGGCAGGCTGCTCTCCAGGCCAGTGAGCAAGGTTGGGGCTAGCTGAGCGCTACCCTAGGAGATGCCCCCCGCAACCTTGGCCTCTGTAAAGTGCCAGGCTCTGAGCTGCCCCATCTGCCCCAAGTACAGGGATATGCATGGTCCCACACACAGCTTTGCCAGTGAGCCCAGCCCCTTTCCAGTCTGTGACCCCTCTCTTTGCCTCAGTCCCTCCCAGTGGGCGGGCAGGGCTGTGGCACAGGACTGACTGTGCATGTTGTTGGGGGTCACACAACCCTGGGGGGGGTGGGGGCTGGGAGGCTAGGGGCGCTGGGCCTCACTGTCCCCGCCCCCAGCGCTCAGCAGGATGGAGGTGCGGTGGTGCACCACCTCAGACCCGGAGCAGCAGAAATGCAGTGACATGAGCAGAGCCTTCCAGGAAGCCGGTATCCAGCCGTCCGTCCTGTGTATCCAGGGCACCTCCACTGACCACTGCATCCAGCTCATCGCGGTGAGTCCCCCCCCCGCCCCCCCGCCCTCACTCTGCCACTGCTGCCTGCCAGACAGGAGGGCTCTGACTCAGGAGGGGCTGCACAACAGTGTCATTCACAGAGAAAGGCGCTGACTTTCCCTGCCAGGGCCAGGCCGAGGCTCTCCTGAGTTTCCCAGGCAACAGGGGCCAGCTTGCTTCCTGCCAGGGCCCAGGCCAGGGAGGCCGCAGGGAGGGCCCCAGCTCAGATGGGCCCCAGTGGGGAAAGGCGTCGAAGAGGCAGAGTTTCCTTCTCCAGGGCCCCTGCTAGAGTAGGGACGCGCTCCACCCCACCCAAGGGAGCCCGGACAGCAGAGCCCTCCGTGGTGGTTTTCCAGAATGCAGCTTGTGCAGTTTCTCAGGAAGGAGGAAAAGGGGCGGGCCGGCCTGGGTGGGCAACTGCGGACAGCAGGGCTGCTCAACTCGCCCTGATGCTCCCCAGAGCTAGGACTTCAGTGGCAAGACAGTGTGTGGACGGAAGCACCAGGGGACCTGGGTTTGCATCTCAGCTTGGCCCTTGATTTCTCCCCAGACCTAAGCCAAGTCCCACATGGGCTGCGGGCTTAGGTCAGGCTCCACGGCGAGGAAAGCAATTATATTGAACTAGAATTTTATCATGCACCTCAGGACACTGTGCTCGAAAATAAAATTGGCACCATAGGCCATTTGT
Source organism: Zalophus californianus (assembly GCF_009762305.2). Classification (NCBI taxonomy): domain Eukaryota; kingdom Metazoa; phylum Chordata; class Mammalia; order Carnivora; family Otariidae; genus Zalophus; species Zalophus californianus. The sequence continues at coordinate 145,301,027 of NC_045595.1, forward strand.
GTTTGAAAATAAAAAGGGAAAAAATGAAGAGGGCATTTATGGGACTCAGTCTGCCTCCTAGGAAACCTGAGAAACAGGTTAACAGTGGAGTCAGGGCCCTGAGAAATAGGGAAATGAGGGAGATTCCCTTTTTACTACGTCCCTTTTTGTACGGTGTGATTTTTTTTTTTTTTTTTTTTTTTACTATGGAAAGCCATTAGAAGCCCTAGAAAATCATTTTTAGATAACATAATTAGAAAAACAAGGCAAGCCCTTGGCCTAGGAGAGCAGTCACCTAGGACCTGGTAAAGCGTAAGCCCTCTAGGCCCTGGTGGTGCAAGGCCGAGCCAGGGCAGGGTTCCAGGGCCAGACAAAGAGGACCAGTATGGACCTCCGTGGCTTTTCAAGGGGCCCTAGGCAGGCTAATGGATGCCCCTGAGCTCCTGGCTGAATGGGTCGAAGTGGCCGGGCTGCGCCGACCCACATGTTCCCAGCAGGCCCGGGAGGCTGATGCCATCACCCTGGATGGAGGAGCCATTTATGAGGCGGGGAAGGAGCACGGCCTGAAGCCCGTGGTGGGCGAAGTGTATGATCAAGGTCAGAGGGCTGAGTGGGTTGTAGGGCGGGAGAACAAGAGGATGTCACTCTGCGGCGCGTCCTCGCTGGGCCTGGCCCAACCCTACAGCCCTCAAGTTGGTCAGGAGCCCTGTCCCCAGAACAGTCCTGGGGTCCAGGCCAGACAAACCTACAGAGATGCCCGCGCCTAAGTCTCTCTTGACAGCCCCCTCAGAGCAGGGGTGCCAGAGACACAGAGGGCTGACCGGAGTCTGTTCTTCCTTGTGGAGAACCCATCACCCCTGTAACTTGCCCACAAGCTCTTACTGAGGGGCTGCCCCATGTCTGCCATAGAGTTGGGCATAAGGTCAGTGGCCCTCTGTCCGAAGCAGCATGGAGGAGGAATAGGGCCGGGCCAGAGGGGTTGACTAGGACCTGCAGAGCCCAACAAAGCCAGAACACATCCCAGTTCTACCCCTTCCTGTGATCCTCTGTGACCTTGAACAACCTTCCTTCCCTGACTGTAGAATGGGGAGAGTGAGCCCCGTCCTGTCACACAGATTAGAGGAGTCAGCAAAAATGTGAGTCCCTTTGCCCCAGTCCCTGCACCACACACCAGCCGGCCCTTGGGAGCTCCCCCTCCACCTCTGCTTGTCCAGAGGGCTAGCCCCCGTCACAGCCCAGCTCAGCTGTCACCCCCAAGAGCTCCCCCGACCCCTCCCGCCCCTGAAAGGGCTTCTCTCTCCTGCTTTCCTGGAGCTCTGACTCACGCTGTCAAGATCCTGTCCCCTTCTGTCTTGCCGTCTGTCCTCACCACAGTGAGTCCCTTGAGGGGGGCCTGGTCCTCATCCCTGGAAAGCCCCAGGGACCTGGTACCCAGCACAGGGCCTCACTCGGCTTCTTGGTGAACTGATGACCGTCCGATGACGCAGGACAGAGCCTAACCCTGCAACCCAGCCGGCCTTCCCACGCCAAGGCCAGAAACTGCCCCACCTCACTGGCCCTCTTGAATTCAGCACACTGATTGAGCACCTGCTGCATGCCGGTCATGAGCACAGAGTCATAAGCAAAAGAGAGCCAGTTTCTGCCCTCGGAGAGCAGGAGTCAGAGAGTGAACAAATAAACACGAAGAAATGTAGCTACCAATGTGGTAGGTGCCGTGGAGGAAGGAAAGGCCGCAGGAAGAAAAGAAGGAATGTGGGGGGACGTAGAAATAGAGCAGACTGGAAGGCTTCTCTGAGGTGACCTCTAAGCTGAACCCTGACAAGCATCCCAGGTGGGACGGAATTTGGGATGTTTAAGGAACCAGAAAGAAAGGGCACGGTGGGTAAATCAGAGGGTGGGACCAGGCCAGGCTGCTTAGGTTGGCAGGGGCTAGCTCAGCTGTGCAAGAAATGACACTGGCTTTGTTTTCTAGAACTCAACGTCATTCTGACCGTGGGCATCCCACCACTACAGGGCAGTCGGGGGTGAGGGGGTGAATGTGGGGGTGGGTAGGGGGTTGTGATACCCTCTCATCATCAGACCCCATAGATGAGTCATCCCTGTCTTGTCTTAATGGCCCCCGTGGGCCACATTTGGCCCAGGGGAATCTTTTGCAAGGCTGCCCACCCACATACATCCCATTCATGTTTTTGAGTGATTTGGGACATTGCTAGTTTCATATATTCTCTCTCTCTCTCTCTCCTCCCCTCCCTCTCTCTCCCCCTCCCCCTCTCCTCCCTCCATCCCTCCTTCCTACCTTCTCAGCACCTAATCTGGGTGAAGATCCTGCTTGCTGCACCCACTCCCCCCACCACTCTTCTCCCCGTAACCACGAAACCATCCCCTCAATCCCTCTACGTTCCCCCAGAGGGCCTGGATTTTGGAGAACACAAGACTTGCAGGCTATTTCTGCTTTCAGTGTAGCTGCAGAGCCCCCCTGACATGCACAAATGTAGATTCAGCTAAGTGTCAGCTGACGTGGGAAGGAGAAGGGAGAAATGAGCCTCTCAGGATGATACCTACTATGTGAGACTGGAGGAGGCCGGCGTCTCCTGCTAAGACGTGTGCGTTGTACCCACTTGCTCTCGGCAACTAGGAAACCCGTGCACACATGTATACGTGTGCCTGCGTGCCCAGGTGCCCGTGCGCACACACCTCCCCGTCTCCCACGGCCTTCCCAGGCAGGGTTCTGCCTCTCTCATGGCTTCTCCCCTGCCACCCTCACTCCTCTCCTGTCGCTCCTCCTAGAGGTCGGTACCTCCTATTATGCTGTCGCCGTGGTCAAGAGGGGCTCCCACGTGACCATCAACACCCTGAAAGGTGTGAAGTCCTGTCACACGGGCATCAACAGGACAGTGGGCTGGAACGTACCAGTGGGCTACCTGGTGGAGAGCGGCCGTCTGTCCGTGATGGGCTGTGACGTGCTCAAGGGTAAGGGCTTCGGGCCCGGCAGGGGCTTCTCCGGCAGGGGCGCTGGGCCTTCTTCCTTGCCACTGCCCTGACTTCCCCCGACGGGTAACCTCCCTCGGGCTCACCTTGAGCCTCCTATAATTAAAAAGCAGCACCATCGCGCCTCCTCCAGGGCCTCCCCGACCCCTGGATGGTGGTATCACCCCTTCCTCCTTAGTGCCGGCCGGCCTGGTGCTGCTACCATTTAAGTTCTGGTGGAGCGGCCCTCCTGGGGCACTTGACACATGACCCTCACTCACTCCTCCCGGTCCCCCAGGACATAGCCAAGCACAAGGCCCACCCACGGTTGGGAGGCGGTGATGCCCAGGGAGCGGCTCTCACCTGCTGTAGACCTATGCAGGTCCCTATTTCCAGAAACGTGTCCTCAGCTGGATGGCTGAGAAACTATTTTTTCAGGACCCCGAACAAGCTGCTGGCTTGCACCCAGAAAGCTCACAAGTGGGTGGAGACCTACGGCTCCCCGGTTGATTGATTTATAGTGAAAAGAGGGCTGTGCTGCAAATAGAATGTTCTCCCGTGGAAGGGAGTTGAGAGTGATCCGAAAGGGGTTGTTGAGAATAAAACACGCCGGGAGAGTGAGGTGAAGCCCTGCGCGCCTGGCTGGAGCCCCCAGCCCTCATTCTGGTGGCCAGGGCACAAATCCTGCTTCTCATGCTTTGGGCTTCTCTTCCTGGCCACCCCGCTCTGACAGTCTGTCCACCGTGATGCGGCCCCTGACCTACAACAGCCACATTCGTAAACTGCCCTCTGGGGATCACACACACAGCCCCAACAGTTTGTCAGTGAGTGTGCTGCCTCCCGGTGTGTCCCCCAGGAGACCGGTATTTCTGGGGCTGGGGGCTGGTGGGAGAGCCTGCGGGAGAGCACAGTGGTCTTTGAAAGCCTGGTCTTCACTGTCAGAGGGCTGTGCGTTTCAGCCCTGGCTCAGCATGTCTGCCTCCAAGTACGCGGCTCTGCCTCATTGAACTTTAGTTCCCCATCTGCAAAATAGGACGAGGAAGAGTACAAGGCTGTGGTGTTGGAAGGGCGGAGAGAGTTCACAGGACATCTCCACACAGTGCCTGACACAGGGTCTATCCTCAGTGCACAGGGCTGTTGTTACGAGCTCAACTTCCATACCTCTCCGGGGCACCTTGCTGTTGCGTGTGGACACGTGCACACGCATACATACAAACCTCTATGTGCACACACATGCACGCATACACATTCACACACCGCCCCCTACAACCACAGCTACCACGTAAACCAGCACGACCCCCAGGAGCTCGGAAGCAAGGTCGTCTCAGATGGTGGCCAGATAGGGGTGGTCTAACTGTTCGTCGGCACATTTATTAAATTTCTACTCCCCTGGGAGGATGCAAAAAGAAGACCAGGAAAGGCAGCCCACTCTGGAAGAGCTCGGTCTAGCTGGCTGATGCGCCAGCATCCTGCTCACCCTACGTGGCACTAAGGTGACCTTAGCACAGGATAAATATTTGCCAACAGGGTAGACGCTGGGCCACGGTGCTTGCAGGGGCCCCAGAACCATGCAGATCCTGACCACTTTACCAATAAGGCCTTCCTCCCCGTTCCCCCTGCCCTCCCCGTGTTTTGAAAAGTGTTGTCTACGAAATTATAGGCGTTACGTAATTTCTTTCCTTCCCCACTTTCATTGATTACATATAACTGATTCGAAGCGAAACCCACGATGAGAACAGTATGTATTTGATCGTTGTCCTATGCGGCCGTTTGGGGATAAATGTTTTCTTCCCTTGAGCCATTTTAAAATAACAACGTCACTCCCAACACCCCAGGCTGCTTTTGCAGCCCCAGTTTGGGAATCACTGACCTGGGCCAGTTCCCCCGTTTTGCTCAGACTGAAGCTTGGAGGGTCCAGCGCTTCCCTCGGGGGCGGGGGGGGGGCCGGCCCTACTGCAGCCTGAGGTGGGTGAGCCCTGCCTGGGGGACTGGTGTGTGGCTGACTGACCGCCCTCTCCCTCCTCCTTCCTGCAGCTGTCAGCGACTATTTTGGGGGCAGCTGCGTCCCCGGGGCAGGAGAGACGGGCTACTCGGAGTCCCTCTGTCGCCTGTGCAGGGGCGACGCTGCTGGGGAGGGCGTGTGTGACAAGAGCCCCCTGGAGAGATACTACGACTACAGCGGGGCCTTCCGGTGAGAGGGCGGGGTGGGGGTAGCGGAGTCAGGGGGACCTTGCGGCCACAGCATGGGTGGGAAACTGCAGGGCCCGGAGAGGGCCTAGGGGAGTGGCGTGTTGGCTGCATCTCGTCAAAGTGCCCTTTATATAGTTCAGGTACCAGGTTAATTTAAAAACGTCCAACTGGAATATGCCAGACTGGGTTTGCTCACAAAGTCAACATGTTTAGTGTATTTAGAGAGATGAGGGCTTAGAGAGAAGAAAATGGCAAAAACAGCCGGGTGGGACCCGGGTAAATACAGTTTGGGGCACAGACAGGAAACAGTCCTCAGTCCTCCAAACCGGACACTTTGGCCCACCCCACTCTTGTGGTGTTCCCCCAGTCCAGGCCTTGCTTCTCTGCTGCCTGGGGGGACCCAGGCAGCCCTTTGCCCAGTAGGCCCTGGCCTGCCGCCCTCACGGGGCAGTGACCTATAAAAGATCCGTGGAAGCCCTGGTCCCTTCCACTCAGGGGTGTTTGGTGTGACATGAGAAAGTCTTGTCTGATCCCCTGCTTCGGGGCAGACGCATCCTCAAAACACCCTGAGCATTGCCCTGCGAGCACCTGCTCCCTTAGGCCCCCAGCTCGGCTGTACAGGACTTGGACTGACCAGAAAGGGTCTCTCGCCATGAGAGCTTTCTCATCCCCACTGGACAGGTGACAGAGCCCAGGAGGGCTGCACAACTTGGCGAAGCCGCACAGGAAACAAGCCAGGGAGCTGGACCCTGGGACGGCCCCACCAGGACGGACCCCTACAATCCAGAACAGACCTCCAGAGGGCAGAGGAGCTCGGCCCCGCCCAGGCTTACTGGTTTCTCCCCCGCAGGTGCCTGGCGGAAGGGGCAGGGGATGTGGCCTTCGTGAAGCACAGCACCGTGCTGGAGAACACGGACGGTGAGTGGGAGCAGCCGGCCCCCAGGAGCAGGCTCTCGGGCCCTGTAACTGTGCCTGAAAGGATGGGTCTTCTGACAGGAGTTCAAACTGCTCTGTGGGGCGAGGGGGGCTGGGGGACACATCTGCCCTACTCTGGCTTGTGTCTGGCATTGGCTTCCACTTCAAGATTGGGTTCTGATTGTGCAGAACATTTGCAAGTCTCTGCATGAACGCTCATCTACCCCTCCTTCTCCTGTTCTCTGGAGAAGCCGTTCCTGATCCCTGAAGGAGGTCTTAGTAAATTGGGTTAGTGTTATGTGTAGATCCATTATATCATTGTCATTTACCTTTATTTTTATTTTGCAATAACTGAGCTTCAGAAAAGTTGCAAGAATAATTCAAAGAACTCCCCCCTTTTTTTTTCCAAAGATTTATGTATTTATTTTGAAGAGAGAGTTGAGGGGAGGGGCAGAGAGAATCCCAAGCAGACTCCCTGCTGAGCCTGGAGCTCAACCCAAGGCTCTGCCGTCTCTCGACCCTGAGATCATGACCTGAACGGAAATCAAGAGTCAGATGCTTAACCGACTGAGCCACCCAGGCGCCCCGCCCCCATTTATTTTTTTAACCCAGATTCCGACTTTTAGCATTTGCCACATTGGATTCATTATTCTTTCTATATTTGTACATATTCTTTCTTTGAGCGCACATTTGCCTGCATCACACCCTTTAATATTTTAGTGTGTATCTCCTAAAAACAAGGAGATGTGGACCTAGCCACAGTACAGTTAACAAATTCAGGAATTGTAACACTGACACAATACTATTATCTAATCTACAGCACATATTCCAGATTCACTAATTGTCCCAATTCTATCCTTTGTAGCAATTTTTGCCAGGCTCAGGACCTAATCTGTGATCACACCTGGTATTTAGTTGTTAGGTCTCTTTAGTTTCCCCTAACTTCTGAGCAGTTTCTCAATCTTTCCTTGTTTTTGTGGCATTGGCATGTTTGAAGAGTCAGGCCAGTTATTTTATAGAACATCCCCTAATTTGGATTTGCGTAAGGATCGTTTATTTCTTTAAACTGAGGTATAATTTACATGCAGCAAAATGCACTCTTTTTGAAGTACAGTTCCGTGAGTTTTGCCAAAAACACAGTTGTATAACCACCGCCATCACAATCAAGACAGTGATGTGACTGACCTTTCACCCCACAAGTTCCTTGATGCCCCCTTTGGGCATTCACCAATCACTTTGTAGTTTTGCCTGTTCAATAATGTCTGATCATTGTCTTTTTTTTTATCATAATCTTTTTTTTTTATCATAACCTTTACCTTTAAAAGCAGAAGGTCCATCATGTGGTCTGACATTCAAGAAAGGCAAACAATATGAACCAGATCTGAAAAAGAGAAAAGAAAATGATTTGAAAAAGGAGGAAACACATAGGATTATCTCCAGAGCAAGATGATCTTACAAAAATGGGCAGCCGGCACTTGGGCCTCAAGATCAAGCAGAGGAAAACATTAAAGGTGGAGAAAGAATAGGGATGTATTGGGTTAAAATTGGCTGTTTTATTTATTTTAAGAGAGGGAGAGGAGGGGGAGAGGCAGAAGGAGAGGGAGAGAAAGAATCTCAAGCAGACTCCCCCTGAGCGCAGAGCCCAACACAGGGCTCGATCCCATACCCCTGAGATCATGACCTGAGCTGAAATCAGGAGTTGGATGCTTAACCAACTGAGCCACCCAGGTGCCCCTAAAATTGGCTCTTTTAAAATGTTGATGGTAGGGATGCCTGGGTGGCTTAGTTGGTTAAGCGTCCAACTCTTGATTTCAGCTCAGGTCATGATCCCAGAGACCCGGGATTGAGTCCCGCATGGGGCTCCTTCCTCAGCCGGGAGCCTGCTTCTCCCTCTGCTCCTCCCCCTGCTTCTGTTCTCTCTCTCTTTCTTTCCCTCTCTGACAAAAAAATAAAAATCTTTTTTAAAAAATTAATTAATTAAATAGAATAAAATGTTGATGGTACTCTAAGGAAGTCTAAGGACGTAATTTTTTAAAGACGATCTTCATGCAAAAGTTTGGTAAGAGCAATAACGGGAATTGACATTAAGTGTCTAAAGTAGTGAGGAGGCTCCAATTGAAATACCTAAATGGTGCATTTGTGTCACAGGGAAGGCCAGCTGATCCCCCAGAGCTCTACACAAGGGCTTTGCAGTAGCTGAAAAGTGGAGAGCTGGGGAGGAAGGTGAGAGTATGGCACAGGGTGATTATTGAGAGTGCTATAAACGATCATGCAGTCATTAAACGTGACCTTTGTGGAGGTTTCCAAACTATGACTCTCAGTTTTGGGGTTTTGTTTTGAAATAGCTTTGGAGTGAAGAGTTTTCATGACCCCACAAATTATTTTTACCCCTCCTATTTCCTAGCAGAGGCTTATCCTCCTCATTTGAAAATTTTAAAAGTCATAAAAATATTGTTATATAAGACCATCTGTTGAGTTACAATTTTAAAATTTGTCTTCTTAATATTCCTATCTGGTGTCAGTATTCACGCTTTCAAATAAATCTGGCTTTCTATTATAAATGAGTTTTATGGAAAATTTCCAAAAGGGTGGGGGAAAATACTTTAAAATGACAAGTGAAAAAAAAAAGTATGATGTGAGTGGCTCCTGGCTGGCTCAGTCGGTGGAGCGTGCGACTCTTGACCTTGGGGACATGAGTTCAAGCCCCACATTGTGTGTAGAGATTACTTAAATAAAGAATTTTTTTTTAAAAAAGTAGTGGGACATCTGCGTAGCTCAGTCAGTTGAGTGTCTGACTCGTGATTTTGGCTCAGATATGATCTCATGGGTCGTGAGATAGAGCCCTGTATTGGGCTCCATGCTCAGCGGGAGTCTGCTTGGGATTCTTTCTCTCTCCCTTTGCCCTTCCCCCTTCTCTCTCTCTCTCTCTCTCTCTCTCTCTCAAGTAAATAAATACATCTTTAAAAAAAAGTAGTAGGATGGGGCGCCTGGGTGGCTCAGTCGTTGGGCGTCTGCCTTCAGCTCAGGTCATGATCCCAGGGTCCTGGGATCGAGCCCCACATCTGGCTCCCAGCTCCACGGGAAGCCTGCTTCTCCCTCTCCCACTCCCCCTGCCTGTGTTCCCTCTCTCACTGTGTCTCTCTCTCTGTCAAATAAATAAAATCTTAAATAAAAAAAAAAGTAGTAGGATACAAGATTGCCTATCAGGTATGTCCTTAACTGTGTTAGAAATGCTTAGAAAATAGAAAAAACGACTTAGAGGAAATATCCCAAAACATGAATAGAGTCATACTGGATTAATGTGTGGGCAAAGCTTTGGAGAGCTACCCTTTCCTCTCGGGTTACTGTTCTTGGTCCATTCTGTCCGGCTGTGTTCCCACTGTGGCCCCTGCCCACTGCTCAGAGGCAAATTGAGTGCCCAAGGGCAGCAGGGACCCCCTGGTACATTTCTGTCTCCCTGAGCTCCCCTGATTCTTTTAGTCTTCTTAACATTAATGAACAGTCCTGTTTATATGTGCTGTATTATTGTCAGATACCTCCAAGCCAAGTGCTTTATAGAAACTGGTGAGAGGTCGGAAATGCAAGTCAATAATTTGACAGTCTCTTGAGACACCTGGTCTTGTGGAATGCAGTCCCCAAGCTCCTTGTCATTCCCAGCTCTGGGTCTTCACCTCCTGGAAGAGTTTCTTTTCACCATAAGTCTGTGGCCTTCTCCACCCTAGCCTCTGCCCAGCTCCCTTTCCTGGGCCTTCCTGAGGCCCTTCCCATACCCTTCCCAGGACAGAAGTTGGCTCACCACAGGCTTCCCATCTTCCCAGGGAAAACTCTTCCCTCCTGGGGCCAGGCGCTGCTGTCCCAGGACTTTGAGTTGCTATGCCGGGATGGCAGCCGGGCTGATGTCACCGAATGGAGGCGATGCCACCTGGCCCGCGTGCCCGCTCACGCCGTGGTGGTCCGGGCCGACACTGATGGGGGCCTCATGTTCCGGCTGCTCAATGAAGGCCAGGTGAGTTCAGGGCAGCACCCCCCCGACCCCACCCCTGTACGGCTTCCCAGATGGTACCGAACCTTCCTGTCTCTCGCCAGGGTAGGGGCTCGGGCTAGAGCCATAATGGGGCTGAGCCAGCCAGGTCCAGAGGGGCAGGACTCAGAGACCCTCCCCTAGGCCAGACCACAGCTGGGGAGGTCTCTGTGGTGTCCAACCTCGGTGTGAAGGAGGGGCCAACTGTGTGAGCTAGCAGCCAGAGAGGGGAGACCCAGGCCTCAGGAAGCGAGGAGGGCCAGCCAGAGAGGCAGACCAGGGACACAGGCACCCCTCAGAGAAAGCTGCTTGTGTCTGTGGCTCTTACAAGTAAAACCAGAGTATATGAGCAAATAAACAGAATGACAAAGCCAACAAACGTCAAAGTACACCATTAATTAAATGTGAATAATGTCGTGCTGACATCACTATTCACAAGAACAACACATTTCTGACTGGGCAGCCTGGCTCTGGCTAGGTTTGCCCCATCCGTGCCACCACGGCCAGCCCCATCCCGCATCCTGGGTCCCATTCCACACCTGGGCCGTGAGTGTGACAAGGCGGAGTGCCCTGGGGGAGCACGGAGGACGGAGGGAGGCGGTGCCTCTCCTGGTCCTCAGAGTGGGCACCTGGCCAGGGGGCGCAGGAAGAAGGAGCTGCTGGCTGGCCCGGGAGGAAGGGATGTGCTGCCCTCCCTGCCGGCAGCACCTCACCAGCCCCCACTCCCATCCCTTGACACACAGCGTCTCTTCAGCCATGAGAGCAGCAGCTTCCAGATGTTCAGCTCTGAGGCCTACGGCCAAAAGAACCTGCTCTTCAAAGACTCCACCTCCGAGCTGGTGCCCATCGCCACACAGACCTACGAGGCCTGGCTGGGCCGCGAGTACCTGCACGCCATGAAGGGTCTCCTCTGTGATGCCAACCGTAAGTCCACCTGTCTCTCGTCCCACGGGCTCTGGCCCAGCCTGAGCACAGGCATGGCAGTGCTTTCTGGGGAGGCAGCTGGGAAAGGACACTCACCCAAGGAGCTGTGCCCCTTGGCCTCCATGAGAACCAGTGACTTCTACCTTCCTGCCTCTGGGGATGTAGGGAGGAAGCTGTTCCAGAGTTGCGTGGCCTGCTGTACCCTGGATGCCCCATCTGCTCCAAGGGGTGGGACCCAGACCATCAGGGTCTGTCTTGGGAAGAGTCTCCTTGCCCCTCCACACAGAAGTCATCAAGTCCCCCCGCATGCTCTCTCCTCAGTGCCTCCTCCTCCCCACCCCACAGCCAAGGCCCTGGCGCAGGCATCGCCTGTTGGCTGGACCATTGCAGTAGTCTACAGATGGGCTTCCTGCTTCCTGCCCCCTACAGCCAGGGAGATGGTCTGCCACCCAGTTAGACACACGACAGCCATGATCTGCCTCAAGCCACCTCACAGCCCCGTGAAAGAGGCATAGTTATCCCCTTTCTGTAAGAGGAAACAGGATGAGAGGGTTAAATAACTTACTCCTCATAGCTAATGAGGGAAAGAGCCAGAATTTCCCTTGGGTCTGACTCCAGGCTCTTCCTACTGAGGTACTACCATGACCCCAGCCCACAGGCCATGCTCGGGGCCAGCCCCTGAGCAGGTGAGTGTGGTGGTGACCACAAGCTCACACACACACAGGGCTACCTCACTACCTACGCTGGTGTGTGCTGTCCACTCCGGAGATCCAGAAGTGTGGAGACATGGCTGTGGCCTTCAGCCGGCAGAGGCTCAAGCCAGAGATCCAGTGCGTGTCGGCCGAGTCTCCCCAGCACTGCATGGAATGGATCCAGGTGGGGGCTGCGCCCGGGACACTCCTTACCAGCCCTTCCCCTGTGCCACCTGGTCTGAAGGAGACCACCTGGGGAGGCAGTCTCCTGTGACAACCTCACAGAGAAAAGGGAGGAGGAAGGACCGGCAGGGACTAGCCACCCTACCCCAGGGGACAAGGCTGGAGGTGGGGGGTGGGCTCTTTCCTTTCAGGGAACCCAGGAACCCTTCCTCGCTGAGTGGGTGAGCTGAGAGCAGAAGGAACATCAGGAGACCAGCCCAGCTGGGCACTGCTCGTCCTGTGGCCTCCAGTAGAGAGGCATGAAACAAAACAGTACTGACCCTCGCAAAGTACAATGTACCCTGACACTGTCCATTGGATTCCATCCTAGACTTTGTTTCTAAGCTTGTCATGGCCCGTTACGTTGCTTTGGCGTCCACTAAGCTGCTCCCCAGCTGCAGTTAAGGGCCCTGCCCCGCTTTGCCTCTCTGACTGGAGTCTGAGGCAGAGCTCGGAGGTGGCCCCGGGGCCCTGCAGGCAAGGGTGCTACCCTGGTCACCGGTGTCCCAGCGGCCTCTGGCTTCCTGGACTCCTCCCTCCTCTTTCGTTTTTGGTGTTTTTTTTTTTTTAAGATTTTATTTATTTATTTGACAGAGAGAGAGAGAGACACAGCGAGAGAGGGAACACAAGCAGGAGGAGTGGGAGAGGGAGAGGCAGGCTTCCCGCAGAGCAGGGAGCCCAACGAGGGGCTCGATCCCAGGATCCGAGCCAATCCCATGACCCGAGCCAAAGGCAGACACTTAACGACTGAGCCACCCAGGCACCCCTTTTGTTTTCTTTTTTTAAGACTTTACTTATTTATTTCTGAGAGAAAGAGAGAGCAAACGAGCAGGGGGAGGGGCAGAGGGAGAGAATCTCAAGCAGACTCTGTGCTAAACCCAACATGGGGCTCGAGCTCACCACCCTGAGATCATGACCTGAGCCGAAACCAAGAGTGGGACACTGAACAGACTGCACCACCCAGGCACCCCCTCCCTCCTCTTTTTTAAGAGCGAGTAGGTGGGGCCTCAGGTCAGAAGCCCTTATCGGGGCAATCCCCGAGTGCAGGCCAGACCACTGCCCCTCAGGAGTGTCCACACTGCCCCAGCCAGGCAACCACACTGACTTAAAGGCCCAGAGGAGGAGAGTGGGCAGGAATAACAGGAGGCCAGGATCACGACGGAGGACAGCCTCGCAAGCACATGCCGCCGTGTGCCGCACGCGGTGCTAAGACTTCCCGAGGACCCTTCACTTAATCTTCACAGCAGCGCTCTGCGGTGGCGTGATCACTGTCAGGAAACTGAAGCTGGGAGAGGCTGGAGAAGCAACTGCCCACAGTCACCCAACTCAGGGTGGGGGAGCCCCTCGCCCCAGGGGCCCAAGGAGGCTGGCCCAACCCCGACCACGGGTAGTGCTGAGGGAGGGGGCACTCAGCTGGAATGGAGGAAGGGGAGACTGGAGGTAGAGGGCAGGCCGTCCTGTGTGGGGTGGCTGGGTCCACGGGCTGCAGAACAGGGAAAGATGCAGGAGGGAGCGTTCAGCTCCCTACAGGCAAGAGCCTTGTCTCTGTCTAAACTCAAACAGGGCCAAGGGGCTGCCCGGCAGGAGAGGAGCGGACTTGGGGGTTCCTCAAGAACCCCAGCAAAAGGCTCAGAGATGCTTAATTCTCAGGCTCCCGGGGGTGGTGTCCAGTGGAGTTCTGACCCCCATCTCCTTCCCAGCCACAGGGGCCCAGGGAACGGGGTGTCAGCTGGACTGGGTTCTGCCGTGCCCCGACAGTGGCTAGGAGGTCTGGGTGGGGGGGAAGAGAGGCCCCCCAGAGATGGAAGCTCCAGGCTCAAAAGTCAACATCCCTGCCTGTTATTCCAGCATCACAACTTCATGCCCCTGGGCCTGAACGGCGCGGGGCACCTTCCTGGGGGCAGCTGTCCCCTCTCTGCCCCCTCCCCACCCCCTTCCCCTGGGGTTTGTCACACGACTGTGTCTTGATTATTAGTGAACCCCTGCTCGGGTCCAAGGGGCACCTGTCCAGAGGCTTCAGAATGGACAAGATGGGGTGGAGCAGGGGAGACCTGGAACGCTTCAGGAGGGTGGAAAGAAGACGGCCCTGGGCCCCTCCTGCTGCCTCCTGGGGCAGAGCTTTAACCACGAAACTGCTGTCTTTTGAGGCCTAGCTCGTTCATACATTCGCACACACATTGAGCAAATACCTATTGCCCTTGTGTTGTGTGCCAGCCCATGGCCAGGTGCGGGGGATACAGCACGGTGGCCCAGGCCTCTGCGGGCCACAGTCCCCGGGGAGGGCAGGGATAGTGCATGGGTCTGCTCAGAACAGGGCCTGGCAACGGGAGCAGCAGACCCCCCGGATGGAGCATTCGTGCCAGCGGCTTTCTTGCCTCTGGTCCTCCAAACCCCTCTCTGGCCCACACATCTCACAGGGGTGTGCGGCAGGGGGCCCCCAGGGAAGAGAGCCCGAGAGACCCAACCCTGGCACCTCTGTCAGGTCCCGACCCCTCCCCTGCCCGGTCACCCTTTCTGTCCCCCTTCAGGCTGGGCAAATCGACGCCGTGACCCTGAAGGGCGAAGACATCTACGCGGCAGGAAAGGAATACGGCCTGGTCCCAGCAGCGGGGGAGCACTATGCCCGTGAGTGCGGGGGGCTGAAGCCCTGGCCTCTGCTAGGAGGCAGCTGATAGTTTCATCTTGGTATCAGTTTCCCCCCTGGGCCCTTTTCCAAAGCTCCCCATCACGGTCTCTCTACCGGGGCAGGTTGCTGTCTGTCACAGGCAAGTCCTCCTGCCTCAGGCCTCAGTTTTCCCGTTGAGTCATTAAAAGTCTGGCAGGCGTGGGCAAACTTTCTGTAAAAGGTCAGAGAGTAAACACTTTAGGCTTTGCAGACCACATATTCCATGTTAGTTTTGTTTTGTTTACAACCCTTTAAAAATATAAAAACCGTTTTATGCTTCTGAGCCAGGTCGTACAAAAAACAGGCTGAGTATTTGCCACCCTGTCAACGAGAGGGCCTCCTCTGCCCTGCCCGCCTACCCACAGTGGCTCATAGAAGGTGGCCCTGGGGACCCCCCTTCCAGTGGCCTGGGCTGGGACCTTGGTGCTCTGTCCTCCTAAGTGGTGACCTCAGGTCCTTCCACTTGGATGTGAAAAAATCTCTGGGCTTTTGAAAAATGCTTCTGCAGTCCTTAGCTGTGCCCCCACCTTTCTCCCAGGAAGCGAGAAAAGTACCACCTGGGTGTAAGGAAAGAAAAATCCCTTTGGGTGAGGAATGATAGGGGGTAGGTTGGGGGAGACAGAACTCTGAAAAGCGGAGACAGAATTCAGCCTTGGGGGGGACAAGCAGGGGTCCCACGGCTGGATGTGCAGCCGGGGCCCTGACACTAAGCGGGGAGAGGTGCTCGGGGTGGGACCACAGCTCTGAGGCAGGAGCCGCCTGAGGGAATGGGTTGAGGGCACAAGGGGACGTGCCCCGGGCCCTTGCCTGGCCAGGCCAGGCAAGCACAGATGAGGGGCCTCACTGGCGTCCCCTCCCCACAGCGGAGGACAATAGCAACTCCTACTTTGTGGTGGCCATCGTGAAGCGGAACAGCTCCTATGCCTTCACCCTGGACGAGCTTCGGGGCAAGCGCTCCTGCCACTCAGGGTTCCACAGCCCCGCGGGCTGGGACATCCCCGTGGGCGCCCTGGTGCAGAGGGGCTTCATCCGGCCCAAGGACTGCGACGTCCTCACAGGTACCACCCTCTGCGGGGACACAGACGTGCAAACTCTTTTGGGGGGGCCTGCTGGGTCTGAGGGTCTGGGAGCCCTCCCCCAGCAGGGTCCCACAGAGCAGCCCAGACAGATTTCCTCTTCCTCCTTGATGTGCCCCATTCTCTTGGGAAGGTTGGGAAATATTCTTAGCCATACTTGTAACAGTCTGTGGGGTGTCTGTCTGGTTGTTCTATGGAGGGTGCCAGGGTGCCCCTAACCCACTTACCCAGAGTGGACCTGGCTCCAGTGGGCATGAGGAGCAGGGGGTGTGCGTGGGCTGTGGGCCTGGCTGGATCACCATCCGGTCTTGGGGCTGTCCCCATATCCCAGCAGCCTCTGGGCATCCGGGGACCTTTATGGAAAGTGGCCAGCCATCTGTATAAGTGCTGAAGAAGACACGTTTACCAAGCGGCCACCATATGCCATACCCAGGGCCCTCCCCACGTGTTAAATCACACACAGTCATGATGAAAGGAAGGCAGTAGGAAGCTGGCAAGATCCTGGGCTGACTGTGCACACACCTCTGTCCTGTCTGGTACCTCAGGAAAAAACCACATTTCTTTCTAACCACCTCCACGAGCACACAGAGAGTGTTAGGGTCAGCTGCTCCCACTCCTACACAGCTGGGCAGTTGCCCTGACTGGAACAGAAGAGCTTATGAGGTAGTGAGCTCCCCATCCCTGACGGAGTCCAAGGGAAGGCTGGGTGACGACTTAACCAGAGGTTGTCCATGGGGTTCCTGTATCAGGACAGCCTCTGTACTCCCCTCATCCCTGCAATTCTCACAGGAGGAGATGTGCCTGAGCTGGGTGGGCAGTGGACAGATGGGTGGCCTTGAGCCGCACGGCCAGGCAGAGTGGGCAGACCTGTGGGGGGGCGGCCCTCCCCTCTTCCCCCTGCTGCTCTTCCCTCGCCGGCCCCTTGACTCAGCTCGCCCCACCCGCCCGCCCCAGCTGTGAGCGAGTTCTTCAGCGCTAGCTGCGTGCCCGTGAACAATGCCAAGAACTACCCACCCTCGCTGTGCACGCTCTGTGTGGGGGACGAGCGGGGCCGAAACAAGTGTGTGGGCAATAGCCAGGAGAGGTACTACGGCTACAGTGGCGCCTTCAGGTACTCCGGTGGCCCGGCGGGGTAGGGGGGGGGACTGGGGCTGGCACAGAGGCTGGGGCCCTCCTGCCAACACTGGCCTTGGCCTCCCGTGCGGCAGGTGCCTGGCTGAGAATGCAGGGGACGTCGCCTTTGTCAAGCACACAACTGTCTTCGAAAACACAAATGGTACGTGAGGGGGGCTGGGGCCAGAGCGGGGCCAGATTCTCTGGGAGCTCTTCCCCATCTCCAACATGGTCCAGGCACTGGGCATTGCTAGGACTGGGGCGAAGCAGCTGCTGGGAAAGACAGGGGTTAGAAGGCTCTGACCCTGGGGGACCCCCCGGGACTCCAGGGTCCTCTCAGTAAGAACAGACCTCAGGCCACAGGTCCAGGTGCATAGGACACATGACAGTCTTTACTGGTCTAGAAACCAAAATCTCCATTCCACCAAAATGGTAAAACTCCACCTCAGTCAATTGGGAGAGACTCCTTCTGGGGCATTTATGTAGCCCGGAGGTGCACGGTGGGAGTGGCAGGGTCATCAGTGCACGTGGGCATCTGGGCTTTGGTCCTGAGGGGGTCAATGCCTCATGCAGGGAAATCACTGTGCAGCTCCTAAGCCATGCGAGGCAGGGCACACCCCCATTCACATCACATGGGTGGCTTTTTCTCTACAGTCACCTTCCTGGGCCCTACCTGGGAAAAAGAGCCCCGAAACTCTATGCCCCAGGACCCCCTAAGCCCACACCTGTGTCCTTTCAGGGTGCAGGGCCCTTTAGCGTGCCTCACTTCCCTCCTTCCGTTTTGCCTCCAACACCTATTGTTTGTTCTTTCTCTATACCCTGCCTCTACCCAGGCTTTGAAACCCCAAATGCTGAAGGCACAGTCTTCTCCACTCAGAAATTCTTCCCAAAAACTCAGTGCAGAAAGGCATAATGTCTTCCAAAGGGGAGGAGGAATGAGCCCTGTCTGGCCCCAGCCCTCCGGGATAGGGCTAGGGGAGGGGCCGGTGCTGGAGGGGCCCTCTCAAGATTCACCCGCAGTAAGGCCCCCACCTCCCAGGGCTGCTCCTTTCCCTTTATTTTTATCTCTACTTGCGGCCCACCTGGAATCCCTTTTGGAAATGGGAAGAGGGTGGATACTAAGTGAATACCTGAAGACACAAAACTAATGTGATTCCCAAGAGCAGTGTTTCTCAGGAAGCCCTTGGGCCAACCCCCTGCTTCAGCCTCAGTGGGTTGCTGGTTTAAAACACAGATTCCTGGGCCCCCCCCCCCCCAGCTGTACCCTTGAAACTGCCTCTCACAGATCAACACATGATGTTGTTCTACCTTGTCCGGTTTGAAAACTTTAACCATTGGGGGAAGACGTCACCCACCACCTTCAGAAGCCCACCCCACCTCAGGCCCAAGACCTGGAACACATAGATGGGGCTCTTTGCCTGGGAGTGATTAAGAGTCTCAGTTTTTCCACCTGTGAAACGGGGGTGATCATACTCACTTGGTGTTACTGTCTTGAGGCTAGAGCAGGTGCTTGTAAAATGCCTGCTCCGTTCTAGGTGCTCCCTGCTCCCCACCCGTGGAGGCTCCGACCAGTGTTAGCAGAGCGATTGGGGAATGGAGTTGGGAAGCTGGCCAGTCGTGGCCACCTCACCCGGGGTCAACGATTTGGGGACCCAGGAGGAAAGCAGCCTCTCTTCCTCTGTCCCTCTGCTCCCTCCCCTTAGGCCATAATTCTGAGCCTTGGGCTGCTGAGCTAAGGTCAGAGGACTATGAGCTGCTGTGTCCCAATGGGGCCCGGGCCGAGGTGTCCCAGTTCGCAGCCTGCAATCTGGCACAGATGCCATCCCACGCCGTCATGGTCCGGCCGGACACCAACATCTTCACCGTGTATGGACTGCTGGACAAGGCCCAGGTGAGCCAGGGCAGGGGCTTCGTCACTGGGGGGTGGGCAACGAGGCGAGCCAGGGCCCTGGGTGCCTCAGTCTACCTGGAGCAAACGGAGGAAGGCTGGGGGAACGTTCTGAGATTTTCACTTAGACCATTCCTCCAACTATCCCTTCTGTGTCCTGCATTATTAATGTTTCCTTCTCAGCCGGACCGTTCTCACCAACACAGAAACCTGCTATTGTTTCTATCATCTTTAAAAAACAGATGAGCCCCCTCTTGATTCCATATCCAATTTTAGCCCTAATCCACCCCTCTTAGAGTAAAACTCCTTCAAATAGTCATCTCTACTCATGTCACCAATTCCTCTCCTTCTGGTCTCTCCACTCTAGACAGGCTCCCACCAGGGCCCTGAACAAGATCACAGTGGCCCGTGGTGCTCAGTCCAGTGGCCGTTTCTCAGCCCACGCGTCCCTGACCCTTTAGCAGCACTGGCCACAGCTCCCGCCTGCTGGAGGAGCTTCTCCCCTTGGCTCCCGGGTCCACACCTGCCTGGCTCTCCTCCTCATTTCTCCTGGCTTGTATCCACGGACTGCCCCAGGGCTCCATTCTAAACCCTCTTCACCTGCACCTACACGCCTACTGATCACCCAGCCGCATGTTATTAACAGCCATCTGTACGTTGACAGCTTCCGAACATCATCAGCCCTGCCTTCATCCCACCCTTCCATCTTGAACAACATTTCAACTAGGATTTCTTTTTTTTTTTAAGATTTTATTTATTTGAGAGAGAGAATGAGAGAGAAAGAGAGCATGAGATGGGGGAGAGTCAAAGGGAGAAGCAGACTCCCTGCTGAGCAGGGAGCCCGATGCGGGACTCGATCCCGGGACTCCAGGATCATGACCTGAGCCAAAGGCAGTCGCTTAACCAACTGAGCCGCCCAGGTGCCCTCAACTAGGATTTCTAACAGGCTCCTCGGCCCAAACAAGCCCGCAGCTGGCCTACCCTGCTTGCCTCAGACCACCCCCTACTGCTCTGAATGGCACCTGCAGACTTCCCATTTCCTCGGGAGTCATCTTGAACTCCTGTCTTTCTCTCGCGTTCTACAGCTAGCCCCTCTACAAATCCCATTGGCTGTACTTTCCATATACATCTAGAAGGAACCCAGACTGTCTGTCAACAGGGCCCTCGGTTCCCAACCACCTCCCCGCCCCCCACCTCCCCATCTCCCTTCCTCTCTCCCATCTCCCCTTCTCCCCTCAGAAGTGACATGGGGAAGAACCCTGTGGCAAGGCGGCATTTTCCTGGAGAGAAGGCTGACCTGTCCTCGGGTCCTCAGATCCTTGGATCCTTGGATCCTTGAGCATCTGTGAGCCCCCCAAAAGATTGGTGGCCACTTTGATCCTTCTTACTGTGGTAGCTGTCATCACAGGGTTTTTATTTACTTATTTATTTATTTATTTACTCCAAATCCCCTTTGATGACAGCTCGATGAGTTGTTGGGCTTATGATGTCAAGTCAGCCTGGGGGCCCTGGAATTCCTTGCTCTTTGGTTCGCTGTATAAAAGCCACGAATAGCAAGCCGCAGCTGAGTGGCGGTGGGTGCTTTCAGGACCTGTTTGGAGATGACTACAATAAGAATGGCTTCAAAATGTTCGACTCCTCCAACTATCATGGCCAAGACCTGCTTTTCAAGGATGCCACGATCAGGGCGGTGCCTGTCGGGGAGAAAACCACGTACCGGGCCTGGCTGGGCCCCGACTACCTGGCGGCTCTAGAAGGGATGCTGTCTCAGCAGTGCTCGGGCGCAGGTAGGGCCTGCTGGGCGGGCAGGTTCACCCCTCACAGAGGAAGAGCAGGGGTCCTGCCACGTCTCCCCCCTCCCCCCCCGGCATCCCTCCCAGCCTTGCACCCCCAATCCTCCAGCGAACTGAGGGATGCTCTGGGTGGTTACACACCGTCAGGGTGAGGTGGGGGGTGGGAGGGTGGTCCCAACGGGAAGGCTGCAGACCTGGCTGTGTAACCCAGACGGACCTGGATAAAGGATGCGAATGCTGCAAGTAACGGCCCCGAGAGGCTTGAGGCAGCTGCATACATAGACGTGGAGGCTCATTGTGAGAGGAGTGAATATGGAAAGAAACGCGGGGAAAGATGAATTGTAATGGGGCAGAAAGAGGGAGCCTGGGGGAGTCGAGTGCACAGGACGCGCCCCCCCCCGCAGGGCCGCGGCCTGAGCGCCAGGCCCGCCGGTGCAGGCGGCCGCTCGGGGGCCCTGACTGCCTGTGTCCGCTCCCTCAGCGGCCCCCCGGCTGTCCCCGCTGCTGCTGGCGCTCCTGCTGGGCCTCCCGGCCGGCCTCCTCCCGCCCGCCCTCTGAAGCTGCCCCGGGCAGGCGCGGCCCTCCCTGCCGGTGGAAACCTGCTCGGGAACCTCTCTAAATAGGCTCTTCCCCTCGGCGCGTGGGAGGGCAGAGGAGGTGTGAGAAACCCCGGAGCTCCTCAGAGCTGCGATTCTGACACCGAAGAGAAGTTGCTGCGACTGCTTCAAACCGGAATAAAGCTGAACGTGAAAGGAAAGGGCCCCCAGCTCGAGTCGAGTTGGACGTGAGCGGGGCTCCCGCCTGAAGCCTGCCTCTGCCTCCCCGGCACCAGCTGTCCCTCAGCTACCTGAGGCGGCCGCTGGCCGGCCTCCCAGTCACGCCCCCACCCACAGGCTGGCAGCCGCCCCCCCCCCCCCCCCCCCGCGGGGCCCCGGATTGGAAAAGGCCCGTTACCAAGGAAACAGGCCGAGCCCGGCTTCCCACACAGCCCTGTCTGCGGGAGCCGCGCCCGGCCCTGCCGCGCTACCCGGGGCGCCCGTCCCCTGCGCGGTCCCCCTAATGCGCAGCCCCGGCTCTAGCCTCCCTCTACCGGCCTCCCTCCTTAGGACGCGGGGTCTGTCCGGGGAGGCACCCACCAGATGAGGCCACAGTCAGGCCTGCCAAGGAAGTGACGCTGCTGGACACAGACAGCCCTTTGTCCTTGGCTTCCGTGGCTTGGCCTGGCCCAGACCTCGGGACGCCTGACTGTGCTGGGCTGGCGAGGGGAGGGGGGCCGCGGCCCAAGACCACAGGGGTGCAACCCTCAAGGGGTCCTCAGACACAGGAAATGCTCCTCAGTAAGCATCCCCTCTCCTGAGTCTCCATCTCAGATTCTCCTCCTCCCCTACCCCCGTGTGACCCCCACCATCCCGAGCCACCCTGCACATCTAGCACAGCAGTCGCCCCCAGCCTGAAGGGACTCGCCGACTTGAGGACTGCCCAGAGAGCTCCAGGCCGGGAGCGGGACGTGGCCCTCTGAGGAGCCACCGGCCGGGGACAGGCACCGGTGGGGAGCCCCACTGCCTGGGTGTGAGCAGGTCTCCTCACCCAGGCCTGTACCAGCCGGGGGGGGGGTGGGGGGGTGGGAAGGGCCCCTCCTTCCTCCCCCGTGAGTCAGAGGGTCTTCTCTACTCCATTTTTGCCGCGGTTGTCTGGGGAGCCAGAAAAGCTTCCGGAACTACCAGCTCTGCCTCTGAATTTTGCTCCCCGAGAAAAGCAAGAAGAGAAGAAACAGGAGCAAGCCACCCTCTCAGCAGACTGGGAGCCGCGTGGGTCTGGAGCTATTTGTGGCTCCATCTGCGGGGGCCTCGGGGACGCCGATGACAGGCTGGTTCCTGGTGCTTGGCCCCCATCCGTGGGGGCGGATACCTTCCAGCTCCCAGCCGCGAAGGAGGCCCCTGGCAGCATCCTGGCCACAGTCCTGCCATCCCGAGGAGTCCTAGTCACCATGCTGGGGGCCTACAGCCTGCCCCGAGGGGCCGGAGGGAGCGGCCTCCGCTGCCAAGCTTTGTACCCGCTTCACTGAGGGGACTGAGTGATTCTCTGACCTGATGATTGTTTGATTTTTTTTTAAGGGAGATTTGTGCAGGAAGAGTGTGTGTGTTTTGCTACCCTGGGCTAGGGTGACACCAGTAACTATAAGCCACTGAAAGTGTGACCTGTGTAACTGCTCTGTGATGTTGGATTTTCAGGGGACAGCACGGGGCCACCTCTGTTCCTGCTAATAAAAGATGTTGGATGGTTTTTTAAATAAATCTTTAAATAAAGCCAAACAACCCTGTACCAAGCTGAGGCTTGGAATCTGACAGAAACTTTTTGCTGCTGATTGATTTGTCTACTTAGGTGGTCAGAGGCTTCCCTGCCCCACACGACTCCCCTGCCCAGAATGGCCATTTCCACTCAGAGCCCTGTTCCCTGAGAGCCAGAGTCGGGGACCAGCCCAGGCCTCCAGCCGGTGAGGCCCCCAACTCCCTACTCCTCTCCGAACCGGCCCCTGGCACATCTCAGTTGCCTCCATACCTTCTTGGGGATCAGCAATTCTGGAGACCAGATACAGAGGAGGGTGCAAACTTCTGCACCCACCCCCGCCCTGTGTCTCCAAAATAAGCAGCCCACACCATTGCTTTGGCAAGTTGGCTGCTAACTCACTGGAGGAGGGAAGGGGAGGGGAAGTCAGACCTCCTACCGTCCTCTGGCCTCTCCTGAAGGGTGCAGCGGGCCGGTCTTGGTCCACGTGCCCTGCTGGGGAGGTGGAGGTTCCCTGCCTCCCCCCTTCCCCTGCTCCTCCTCTGCTGCCCCAGGCCCCCCTCCCCTCATCCCTGCAGCCCTCTCACAGAGCTGGGTCTCACTCCCACAGCCCTCAGCCCTGTAACTGGGTGGTCTGCCCTATCCCATGAAGCTGGGCGGGGACCTGGGCCTCAGAAATAGTCCACATGGTCTCTGCGCCATACGGCTCTCCCAGGGCTGCCGCTCCCGGCTTGAAGCTTTGGGAGAGTTACCTAGCATCCGTGCCCCATCCCTGCATCTGACACAGGAGCTGGACGGTACACACCTGGTGAGGTGGTTGCGCAGATCGGATTCTACTATATGTAAAACACTCCGCACCGCCCTTGGCACATCCCAGGTGCAGGAAAGACGGTCACCATAACTATTGCTATTACTATTACTCCGAAAGCCCGTTTGGGGGGCTTAAGTGTCAAATTCCTGGGAGAATCACCTGATTGGCCCAATGTGGGCCAGGTGTCTTCCACTGGACCACTCAGCTCAGGCAAGCATCAGGGCCATCAGCGGAAACGGATGACTGAGGCGCCACAGAAAGAGGAAATGAAATCACTGTGAGCCAGGCAGCATCCCCAACTGGTAACTACCAGGCCTGCTTTAGGCGATAGCTGGCATTTGTCGAGCACTCGCTTATTAATATCTACTGTTAGTACCCCCAGACAGGGGCAAGAGGGACCCTGGCCCTGGGTTTTGTGCTTTAGAGCAGTGCTTTTTAAACTTCGATGTGCACGTGAATCTCCTAGGGATCTTGTTAACAGATCGTGATTCAGGACGTGTGGAGTGAGGCTGCAGTTCTAACCAGCACTCAGGTGGGGCCCACACCGCTGGTCCCGGGACCACATTTTGAGAAACAAGCCTTCAGAGGCCTCTGCTGAAGCCCTCTTCTGACCACAGTCCACCCACAGCGGGAAGAGTCACAGGGAAAGGGGCTGTGTTCTCCCAAAGCCCATAAACCATCTTTTAGACCATGCTTTTGGAATTCTCATTCCAAAGAGCCTTGAGCCAGCTTCCAGGTTTGGACTTCTTCAGGTCCTGCCTCCAAAAGGTGATCAGGAGGGTGCTGTCCACAGGAGGTGTAGAATGAGCTTGATGAAGAGGCTCTGTGCATGAGGTCCTCAAAGTATGGGATGGAGCCTGGATGGGAAGAGAAGCAGGGAAGCTATGAGATGGGAACCTGTTCTCTCTGCGTCTCCTATTCCAGTCCACCACGTCTTTACAAAGGCTCGTCAGTCAAAGTGGAAGGACAGGACACATTTTCTCTAAGTTTTTTAGTTTGATTTGATACTTCTAAATTTGTAGCCACATGGGAGGTGAGCCTCCATTGGTACTCTTGTCCTGGGCGCAACAAAGGGTTGGGGTGGGCCAGCCTGCCGTGCACAGAGCTGTTAGCACTGACAGTCCTGTTCTCAGGGCTCTGGAAGACAACAAGAAGTCAGGTTAAGATCCACTGCCCCTGCCTTTGGTCTCATTTGGAGAGGCCACTGGGCAGGTGTGGTGGAAGCAACGATGGTGACAAGGTGAGTGGCCCCCCTCAACCCCCCCAACACGGACAGGCGAGTCCTCCTGGCCCCCACAGCATATCACAGATGAGACATCACCCCCACCTTCAGACTCCTCTCCAGGGCTTTCTTTACATGTTTATGATGAGGATGGATTCCTTAGGGCCATGTTCTTGTAAAAAGTGCATGCATTAGGTATAAATGCCATCACTATTTTTTAAAAGAGATTTCAGTTTGGAAAAAAAGAATGGATCACTTACCGAGGGTTCAGGAAACTTTCCTTCTAGTTCCACTCTTGCTATTCACAAATACTTTCTCCCGCCTCAACCTCAGCTCCCAAATCCACCCTGGGAACTCCTGGACAGCCCCTCAGTGGTTCCGAGTTCCCACAGCTCTTCTCAGACTCAACATCTCCATCTTTGCAGGATTATCGCCTAGTCTGTGCCAAAGTGCAGAGGGGCCGGGAAAGCCCTTATTTTACTTCTGCCTTTCCCAGCTGCCTTTGGGTTGCCGCTAACAGGCCAGAAACTGTTTCACAGCCTGAGAGTCATGATGTGCCCGTGGTTCTCCAACTTGAGTGCATCAGAATCACCTGGAGGGCTTGTTAAAACACAGAGTGCTGCCCCCTCCTTCCGCCGCCCCGAGTCCCTCATTCCAAGGGCTGGGAATGTGCATTGCTGGCAAATTCCCAGGTGATGTTGATGCTGCTGATCAGACCACCTCGCTTTGAAGACCACTGTTAAAGACGGCGTGAGCTCATACCGCGGGAGAACGTAAGAAGTGCCTGCCCAGTGGAGTTCGGGATTTGGGTGGGAAGGGTGAGTGGTGGGGAGGTCCTCATGGAGAAAGCTGGGCCCAGCCCAGAGGCAGGAGCGGGCCCGTGTGACCGGGGCCCCGTGCTGTCCATGGGGAGAGGTGGGGTATGCAGGATGATGCCAATACACCTAGCCCAGGGGTCCCAGCTAGGTAGCTGAGGGACTGGGACTGGGGCAGCAATCTGACTTCACTCTCCTGCCCAGTATAAGGCTCCGTCCTCCCTCGGGTCGGGTGCCATGCACCCCGCCCTAGGCATCTCTGAGGAGGGCTCTCTGGAAGAGAAGCCTGCAAGATTAGCATAAGGACGCTGTGTGGCCAGAATACACTTCTTCCTTCTTCCCAGCTGCTGATGTCCCCAGAAAGCTCCAAAGCAGGGGAAAACCCACTTTATATTCTCTACTGTAGTCGACCTTTGGGACCCTGGGGGACGAAGAGGAGGGTCTGGTGACTTACTGGGAAAAATCCCAATCCAGGCAGCTTCATGGCAGACTCTGCCCGTGGTCACCCCATATCCTTCACCCCGCTTCCTTCCTGGCAGTTTGGTTCAGGGCGCCAATGTGCCCAGCCACAAAGATTCACTGTGGGTGACACCGCCCAGTTCTGGCTGATGAAATCTCAGAGCAAGTTCCAGGGTATGGATTTCAGGGAGGCATTTTAAAAGGAACGGGGCTAGCACAGGCTTCCCCTTTCCTGTCCAGAAAGCAGAGGCAAAAGCTGGAAAATGGAGTGGCCGCCTTGCCATGTGAGGCAGCAAGCAAGCAGAGAAAGGCACAGTGAGCCGAGCAAAGGAGAAAGACTGAAACCCTAGGGTCAAGTGGCTGTACTCAGGCCTGCACTGGCCTAAGCTAGTTTCCTGACTGTTGATCCGCTGTTCTGTTGTTTCAGCTGAATGTATTCCTAACTGCTGTCGGTGGAAAGACCACGAGACGGGCCCCTGGGGGCCCACACACTTCAGCCTGTGTGACTCAGGGAAAGTCATGGGCCCCCTTTGGGCCCCTGTTTCTTCATCTGTGGGGATGAACCACCCAGTCTTCAGGGCCTCTTTAATGCCTTTCTGTGGCTCAGAATCAAGACCCTGAGCCTCTCCTAGGTGAAAGGGCTGGGCACAAGGGGGACACTTCAGTGATGGGGCAGGAAGTCACCTTGGGAATGGTGACATCCTGGGGTCTTATCAGTGGCCAGCCAAAGGGAGAGCCTAAAATACAGAATAAGGGGCACCTGGGTGGCTCAGTCGGTTAAGCATCCGACTCTTGATTTCAGGGCATGATCTCAGGGTTGTGAGATCGAGCCCCAAGTCGGCCCCATGCTGGACATGGAGCCTGCTTAAGATTCTCTCTCTCTGAGGTACCTGGGTGACTCCGTCAGCTAGGCGTCAACTTGAGGCATCTCTCCTCTCTCTAAATAATAAGTCTTTGAAAAAAAAAAAAAGAAGAAGAAGAAGAAGAAGAGTAGATTTAAAAAAACAGGCCTTGCCGGGCTAAGATCTGGATGAAAGTCTGATAAGGGGAGAGACTACCCCCGATAATCCTCCAGTCCTCCTTTCTCCCACCAAGCACATGAGAATTGTCCGTCACCCTATGGCTGTCTGTGTTCTCTCCCCTACCATCTGTGAACCTTGTTTTCTTCGATTCCACATACCAGCCCCAACCACAGACCTGGCTAGTGCTGAGTACAAGAATGAATAAAAGCATGAATCCATGGAGAACTGAGCCCAGACCTCCATCCTGGCAGGCACCCCACTGGCCCACTGGCAGCCTTCCGCCCGAGTTTCTTCAGCCCCTGCCTGGCCTGTTTGCCTCCGTGAGGGCAGATCTAAGCCCCTCAGAGTAGCAGGCCATCAGAAGCCCCACCAGACTCCAGCAGGACTGATAACTTGTAGACTGGCCGTGTCCTTGGAGTTGGACTTGGGAATTTAACAGCTTAGGAGGCAAGGGCACAACCCTGCCTCTTACCCAGAGCCGCCCAAGGATAAAGGGGCATTCCTGAGCATGTGTCTCTGCTGACCTGCTATAGGACCACCTGGGAGGAAGGCCACTGGCCCCGCAGGGAGAAGCCCCTGGAAAACAAGAATGTGCTCCTGGAATGAGGCAGCAGAGCAATGGCCAGGGCTGAGGGAATTTTTCTTTAAGATCAGCCTGCTAGAATGTGCCCAAAGACGGTCGGTGGACATGCAATAGTGTTCGACCTAGAGTTTTTGTGATAGCAAAATACTGGAAACACTCTAAATGCCCAGCCATATTGGGTTGGATCAATAAAAGATGGTACATACTTTTATTTGCAATGAAATACAGTGGATAGTCTGCAGCCATTAAATAAAGGATAGAGCTATATTTACTGATGTGGAAAGATTCCCATGACATATTGTTGAGTAAAAAGAGCAGGTTATGAAACAGTATAGGATCCCATTATAAAATCACACACGCACACACACACGCACAAGAGCTGTCTGGAAATCTGTTCACCAAACTGTTAACAGTATCTCTAGTTGGTGGAATTTAGAGTAATTTTTACTTTCTTCTTTAAACTCTATATTTTACATCTAAAGCATTCAAGATAACGGATCATTTTCACTTGGGAATGAATACATAACAAGCAAACAAAAACCAAGGTAAAACCGTCCCCTGTCCGGATCACCGTCCTAATGTTTCCCATGTCCTCATCATGGGCATGCAGCTGTGAGGAGGCCCCAACCAGGAGGCAGCACAGGGCTGTGGAGGGAGCCAGGCTTGGAGCCACGCACTCCAGGATGTGGATGTGGCTCTACCATGAACTGTGAGACCTCCGAGAAGCCACTTAACCGTTCAGAGCCTCCGCTTCCTCCATGAGTGTCTGCTTCTTGGGCTGGTTGGGAGCCATGACTAAGAGGCAGGCCAAGAGCCCATATGGTCTTCTGGAGAGGACAGACTGAGGCCCCTGCCTGCCCTGGCCAACCCCAGAACTCGAACCCAAGGCCTCATGGACCAGAAACAGAAGCCTTAAGCATCAGACATTTGTATGATTATTGGGATTAAAGTGTGGACTGTAGTTTTGACTTTTCCAATTTCTGCGACTCTGTGTGACCCTGAGCCCACAGCTTCCTGCCAGGCTGCGGATAGACCTGGGGGGGAAGAAAGAGAAGTCTGTGAGGCCAAGGTCATCCTGAAGGACAAAGACGAAAACCCAGGCTCAGCGGGGGCCAGCTGCAGGAGAGGAATGAGACCCTTAGTCCTGGCCGGGGGGCTCTGGGCGGCAGACCGCAGCAGCCACTACACGGAAGGGAAGCAATGTGCCGGAGACCACACGGAGCAAAGGATGGAGTGAATTCGAATCCAGACGGCCAAAGCCCCCAGTTTAATCCCAATAATCATATGAATGTCTAACACTTAAAGGGTGTGTTTACTGTGCTGGGTGCAGTACTAAGGCACTATCTCTAAGTTACTTGGTCTACTTCTCAAACCACCCTGAGAAGTCGGTATTAGTATTAGAGCTACAGTTTACAGATGAAGCAACCAAGGCTCAGAAATGATAAGTAACTTGCTCAAGGTCATTCAGCTGATAAGCGGGGATTTGAGCCCAGGCAGTTTGATCCCAGAGCCACTACATGATAAGGCCATGGTGACAAATTGGACGCTTGCCTTGCCCTGGAGCTTGTCGCTAACAGGCATTTTTTTGAGAGCTTTTTTGGAGAGGAGAGCATGGTGAAGCTTGACCTCCACAAGCTGTCCACTGGTGTGCAGTGACAGCCCACGGAGGAGGCTGAGCCTGCCTCGGGGCTGTGCTGCCCCACAGGCCCCCTGCTCTAAGCCCTCAGAGATGACCCCCCCCTCCCCCCGCCCCATGCTCAGGGATTGCGACCCACTTGGAGGAGCCTGACCCCTCAGCCCTGCTCACAGCCCAGGCCTACGCAGAGCAGCTCCACCAACCAGGAGACTGGGGCTTCGGCCCCATGATCTCCGCAGAGCCCTGCCTGCAACTCTAGGAGCCTCGGTGTACTGAGCCGTAAACAGCAGCTCATTGCTATCATCACCTCTGTATTGCCCCATCGGGTCTCTTTGCAAAGGCTGCCGGAGAAAAATGATTATAATACACATTGCAAACACCACCAGCCCCAACAGAAGCTGATCTTTGACAGCCAGCCACCCCACATTCCTCAGAGCAGTGTGAGTCCGCCCTGCGGCAGGTGGGACCCTCCCGGCCTATGAGAGGCTGTGATGGCAACCCAGAGCCTCGGAGCCCCATGCCCCCAGAGCCCGCAGCTGCACGGGAAAGCCTGACCTGCACAAACACACCCTTCGCTAGCCTGCTACCCTGGCTCTTCTCTGTCCCGCCCGGTTACGTGTCTCTATCTGCGAAGGGTCTGCCTCCCCAAACAACCCTTTAAGGCAGAGACTGAGCCTGCCCCCTGCCACCTGCATGCCCAGGGCCAAGCTTCACCTAGAACATAGCTGGGATCCAATAAGGGATTTGCTGGGTGAATGAATGAATGAATGAATGAATGAAATATGATGTTAATTTTGCATTCTGGAAGGCAGACCGCTCCCAAGGGAGCTCCAGGAGAGCTGAGTGGCCTGGTCCTCCCTGGCAACTCCCAGACTGTTAAAGATAGCCTGACAAAGAAAGGGTTACTGTTGGCATCACGGCTGGCCGGTGTCTACGCCCGTCCTGACGATCAGTCACCAACATTCCTTGTCACCTCGACTTCTCCCTCCCAGGGGAGCTATTAGTGCTGCCCCCATTCTACAGGACGGGCAGGTGGAGGCTCTGAAAATCAAGGGGCTCAGTGCGATGTGAACGCAGGCACAACCAGCTGCAGAGCACGGAGGGGGTTAAGTCTGCAAGGGTCAGACCACACTCGAAGTGAATCTGCCCCTCGTTCTGCCTGGGCAGCCAGCCTGCAGGCTGCAGGACACCCCAGCCAAAGTCCAGGGCCAATTGTCCTTATCTCTGGTGCTCCAGTGCCCCATCATCTTCTCAGGGCCCTGGTCAGGCAGGCCCCTAACCCAGAGCAGGAGGCCGGGGTCACCACTTGTCAGAGCCCGCACTCGCCACTGATAACAGAAGTGCTGGCCCCGCTGAGGTTGGAGAAGGGTGGGGCTCTGAGCTTATCTCGAGGAGGTCGGAATTCTGCAGCAAAGCTTTTTCAGCCTGCTGGCTGCTCAGCTGAGCTCCGTTCAGGGCATGAAGTCCCTTCCTCCTCTTGCAGGGGGTACCAAGAGCCCAGAGCACCTTCTGCCTGCAGATGTGCTCGGCCATCAGCCCTCCTGGCTGAGGAGTCTCTGGCCCCACAGCGGAGAGTGGAGATGGCTCGGGAGGAGGAGGATCCAGGCTGATAGATGCCCCCGCTCCTAAGACCCAGGATCGGTTTGATTAGCTGATTTCTTTCAGCAAGACGCCAGCTCTGAATGAGTGTGTGTGCGAGCACCCATGCATACGTTATGGATATGCCGTCACAAATGTAAGCACCGACCCCTCTTGACAGCCCTTCTTCCTGCAACAGGACAGAGGAGCTGGGTCCTGCTCAGCAGAGGATGACAAGAAATATCCTCACCCAGGACCACAAGCTTTTGAAGCCCTCACTCTTCTTCCCATTTCCATTTCCATCAGAGGCTAAACAACATTTTATTAATTTTTTTCAAGATTTATTTATTTACTTGAGAGAGGTAGAGAGGGGGAAAGAGAATTTTCAGACTCCCCGATGAGTGCACAGCATGACATGGGGCTTGATCCCAGGACCCTGAGATCATGACCTGAGCCGAAATCAAGAGTCGGATGCCTAACCGGCTGAGCCACCCAGGTGCCCCTAAACCACCTTTTAAAAGCCAGGTTCCCTCGCTTCAGGCGAGGATTTCCTCCGAGACTGAGAAGGACCCCCAAGGGGTAGGGTGGAGGTGGCACTGATTGAAACGTATCTGCTTGGCACAGTCTCCTCTTAGTCACCTTTGTATTTTTTTATTGTGGTAAAATATACATGACATAAAAATTTGCCATTTCAACCATTTTTAAGTGCACAGTTCTGTGGCAATGATCACATTCACATTGCTCAGCAACCATCACGACCATCCGTGTCCAGAACTTTTCCATCTTCCCAACTGAAACTCTGTGCACATTACACACTACCTGTCCATTTCCCTCTCCCCCCAGCCCCTGGGAACCACCATTCAACTTCCTGCCTGTATGAGTTTGACTCCTCTCGTTACTGTCTATAGGTGGAATCATACAGTATTTGTCCTTTTGTGAGACTAGCTTAATTTCACTTAGCATGCAGTGTTTAAGTTTGCCCCCTTATGGTAGCGTATTGCAGAATTCCCTTCCACTTCATGGGTAAATAATATTGCACTGTATGTAGATACTACATTTTGCCTCTCCATTCAGCTGTCGGAGGGCCCTTGGGTTGTTTCCACCTTTTAGCCATTGGGAATAATGCTGCTGTGAACATGGGTGTACAAATATCTTTTCCAAGCCCCTGCTTTCAGTTCTTTGGAGTATATACCCAGAAGTGGGCTGACTGGATCCATATGGTAATTCTATGTTTAATTTTTTGAGAAACTGCCCTCCTGTTTCCACAGTGGCTGCACGGTTCCACACTGCCACCAGTAATGCACAATGGTTCTAATTTCTCCACATCTTCTCCAACACTTGTTATTTTTTTCTCTTTTCTTTTTTGGACTAGCCATCCCAATGGGTGTGAAGTGCTATCTCATTGTGGTTTGGATTTGCATCTCCCTGATAGGAATGTTGAGCCTCTTTTCCTGTGCTTACTGGCGACTTGTATAACTTCTTGGGAAAAAATGTCTATTCAAGTCCTTTGGCAGTTTTACGTTTTTTTAAAAAACTCCTTGAGGCTCTGCAAGTTGCATTTGGGACCATTTTTTCTCTGAGATTTCTTGCTGGACCTGCTCCCCTGCCATACATTGCTGTGGGAACAGGAGGTGAGGGGGAGAGGGAGCCGCAGGGAGAAACCTCACCCACCTGGGAAGCCGGCCTGGAGGATATCACGCTTACTGCTTAAGAAATCCAGAAGCTCACGCTGAGCTGGAGTCAGTTTCTGGATGGCTCCAGCTCAGCAGGTGTGGCTCCCCCAAGACAGAGAGATGCAATTTGAAGGGACTTTGCCTGGGCTGGGAGGGCAGCTGACCCAGTGCCTGGTGCCATGATGGGCAGTGCCCACCTCCGGAGCTACCGTCGGGCTCCAGTTACTTGTGATTTTCCGGGGCAAATTTCCAATCCAAAGGCCACATGACCACTAGAATCATTTACACACACACAAACCTTTCTGCTGATAGGCAAGATTTGCCATCAGGTGTGTGTCTGGAAAGGACAGGGCTGAGCTTATCATGGGCCTCAGCTCAGAGTTTAACATCATCAGCCCCCAAGGCCCTTCTTCTGTTTTACTTATTTATCATCTCCCTTTATCCTTTGGCCCAATTCCTGGGGGAACCCTCCCCAACCCCACCTTGGGTATTCGTTCTGATATGTTTGAGGGGTATCACTGCATCTTTGCAAGACAGGCATGTTTTTGTGTGCATGTGGCTTTAACTAACAAACCTTGTCCAGGACTAATAAATCTCATTCTCCTACTCACTTTATCTTTCATTTAACACTATGTTTTACAAACCAATCCATATCCATTGCGTGTTTCTAATTCGGAGGATTCCATCCTGCCTTTCACCTCTGGGAGATGGAAACCGGTGCCTCCATCTCTCAATACATCTTCACTCCTAAGATTATTAACTGAGTCAATCAAACCATCTATAGCTTTGCTTTGATACATCTCTTCCTGAGGAGGTGGCTTCATTAAAATCAAATACGAGGCACCTGCGTGCCTCAGTCGGTTAAGTGCCCAACTCTTGATTTCAGCTCAGGTCATGATCTCAGGGTGGTGGGATTGAGCCCCGTGTTTGGCTCCCCATTCAGAGAGGAGTCTGCTTGAGATTCTCTCCCTCTCCCTCTCTCTCTTCCCTGCCCCCATTTTATTTGTAATTATTGTTAAATAATTACATTAAATAAAATACTGCTATTTTAGGACTTATTTCTATCTTATTTTGTATATTCTATTTACCATACATTTTACTGTTGGTTTTTCCTCTCCTGCCTTCAATTTAACAGTCCAATTTTTTCCTGCTGATTTGAAAGTCTTTTTTTATAACCATGTAAAATACACATCTGTGAATGAAAGGGGCAAATCTTCCTTACAGAAGAATTTCAAATAATAGCTGTAGAAGGAATGAGTGAAATAGAATATCACCATTTGTATACTAGTGATAATTCCTGCAGGTAAGATCCACAAATAAATGCTCATGTTAGTGAGCCAAACTCTAAGGAGAAGCAGGATATTTGCAAAGACTCAAAGTATTTCTCCAAAATATTGTTAATTACTGCATCGGTTTTTAACATACATCCACAAATTCTTTGATACGCTTCCCTCTGGGGTAAGGAGTTTAATTCCTCTCCCCTTGTGGGTGGGCTGGACTCGGTGACTGGCTTCTCACGAATAGAAGTTGGAGATGGAGAAATAATATTACAGTGGAGAAGTCAGGCAGACACCATCTTAACCAAATAAACAAGATTAATGTTACTAGTAATAAATCATGGTTCTATCAGTGATATCATGATGGTTGATACCAATATGATGATGAGGAGAGCCCTGCCCCTCTGTGATATTCTTCACCCAAATCCAAAACTGAGGTCTAATCATGAGAAGACATCAGACAAACCCAAATTGAGAGATATTCTATGAAATACCTGACTAGCCTCGGTGGTTCAGTTGGTTAAGTGTCCACTCTTGGTTTCGGCTCAGGTCCTGATCTCAGGGTCATGAGATCGAGCCCAGCGTTCGGCTCTGCACTCAGCTGGGAGTCTGCTTGAAGTCTGCCCCTCCCCCCCAAATAAATAATAAATCTTTAAAGAAAAAAGAAATACTTGGCCAGTATTCTTCAAAAGTCAAGGTCATGAAAAACAAGGAAAAACTGAGATACAATCATAGCTGTAAGAATCTAAAGAGTCATGATGACTAAGTACATCACAGTATCCTGATGGGATCCTGGAACAAAAAGTGAGTGGAATCTGAATAAAGTCTGCAGTTCAGTTAATAGTGTTACACTGATGTTAATTCCTTCGTTTTGGTAACTATGCCCTGGTCATATAAGATGTTAGCATGAAGGGACACTGAGTACCTTTACTGTCTTTATGATTCTTCTGCGAATGTGAAGTTATTTCTAAATAAAAGCTTTAAAAAAATACAGCTATATATGAAAAGTTTAAAGCAATCACAGAGATGAGATAATAAAGCAGTCAGAGATGATCAGACATGAATAGATTTTTAAAAATTTTTTGAAATGAAAATCTAATTCTCATCATAAAATACCAATTAGGCACAAAGAAAGAATGGGGGACCTGGGAGTAAATAAACTAGCAAAAAGCAACAAGGAGACAAGGAGGGGGAAATATAAAGGAGGCCCTGAGTAAGAGACAGGAAGGTGGGAGTACAATGCTCTGATAAAGTCTATGTACATAACCAGAACCTCAAGAATGGAGAATAGTGAGAATGAAGGGGAAAAATGTATTTAAAGAGAGAATGGCCATGAGATTTTTAGAACTGGTAGAAAACATTGTATCAGAGGTCTGGGAAAGAAAACAGGATATACCTAGCAGGATTAAATAAAAATAAATCCATACACAGCCCAGGAAAACTGAAAACTGAAAACAAAAAGACAAGGATAAGATGGTAAAGACAGCCAGAAAGAGGGGCGCCTGGGTGGCTCAGTCGTTGGGTGTCTGCCTTCGGCTCGGGTCACGGTCCCGGGGTCCTGAGATCGAGCCCCGCATCGTCGGGCTCCCTGCTCGGCGGGAAGCCTGCTTCTCCCTCTCCCGCTCCCCCTGCTTGGGTTCCCTCTCTCGCTGTGTCTCTCTCTGTCAAATAAATAAATAAAATCTTAAAAAAAAAAAAAAAAATAGGGTGCCTGGGTGGCTCAGTTGGTTGGGCGACTGCCTTCAGCTCAGGTCATGATCCTGAGTCCCGGGATCGAGTCCCACATCGGGCTCCCTGCTCGGCGGGGAGTCTGCTTCTCCCTCTGACCCTATCCCCTCTGATGAGCTCTCTCTCTCTCATTCTCTCTCTCAAATAAATGAATAAAATCTTAAAAAAAAAAAAAAAGCAGCCAGAAAGAACAGGTCACCTGCAAAGAACAACTAGGCAGACAGCCAACTTCTCAACAGGAAAAGTCAGAAGCTAGTGAATACAATTTTGCAAATACGGGTGCAGAATAACTGTCAATGTAGAATTATGAACTCTGAGAGACTATCTTCCAAGTTGGAGGGCGGTAAAAATTGAGAGTTTACCATCAAGAGACCTGCACCGCAGGCGGAAATGATCTCAGAAGAGTAGTCTAAGACAGAAGATAAAGGAGGGAATGCTGAGTAAATGTATGGAAATAACGTATATAAACCAAAATTTGTCTTTACAAATAATAATATTGTTATGGAAATTACGGAATTGCACTCCTCAGAGATTGCCCTGGTTGACAAAACCACCACCAACATATGAAAATAACTCATCTCCTCCTCTCTCTCACCACCTATGGCCAGACTTTATGATTTTTCCTAAACAAACAGGTAAAAATGGTACTTCACTGAGTTCTGATTTACATTTCTCTTAGTATGAATCTGTTGGTATGTTTGTGATTCCTTCCTAGTTTTTGACTTTGCCTGTGACTATGGTGTCTTTTGCATAGTGAATTTCCTTCCTTGTGTGTAGCGCTGTTTCCTCCTTTTCTTTCGAAGCTTACAGGTGCTATGCCATATTTAGAAGTGCTTCCCCATGCCCAAAGTTATTTTTTCATTTTCCCATTGCTGCTCCACTATTTTGTGGTTTCATGTTTTAACATTTACATATTTGGCCCCGTCTCGGAATTATTTTGCTGTGAAGTAGAAGGTGTGGGTATAACTGAGCTTTTCAGATGACCACCCTGTTTGTTCGGCAAAACTTTATCATATCCTGAATTCCCTTGTATTTGAATCTATTCCTGTACTTTCTCTTCTGTTCCACTGATCTGTCTACTGCTGGCCCAGTATCACACTAGTTTAATTATTTTAGCTCGATAAGATAAGACACTCTAATCTCTAATAAAGTCTGGGGTCTTTACCTTTGTCCTGGATATTCTTAGTGGTTTGGTTATCAAAAAAGATCCTGTTGCTATTTTATGGGACTCGTTAAATTTATACAACCCAGAATAAATGGACTTTCTAAAAATGGGCTATGTCTTTCCTTTGTTCAGATCATCTTTTGTATCCCTCAGTAAAATTTTAAAATTTTAGTCATAAGTGTACTGCATAAATCTCATTAGGTTTATTCCCAGCTGTTTCATTTTGTGGTTGTTATTGTTTGTTTTTGTTATTGTTTTTGTTAGTATATGTAGATTATTTCCTTCCATTAGCTTTTTGTTGTTGTTGTTGTTTTTTTTTTTTAAGATTTTGTGTATTTATTGACAGAGAGAGACACAGCAAGAGAACACAAGCAGGGGGAGTGGGAGAGGGAGGAGCAGGCTTCCCGCGGAGGAGGGAGCCGGACGCGGGGCTCGATCCCAGGACCCTGGGATCATGACCTGAGCCGAAGGCAGACGCTTAACGACTGAGCCACCCAGGCACCACCTCTTCCATTAGTTTTTTAACTAGTTGTTGTTTGTAAATGTGCAATCTATGGTTTCTGAATATTAATTTTTTAAAAGATTTATTTATTTTTTTTATGATTTTATTTATTCACTTAGAGAAAGAGAGAGAGCGTCAAAGACAGAGAGGGAGGGAGAAGGCCAAGCTGACTCCACACTGAGCACAGAGCCCAACACGGGGTGGATCCCACCACCCTGAGATCATGCCCTGAGCCCAAACCAAGAGTTGGACGCTCAACCAACTGAGCTACCCACATGCCCCTAAAGATTTTATTTATTTATTTATTTTTATTTTTTTTAAAGATTTTATTTATTTGAGAGAGAGAA
The DNA here is from genome assembly GCF_009762305.2 of Zalophus californianus. Taxonomy (NCBI): domain Eukaryota; kingdom Metazoa; phylum Chordata; class Mammalia; order Carnivora; family Otariidae; genus Zalophus; species Zalophus californianus. The sequence continues at coordinate 145,338,576 of NC_045595.1, forward strand.
TGAGATAGAGAGAGAGAGAGCATGAGAGGGGGAGGGTCAGAGGGAGAAGCAGACTCCCCGCTGAGCAGGGAGCCCGATGCTGGACTCAATTCCGGGACTCCAGGATCATGACCCGAGCCGAAGGCAGTCACTTAACCAACTGAGCCACCCAGGTGCCCCTAAAGATTTTATTTTTAAGTAACCCCTATACCCAACGTTGGGATCCAACTCAACCCCAAGATCAAGAGTTGCATGCTCTACCGACTAAGCCAGCCAGACACCCCACTGAATACTAATTTTAAATCAGACATCTTACTGAATCGTTTTGCTGTTTGTAATACTTTCTTTTTAATTCATAGATTTTTTTTTTTTGAGAGCAGTTTTAGGTTCGCAGGAAAATTGAATGGAATGTATAGAGTCCCCACAACCGCTCAGCTCCTCCCCTCCCCCACCACACCCAGCCTCCCTCACCATCAGAATGGTACATTTATTATACCTGATGGACCAACGTTGACATACTACCAACCAAGGTCCATAGTTTACATTAGGGGTCACTCTGTGTGTTGTATATTCTCTGGGTGTTGACAGATATATAATGACATATATCTATTTTATAATATCATACAGAATAGTTTCCCTGCCCTAAAAATCCTGTATATACCTGTTCATCCCTCCCTCCCTCCCCATGACCCCCTGGGAACCACTGATCTTTTTACTATTTCTATAGTTTTGCCTTTTTGAGAATGCTATACATTCGCCTATTCAGATTGGCTTCTTTCACTTAGCGATATGCACCTAAGCTGCTTCTGTCTCTTCATGGCTTGAGAGCTCATTTCTTTTTACTCTGAATAATATTCCATTGTCTGGATGTGCCACAGTTTGCTTATCTGTCTACCTAGTGAGGGACATCTTGGCTGTTTCTAAGTGTTGGCAACTACAAATAAAGCTGCTATAAAACATCCACTTGCAGGTTTTTGTGTGGCATTTCAACTCATGTGGGTAAATACCAAGAAGCACAATTGCTGGATCGTATGGTATGACTTTGTTTAGTTTTGTACGGAACCACCAACTGTCCTCCAAAGTGGCTGTTACATTTTTGCATTCCCACCAGCAACGAATGAGATTTCCTGCTGCTTTATGTCCTCCCCCAGCATTTGGTGTTTAATACGTTTTCGAGTCAGATCTTTTGGGTTTTTCCAGGTATAAAATTATGCCATCTGCAGATAATAATGGTTCCACCTCCTCTCCAATTTCTGTGCCTCTATGTTCTACTCTTATCAAATCACATTGGTTATTACATCCACAAAAATGTTAATAATAGCTGTAAAAAGGGACTATCTCTCTTGTTCCTGACTTCGAGTTGGGGAGAGCTTCTGGTGTGTCCCATTAGGCGCAAGGCTGCCTTTGATACCAAAATAAATATTGTTATCATGTTAATGAAGTATACACCTATTCCTACTGTATGAAGAGTGTTCACAAGATTAAACTGTTGAATTTGTCAGCATTTATGGTGGTTATCATATGATTTTTCTCTTTTGATCTATTAATATGGAAAATTATAGTGACAGATTTCCTAATATTAAACCATTTTTATATTTCTGGAAGATAGCCACTTTTTAAGAAATCCACTTGAATTCTTCACCACAAAAAAACTTTCTCATCCCAACCCTTGTCTCTGAAAAACTGTTAAATGCACAAATGTGGAAAAGCTACTCATCAAGTGCTCCTATTCCTTCAACAGATCCAAGTTCATCTATAGAAAAACCCAGAAAAACCTGGGGTCCCTTTGGCTGGAGAGCCACAGACAGAGGGCCCAAAGGACTTCCGCCCCACATACAAATATGGAGCCTTGCTTAGCTTTAGGTCAGACAAGATGTGCTCTTTTGCCTGAGGGCCTGTCCCCTGGCCTAGGAGTACTGGGCCAGGAGCCTCACCCAGCCTTCAGGTGAGCCACTCCCCACTTCTTAGGGTCACCAGTCAATTCTGTTAATGATCTGAGATCTTTGTTTCTCAACTTCTTTCACAATCCTGGGGGTACAAGGCCAGCATCCCTCATGAGAGAGAAAGGTAACAGGATGCAAGGAACAGAGGTCAGGGTTACCTGGACATGGTGTTGTAGAATGGGGAACCTCTGCTTCTGCAAATCAGATCCTGTGATCACCAGCCTACCGCTTTCTCTGTGTGTCTGGTTCTGTCCTTAACTCTGATGCTATCTTTCTGGCTCTCTCTTTCCAGTTTGGATGAGTCCTTGACCCCCGAAGTGTCTAGCAGCAATTCCTGGCTGATGGCAAGTGGAGGTTCTCGACAGGCTCAAACAGGGACACAGCCCAGTCTTCCTAAAAGCTTCAGTGGGCGAGTCCCTGAAAAGGGTCGGGGTTTAGCTGACACAAGACCAAAATGAGGGACATCCGGGGTGGCTCAGTCGGGTAAGCGTCTGTCTTCGGCTCAGACCATGATCCCAGGCTCCTGGGATGAGTCCTGCCTCCAAGCGCCCTGCTCAGTGGAGAGTCGGCTTCTCCCTCTACCCCTACCCCCTGCTCATGATCTCTCTCTTACACACTCTCGCTCTCAAATAAATAAAATCTTAAAAAAAAAAAAAAAAAGCCAAAACGAAAACAGCCCAGGGCAAGCCGCACCGCAAGCTTAAGGCAGACCTAGATGAAACTGCTGATAATCCGTTGGTTTTGACAATACCAGAAAACTGCTGTGGTTCAAATACAAAAGCTGCCTTTGAGAAGGAAACAGTCACAGAATCAAATCTGTGGTGCCACCCAGTGGTCAGAGCAAATACAGAACTTGTTTCCCGGAGGATGTGGTTAACAACAGGGTAACTAACGTTCCTGGAGCTCGCACTACATGCTGGGATTAGGAGCTTTGCACAAGTGATTATTTCATTCTACTAGGATTTTGATGTGCCACAAAGAGCTCTTCTGAGGTAGGTGATAGGTACTCATCCCGATTTTAGAGGTAAAATGAGGCCCAGGGGACTTAAGTGAGGAATGCAAGATCGCACAGCTGAGGGCGGCTCACCCAGGTTTGAGCTGAGTCTTGACTCAGAGTCACGCTCTTCACATCCAGCGGTTCCCCTTCCCGTTTCAGACGGAAGATGAGGCTCCTGCGCTGCGGATCCAAATCCTCCGAGGCCCCGGCTCAGGCTGTTCCAGGTACACACGCGTAATGTCTGAGCACTTTGCATCACACTGGAACAGGAGATGTTAGTGGAACCAAAATAGGCCATTAAATTAGTAGTTTTTTAAAAGCTGTATTAAAAATAGTTAATTAAGGGGCACCTGGGTGGCTCAGTCGTTAAGTGTCTGCCTTCGGCTCAGGTCATGATCCCAGGGTCCTGGGATCTAGCCCCGCGTCGGGCTCCCTGCTCAGCGGGAAGCCTGCTTCTCCCTCTCCCACTCCCCCCGTTTGTGTTCCCTCTCTCACTGGGTCTCTCTCTGTCAAATAAATAAATAAAATATTGTAAAAATAAAAAAATAAATTAAAAAATAAAAATAGTTCATTAAGGGGCGCCTGGGTGGCTCAGTCGGTTGAGCATCCCACTCTTGATTTCGGCTCAGGTCATGAGGCCGGGGTCCTGGTTGGGGAATCTGCTTCTCTCACTCCTTCTGCCCCTCCCCACCGGTCATGTGCTCTCTCTCTCTTTCAAATAAATAAATATAATCTTAAAAAAAAAAAACTTAAAAAAGAAAACTGTATGCTTAAAAAGAACATTGATCAAGTAATTGTCAGCTTAGTGAAGTTTGCTCTGGAAAATTTTCTGTCCAACATTAACCAATATTTGTGTAATCTGGATTTAATATGTTGATTCAGATCTTCCTTGGGGGTAAAAATGTCCCCTGAATCAAATGGTATGTCCAAACGACAAGGTCCAAACATTCCTTCCCCTGATGGCGTGGCTGCTTCCTCGCATCCTGGGAGACGCGTGGGGACAGGGGAATGAGCTGTTTTGTTAGGCGGCTGAGGACAGCACAGAGCAGGCAGGATGTCCGCCATCACTGAAGGCTCGCGCGCTGGGTGCAAGAGTCAGCGGGGCGCTGGGATGGCCAGAGAGAGGGACCATCAGCCTGCTCCGGGGCACACGGCTCACTGGCGGCGGCGGCGGCGCCAGCTCCAGCCCCAGGCACCGACTCCGGCCCCTTGACGACCTGAGAAGCACTGCTGCACAGCGGACCAGCCACTTGTGAGTTGGGAAAAGCACAGGAGGACCTGAGCCAAGACCTCAGCTATTCCTGAGCCCGCACAACCTGAGAATTTTGGTCCCACCCCATGGGGGCCAAGAACAGGGGGATGGCTTCAGCACAGGCACCGCACCTACCTTCCAGTTTCCCACAGAATCTAGTCCCTGATTCAAGATGGCGGCGAGGAGGAGGGAGATGAAAGAGGAGGGGGACAAAGGAAGAGGCAGGGGACTGGAGGACGGGAAGGTGGGAGGCTGAGCCCTGACCCAGAGAAGAGAAGGCTTCAGGCTCACTCCATTTCATCTTCAGGCTTAGGAAAGGCTCTCATACCAGGCTGCTGTTTCTCATGTCAACTTTGGGTGTCTATCTGAACTTTGTGAACTGTGCATGTATATTACTTTGATTAAAAATGTACATTAAAGGGCGCCTGGGTGACTCAGTTGGTTAAGTGACTGCCTTCCGCTCAGGTCATGATCCCAGGGTCCTGGGGTTGAGTCCGGCATTGGGCTCCCCCTGCTCAGCCGGGAGTCTGCTTCTTCTGCCACTCCCCCTGCTGGTGCTCTCTCTCTATGTCAAATAAATAAATAAAATCTTTTTTAAAAAACGTACATTAAAGCAGGAAGGACGTCAGTGAGACACAAAGAAACCGAAGGATGACAAAGCATTACCCTGGCAGCTAGAGAGCCAAAGATCCCAGGGACATACAGTACCTTCCAGCTGGGCAGCCAGGGGGGGACATGAGCCGGTGTCTCGCCTTGTCCTGACAGTATTCCTATGGATCCACCACTGTCTTCCAGTGGTTCTTAAGTCTTTGTAGGGTCCCGGACCCTTTGGGGGTTTTTCGGTTTTGTTTTGGTTTTGGTTTTTGGTTTTTTTTTTTTAAACATTTACCAAGACATAATTTACATAACATGGAGTTCATCCATTTAAAGTATACGATGTAATAGTTTTTAGTATATTTAGAGCCCTTCCCCCCTCACCCACTGACCCACAATGGACTGTGACAATGAGAGAGAAATAAACCTTTATTATGGTAAGGCACTGAGATTTGGGGTTATTTGATACAGCATTTAGCCTGCCCTGACTGATTTGGTGCCCCCCCTTTGGAGAAACTGCATTTACCTCCTGGATCTCAGATTCCTCATCTGAAAATGAGGGGTTCAAAATAGGGGCTCTCTTGGTTGCGTTTCAGCTGTAACACTCCATTTATAAATTGTGTGGTTATTATTTCCAAGTGGTTTAAAACTCTGCAAGGCTAACTGTAGAATTTCTCAACTATAATAAGGAGTAAATTCTCCATTTACAGATGTGTTGTGCTCCAAAAGACCAGGCCCCAGACCCTTTTGAAATTAGAAACCATTATGCGCCCCAGGAAAAACAATACAGATATATGCATACACACAAAACTCTCCATATAATTTCCTGGGTATAGAGACCCCAAGTTAGAAACCACTGTTCCACATGCTGATGGCCAACCAGACTGTTTTTCCAATCCAGAATCTTTTTTTCTGAGCTTCAAAAGTTCAACTGCATTCCTCAAACCTTCCTGGAAATCTCCCAAGTGCCAGGTAGCCAAAACCAAACTTAAAATCTTCCCCCTAAATCTGCTCACCTCCCATATTCCCTATCTAGGGACTGGAACTTTCATTCACCAGTTGCCTACGTCTCCGAGACCTGCCATCACCCTGGACCAGTGGTCCTCAATGGTGGCTGGGAAATTGGATATCCATGTGGGGGGTAAAAAATGAACCCTTGATCCTTACCTCCCATTGTACTATGAAAAATAAAAATTAATTTCAATGTATCAAAGACCTAAACAAAAAGCTAAAACTGTACAATTCTAGGAGAATATATTTGTGACCTCACCTTAAGGTAGGCAAAGACTTCTTAGGCACAAAACATAAACCACCAAGAAAAATTTTCTATAAATTGGACACTGTCATAATTAGAAACTGGCTTTTTACCTTTAAGAAAATGCAGAAATAAACTACAATGGACTTTCAAGCATTGCTGGTGGTAATATTAAAATAGTATAACTGGGGCTCCTGGGTGGCCTCAGTTATTTAAGCGCCCGAATCTTGATTTCGGCTCAAGTCATGATCTCAGGGTCGTGAGGAAGGAGACGGCTCTGGGTTGAGGTCCCTGCTGGGCATGAAGCCTGCTTGGGATTCTCTCTCTTCCTCTCCCTCTCCCCCCTACCTTCCCCCACAGCCCTGCCAGCTTCAAACGCGCTCTCTCTCTAAAAAATTAATTAGTTAATTTAACTAATTAATTAAAATGAAATAGTATAAACCACTTTGAAAAACAGTTTTGACAGTGTAGAGAGCAAGATGGGGTCACTTGTGTCAAGCAGAAGCCTGGGTCAAGCCATGACATAAGCAGTTAAGGGTATTGCAGCTAGGATATATCGCTGAGACCAGCGTCAGCTGACACCCCAGGACTGATAATGAGCAGAACCAGAGGACATCTGCAGGAGCCCAAACACATTAATTCCCTTTAAAAGGGGGAGGATTTTTGCAGCAAACTGTCAGACTCTTCAGACCTGACCCCTTTATGTCTGACCAGTTAAAAAAGGCAGCTCCCGCCCACTCCTCTGCCCATTGTTCTCCGGAGGGAACTGAGATCCTTCCTGCTTGAACATAAGAAGCAGTGAGTGCCCAGAGCTGACCTGCACCAGCCCAAGGCCTTATCTCAACCGCACACCTACAGACGGACTTCGAGTCTGGTTTGTTTACTTTCCTACACCCTTCTGTTATCTTGTTTGCTGTGTGGCTTGTCCTGTGTTCTGCTCTGTGTGCTGTGTAAGAAGCCAAGTTAATCACATGTGTGAAATGTCATTGAGTTTGGAATCCTGAACCTGCCTTTATAATTACGTTAACCTTGCTTTATGATTGAATAAAGCTGACACTGTGGAAAGACTCAACCTCGTGTGTACGCCTTATAGTGTGCTCATGACACACAGCTTCCTCAAACGTTAAAAACGCCATACAACCAAGCCATCCCATCCACTTGTAGGTATTTTACCCAAGACAAATGGAAACATAGATCCACACAAGGACTTTTTTTTTTTAAAGATTTATTTATATCAGAGAGAGAGCACTCAGGAGCAGGGGGGGGCAAAGGAAGAGAAGCAGACTCCCCGCTGATTGCCAACGCCCCCCAACATGGGGCTTGATATTGAACCCTGAGGTCATGACCCTGAGATCATGACCTGAGCCGAAATCAAGAGTTGGACACCCAACTGACTGTGCCACCAAAGGGCCCCCACACAAAGACTTTTATAGGAATTTTTTTAAAAGATTTTATTTATTTATTTGACAGAGAGGGACACAGAGAGAGAAGGAACACAAGCAGAGGGAGTGGGAGAGGGAGAAGCAGGCCTCCCGTGGAGAAGGGAGCCCGACGCGGGCTCGATCCCAGGACCTTGGGATCACGACCCGAGCCGAAGCAGACGCCCAACGACTGAGCTACCCAGGCGCCCCTATAGGAATTTTTAAGGCATTTTATTCACTAAATCTCAAAACCAGAAACAGCCCAGATGTCCAACAACAACCCAAATGTCCTTCGGGGTCCTCAGAGGATACCTTGCTACCAGGCCAGCTGGGCCTCCCTAATCCACCCACCCATGTCCCAAATGGATAAACAGTTTGTGTCAATGCACACAATCCAGTACTACTCACTCAGGAAAGGAGGGAACCTACTGATACACACAACCACGTGGATGCCTCTCAGAAGCAGTGTGCTAAGTGAAAAGAAGCCAGGCACAAACAACCACATCCTGTATGGTCCTATTTATATGAAATGCCAGGGAAAAGGAAAGTATAGTGATAGGAATTAGATGAGTGGCTGTCTGAGGCCAGGGAAGAGCGAGTAAAGGATTGACTGCAAAGGGGCAGAAGGGAACTTTCTGGGGTAATGGAAACGTGCTACATCTTGAACTGGAACAGTGGTTAGCCTGGTGTTTTCATCGGCCAAAAATTATAGAACTGTATACAGTATGTAAAATTTCTGGTATTTACTGTATGTAAAGAATATCTCAATAAAGTAGGGTTTTTGTTTTGTTTTGTTTTTTAATGAGAGAGCTGCTGGGAAGCATGGAGAACACAGGTGAAGGGATGCTGCTAAAGACCTTCCCGAAAGCATTTGATTTGGAAAAGAAGGAGGGAGGCTCTCTTCTATGCCTGTTTAGCCTCCACCGGGCGGTTTAGTGAAACATTCCCCCCGCTAGGGGGCAGTGTCGTAGTCAGCCAGCCACCACCCCGCGTCCCCAGCCCCCCACCCCCCGGCGCCCGCAGGGGCCCGGAGGCCGCAAGACCCCCAAGACGCGCCGAGCTCCGCCCCGTAGCCCGCGGGGGGGGGCTCTCTCCCCCGCGGGGGCCGGGAGAGGTGCTGCCCGCGCCGCGTCCTGCGCGGCACCACCCCACGCCCTCCGCCCAGCCCCCCTGAGGCCGGCTCGCAGTCTCGCACCCGCGCCCGCCCCCACACGCTCTGCTCCGCCACCTCCGAGGGCCTGGCGTCCGAGAGGGGAGCCCGGGCCCCAGGGCACACGATGACCGCCCCCTCCAGCCCTGGCTGTCGGGCAACGTGGGGCCAGCCCTCTGGCCCCGACTGGCGGAACGCAGGAGGGGATAGCGGCGCCCGCCGCGGGACTGCTTCCAGCTGGCGGCTGCTGGGACCGAGCTGCGTCCCGGGTGAAACCGACCCTGCCAGTCTGGCGCCGCTTCTGCGACAAGGCCCGCAGAAAGACGCCGCGGCGCCTCTCCTCCCGGACCTTCTTCCTCTCCAAGCAGGTCATCATAGCCTTAGCAAATCCCCGCCCCAACTCAGAAATTGTCATTTTTAAGGACAAAAGAAGTGTGGCCTAGAGATGTTTTGTTTCACTGTCCCTCGTGCTAAAAAGGGGGCTCCCCAGGCGTGGTGCGCCAAGTAGCGGGCTGCTAGGGGAATGAGCTGGAATGCGGGGAGGGGAGGGCGCAATCACTGCCCGGCGTGCCAAGGCCCCGGAGACACGCGGACCCTCCGTAATCACCCTCCCCCTGTGGCCACAGCCCACCCCGGGACCTCAGGGGACGCACTTGGGCAGCCCCGCCCGCCGGCGCACTTGTCTCCAGCCCTCTCCGCCCCTCCTGGCGCACTGCGTAGTGCGCCTAGTTCCCCGGGCCGGGCAGAGCGGCGGCTGCATTGAGGACACACCGCACACCTCCCGCCCTCTGGTCGGGTCGGCTCCGGGCCCACCCCCAGTGCAGGCCCTCGGGGTGGTGGGGGGCGGGGCCGGACGCCGCCAGCGCCGCAGGTGCAGCCCAGAGGCCGCGCGCCGGTGAGTCGGCCCGAGCAGCTCCAGAGAGTTGATGGGGGTCAGGGAGGTAGGAGGGCAAGGCAGGGAGGACGGGCAGTTGCTTCCCTTCCTACTTTTGCTAGCTGCCAAGAGGCCAGCAGATGCTGGAGACTGGGGAGGCAGGCAGGGGGGCCCACATTATCGCGGGCACTGTCCCCCAGACCCGGGTCTGCGGGCTCTGAGCACTGACCTGCCCCAACCTAGGAGACACAGGAAGCTTGTGGTGACGCTTTCTCGGGAAAGGGAGGCGAGGCTGTGAGTATACTTTAGAGCGCTAGCTTTGGACCCAGACCGAGGCCTAGGCTTGAATCCATTCCTGGTACCAGCTCGTGTTCTTGCGTGGTTCTGCAACTTTACTGAGCCTCACTTTCCTCATCTATAAAATGGGAATATCATGCTACCTTCAGGGTCCCTGTGAGGACGACCCAAAAGACGCTTCAAAGTGCTGAGCACTAAGTCTGTGAAGCACAGATAGATCTGTTAATTCAGCGGAGAAGAATCTCCACTTCCGGCCTTGCCGGGTGCACTTCAGGTCATGCCTGCCCTTTCACAGACTGGGAAGATGGGCTCCTTGCCCAGGAATCTCATGGGGGCAGGGACAAGGGCAAAAGCTTGTCGTCCAGGATGCTGCAGGCAACCCTGCGGGCGAGCACCTACTGCTCTGGTTGGTGGCAGTCTGGACCTTTGCGGGGGAGAGGATGATGAACATACAGTATGGCAGAGATGGTTGTAGTTTTCCTTAAGGAGGACATACCTCACCGTCACTTCTGAACGTCATTCTTCACCCTCAGACACTTTCGACTCATAAAACTGGGAGTCATTGTCAGAATTAACACCCAGAAACTTCCCACTATAGAGCAGAGTTCCCATTTTGCAGATGGGAGCCCCGTGTCACAGATAGTTAATAGATACATGCCAGTTAGTGGAGGTACCTTACTGTCTTCCACTCTCCCTTAGGTGTGTTCAGTGCTGTATGTTGCATTCTCTGTTAATGAAAGGATAAACATGGGCACGTTTGGCCAACCTGGGGAAGGGGGAAGCCAGAGTCAGGCCTTCCTGTGCTTCCAGGGTGGGGCGCCCTGCAGGGCTTACTGTGGCCATCAGGGTCGATATGAGGATGAAATCGACGCCAAACAGGCAAAAGGACTCAGGAGAGCCACACTTACCCTCTACCCCTGGGATGGACTTCAGAGTTGGGCACAAGATCTTGGCCTTGACGGACATGGTCCTTGTGCGTCTTATGTGAAGATGCTTTTGGCTGTTGCGCCGGGGCCGCCGCCTCTGACAGTCCCGACCCTGCTGTCTTTAAAACCTGTTCCAAATGCTGGATCCCCAGAAGCGGCCGAACCGTGGGATCACCACTGCCCCCCGGAAAGCAGTGCCCCAGAGCTTTGTCAGGGAGTTTAAGTTTGAAGGTAGGAACATTCCTTGGAAGAAGCCACCACACAATGGCTGCCGTTGTGGGCCACGCTGGCTCACAGCTGTGTCCCCAGGGCCAACTCTGGGCTGCGCCCGGGGGGAGGGGCACCGAGAGCAGTCCCCGCCCTTGACTCAGCGAGAAAGACAAGTGTCTCCGCACACCCGCGGCTCGCTGCAGCCGCGCGGCCTCCCTTCCCGTCCTCTCGCCGCACTGAAGCGATCTCTTCCCCAGCTTTCCCCCCGCGCCCAGCGCAGTGGTTTCCGCTTCGCAGTACCCCTGCCACCGAGATGGTCTCTCCCTGCTGCCTGCCTCCACACAACCCCCGCACACGCGCTGGGGATGCCCCTGTCTGTGGCTATCAGCGCCCGCTCCCCGGCCCCACAAAGATCCGTGACTCTGGGCGCTGTCCCTTTATTCTAGAACCTGCCTCTCCACTGCCCTCCTGGAGACAGTCACCCCGCCCCCCCATCTTCCCCAACCCTCCCTCCATCCCGGGGCTGGAGAAGGCCACCCAGCCGTGGCCGCAGGACTGGATCTCCACGCAGGTAGCTTAGCGTGCTCTTGTGCAGGCATGAGCAGCCTCGTATCCTGATTGGGTTAAGGTGAGTAGTTGCCACACCCCGTCTTGTTGGCTCCGCCCCCTAGAACCCCGGGACGGAGGGACCAGTCCAGCAGGCCTCGCCTCCGCCTGGGAAGCCGCAGGGCTGCAGCGCTTGGCTCTTTCTGGAGAACTTCCCGCACTTAAGTTCAGTGCCCTGTTATATTGTCACCTCCTCTGGGGACCTCCGACTCTGTCCTTGACCCTGGCCCCACCGGAGGCCCATCAGGTGGATTCGAGGGGCTGAGATAGATTCGAACGGATCCCATACCTGGGGGAAGCTCAACCAGACGAGGCTGAGAAGCAATCAGATGGCGCCAGGGGTCCGTGTCCCGCGCAGCACAGGGTTCTGTGGAAATGAGATTGGGGAGGGCGTCTAGGGGATCTCGGCAGTTGAAGCAAAATGAATGAATGAAAGAAACTACTGTTATGTTTGTTTTTTCTTTAAGATTTTATTTGTCAGAGAGAGCACAATCAGGGGGAACCGCAGGCAGAGGGAGAAGACTCCCCGCTGAGCAAGGAGCTGGATGCGATACTCGATTCCAGGACCCTAGGATCGTGACCTGAGCGGAAGGCAGACACTTGACTGAGCACCCAGGCATCCCTGTTTGTTTTTTCATGTTGTCTTCACAGAGCTCTGAGGTGGGTACTATTGACTTCAGTTTACAGATTGAGTGGCCCTTCTCGCCATGAGCAAGTGACAGCAAGGATTTGAAACTGGGCCTACCACGCCAAGAGGGTTTTAACCTTTATATTATAAGCCACATCCAGCAAAGGAAGCAATGTGAGCAAAGACGCTGGGGTGGAGAAGGCAGGACAGAAGAGGCGACTACAGAAAGACGTCATGTTTCTGGAGCGCCAAGTTCTGCATGCACAGCTGGTGAGAGTGGGGCCAGTGGGGACTGCGGGACTTGTAAGCCTTGTAAGCCAACTGTTAGCAGTTGGTTAAGCATGCCACTCTTGATTGTGGGATCGTGAGTTCAGTGAGTTCGAGCCCTACTTTGGATTATAGAGATTACAAAGAAAGAAAGAAAGAAAGAGAGAGAGAGAGAGAGCGAGGGAAGGGGGAGGGGAGGGGAAGGAAGGAAGGGGAGAGAGGGAAAGAGAAAGAAGAAAAAAGGAAGGAAGGAAGAAAAAAGAAAGAAGGAAAGGAAGAAAGAAAGAAAAAGAAAGAAAGAAACACAGGAGAAGGCAACACAGGAGGCTACCACCGGCACTATTGACTTCAAGAGCATGGTGCTGTGTTTTGCTAAGCGAGGATCCGGCAGCTGTGGCCCAAACCACCACAGCTGCCTGCCAGCACCCACGGAGCTGGGTGCGTTAGCATGGAACACTGCGGCAGAAAGCTTACCCGTTGGGGCGGATGCCTTCGGCTCAGGTCACGATCCCGGGGTCCCGGGATCAAGCCCTGAGTTGGGCTCCCTGCTCAGCGGGAAGCCTGCTTTCTCCTTCTGCCTGCCGCTCCCCCTGCTTGTGCTCTGTCTGTCAGATAAATAAATAAAGTCGAAAGAAAGGAAAAGAAAAAGAAAAGAAGGAAAGAAAAAGAAAGAAGAAAGAAGAAAGAAAGAAAGAAAGAAAGAAAAAGAAAGAAAGAAAGAAGAAAGAAGAGAGGAGAGAAAGAAAGGGAAAAGAAAGAAAGAAAGAAGAAAGAGAAAGAAAGAGAGAGAGAGAGAGAAAGAAAGAAGAAAGAGAAGAAAGAAAGAAAGAAAGAAAGAAAGAAAGAAAGAAAGAAAGATAAAGAAAGAAAGAAAGAAAGAAGAGGAGGGGAAAGAAGAAGAAGAAAGAAAACTTACCCATCGCCTTGACCTTACTTGCCAGAAGAAAACAGCAGGAGGAAGGGATGACTTTTACTTGCCTGCTGCTTCCCAGATATCTCCCATCTAATGACCAACTTCTCTGCTCCTTATTCCCACTTCCATCTCCGATCTTCTCTCTAGCATCATTTTTCTTCTGCCTAATATATATATTATTATCCTTTAGAAAATTATGAGGGTCTGCTTGTGAAGATCTTTCAGTTTTGGATTTGCCAGAAAATATCTTTTGTTTTGCCTCATTCTTAAAAACACTTTTGATGTGGAAGGTAGACTGCCAGTTATTTTCTTCATTTTCTTTTTTTCCCATGTGTGTATGTATGTATGTTCTTGTGGGAGGGAGGGTAACATGTGTCTGGGCCCTTTTACTCTTCCCTTTCCCCACAGGGTGGACGCAGTTGTGGGCTGGGGCCTGGGGCCCAGAAGGTCCAGAAGAAGGGTGACAAGGGGCCCTTCAACATGGAGGCACTGGATGAAATCAGAATGAGATGCGTGGTCAAGTTGGAAAAGCAGGTGAATGTGGGATGGTTTCACTGGTGTGACAGAGCTGGTGGACTGAAAAGTTTTGGAGAGCTGCAGGGACAAGCACAAGGGTAGTCTGCGCTTCTCAGAGCCATGGCCCAGCGCACCCACTGCCCAGGAGGCCTAAGCAGGGCCCAGGTGTCCCCCTGCTGCCAATGCAGAGTTATTTTCTTTTAGCATAGGCATGTCCTCATCCTTGAAGGCTTATTGCCTAGACCTACCTCTGGTACCAAATGACCACACTTCAGTATGGGAAAGAGAAGCCAGCAGAAAAGGAATTTATACAGGGACTGAAAATCATCAGGTGCATTGGAAGAATGGGTTGTAGCTTGGGCCTCCAGAAAGACTCTCCGAACACCCAGGAGTAACTGACTAGAGGAGTCCCCATTTGTGTGACACTCAGGCAGGTGTAAAGGCTCCCTTGGAACTCAGTCAAATTTGGTTGCTGAGAATCAGGACACCACCGTAACCGCAGTTGTGTCTCTGTCCCCCACAGCTGGGGACAAACATTGGAAAGCTGCTGCAGGAAAAAACTCCATGTCTCCATAACCTTTGCCCAGAGAAGACAATGCCAACTGCAGAAATATGGCCTGTCTCACATCTGCTTTCGCAATTCTTTTTTTTTTAAGATTTTATTTATTTATTAGAGAGAGAGTGAGTGAACAAGCATGAGTGGTGGGGAGGGGCAGAGGGAGAGGGAGAAGCAGGCTCCACAGGGAGCTCAACAACAGGGGACTCGATCCCAGGACCTGGGATCATGACCTGAGCCAAATGCAGACGCTTAACCCCACTTAACCGACTGAGCCACCCAAGCACCCCTGCTTTCTCAATTCTTAAAACCTAATTTGCATAACCCAACTTCAAGGGGATCTACAAAAGGTAGCTTTTTGTTTCCCAGCCTCTTATAGTGTAGGAAGGAATTGTGGAAGGGCTCCCTGTTGTCAAATGGCATGCAAGGTAGGAGCCTGAAGTGGCCATTGGGGTTTGACAATTGGAAAAGCAAGGAGGCTCTTGAGGCGACTGTGTTGGCACAGTGGAGGTGGGCAAAGCCAGACTGTATCAGGTTGAACGGCCAACAAGATGTGAGGAGCGAATTCGGTGAACGTGGATGGTTTAAGGAATCCTGTGCAGGGCAATGGAGAGAGGGATAGTGGATAGAGGGCACTTCAGCTTCAGAGAGAGTTTTGGTTGGTTGTTTTTCTAGGAATGGTAGAGAATCAGACATGTTTATGATGAAGGGAAGGTGCCAACTGCAGAGAACAGAGGGAGCAAGGAGATACAGAACGGATGGAGAGATTGTGGCTCATGGGAGGGGATGCTTATAATGTAAGGAAAGATGCTCCTGATATTTTGCTAAGTGACAAAAGCATATAAAACAAACATTGTGTGGTTCCTTCCCTGCTTAAAAGTCTATTAGATACACTAAAAATTCTCACCGAATTGTCAAACAGCCCTTCTAGAGACCAAATTCGATTCCAGGGGTGCAAGCCACACCCCTGAGATGGAGCAGCCCAGCCAATGGCGTGGGCGTGGGCAGAGCGTGTGGGACCCTAGAGGGGCGGGATAAGAGAGGGCTCGGCTGGGATGGCGGAAAGCAGACCTACACTCTTGTAGGCTGTATGGCCGCAGGCTGGCTTCTTCCAGAGGCCTCATGTTCAAGTCATTGTCCCAAAGGTTCCACGGTCGCCCACCCTCCCATGCACTGAGGAGCAGCCTTCAGCAGTTCTAGAACCAGCTTCCGAGGCCTAGACGTAGCATCTTCCCATCCCATCTACCCTCAATAATTGTGGAGACACCCAAACTCCCCATAGTAGTTTGGGGCACATCCTGAAAAAGCACTGATGTGATTGCAGCACGGTCCCCTCACGTTTCCTGTTATCCCCTCAAATAATGACCACAAGATTCTCTGACCAAGGCTGACTCCTAAGTGTGTGACTTCCCTTGAAAATAAGCCTGACATGGTTTAAACTAACTTAGCTTTTCACAACCCCCATCTTATCTCTCAGCATGGTTATTTCTTATGCCAACCCTCTCTCTGTATATAAATATAAATAATTCATATATAATCTATCTGGTATTATTACTGTATATGCATCCCAAGTCTGGGACCCATTTCTAATCATTATTGGCCCCAGGCTTGGGGTTTTTTTTTTTTCTTGTGGGGGAGGTGGTACTTAATCATGTGAATTCAGGCTGAAGAGCTATATTGAGGGTAGGCTCATGGGTACACATTCTCAGGGGAGAACCTGTGCCCTCCCTAATCTGATTAGCATTAGATTCCAAGAAAGGCAGTTTTTCTTGAAGTCCTCTGTATTATTTATATAAAATATAAATTATATTATATTATTATAAATAATATATAATATATTTCTTGAAGTCCTCTATTATTTATATAAATATAAATTACATTTATTATAAATTATATATTATAAATATAAATTATATTATATATATTATATATAATATATATTATATATTGATTATATAAAAGCAATTATAATATAATAATATGTGAGCTGAGCAAAAGGTAAGGAATGCTAAGGCACCAGAGTAGGGGCCAAGAGAGGTATGCAGAGCCTTGAAGCCAGATTTGGACTAAGGACACATGCAAAACTGAGTGCACATGAGCATGGGTTTTTGTGATCTCTCAAGATTGGCAGGACAAAAGATAAATCCTGAAGCCCACTCGAGAGAGAGGCCTAACAGGAGACTCTCTCAAAGCTGGGACTCCAGAGGACTGCATTCTCAATATAAAGGGGACCTAGAAATAAACTATTCCATCCCCAGAGGACTGTAAGGAAAACTGTCTTCTTGGATCCTGAGGCTAATTGAATCAGGGTGCAGGTGGGGGAATCTCTGTTCTGAGATTGTAACCACCAGCCTGCCGTCCCTATAGATTTTAGCCTGAATTCACATGATTGGGCACCACCTTCCCTAAAAGAAAACAAAAACAAAAACCTGGAGCCAATAATATGACCAAAATTGGTCCCAGATTTTGATGCCCCCAGGTACCTGCAAGTGTAAATCCTTTTCAGTGGAATTCAGAAATTTGCCCTCATCCCTGGCCTCAGATAATTCCCACAGGTTATGTCCAAGGAATAAATAAAATAAAATAATTTGGTAAACATAGAAGTAAACAGGGCATGATGAGTGAGAACCAGCAAAAACAAGACAGCAGATTCAGACCTAAAAAGCTTTAGATGTTGGAATTATCAGATATGGTATATCAAATAAGTATGCTTAATGTAATATAAAAATAAAAGAGGCTTAGGGGCACCTGGGTGGCTCAGTCTCTGAGCGCCTGCCTTCAGCTCAGGTCATGATCCCTGGGTCCTGGGATCAAGCCCTGCATTGGGTTCCCTGCTCAGCGGGAAGCCTGCTTCTCCCTCTCCCTCTCCCACCCCCCCTGCTTGTGTTCCTGCTCTCACTGTATCTCTCTCTGTCAAATAAATAAATAAAATCTTAAAAAAATAATAAAAATAAAAAAATAAAAGAGGCTTGAAAATATGACAAAAGAGCAACAAATGTGGAAAAAAATCAAACAACTCATAGGAAAGAAAAATATAAAATTGAAATGTAAAACTCAATAGGTTTTAAAAAAAAGATTTTATTTATTTGAGAGAACAGAGAGCATGCACGAGTTGGGGGGAGGAGATGAGGGGGAGGGAGAAGCAGGCTCCCATCTGAGTAGGGAGCCTGATGCAGGACTCGATCCCAGGACCCTGAGATTGTGACCTGAGCTGAAGGCAGATGCTTAACAGACTGAGCCACCCAGGCGCCCCTCAATAGACAGGTTTAACAGCTGGCTAACTGCAGCTGAAAGGAGGATTAGGGATGTGGAAGATAGAACAGAAGAAATTAGTTGAAATATACCCAGACAGACAAAGACATAGAAAATATAAAGTAAAAGTTAAAATGACACGGAAGATAGACCAACAAGGTCTACCATACATTTAATCATACTTCCAGAGGGAGAATAAATAAAAAAGAGAGAAGAGGTAATATTTGAAAAAAAACAATGGAAGATTACTTTCTATAGATGGAAAAGGACCCTTATCCACATAGTCAGGGAGCCAAAAAGTTTCCAATTATGCTGAAAAGAAATGGACACCCCAAATCATAACATGGTGAAAGCAGAGAACATAATGTCTTGAATATTAGAGTACTGGCCACCACCGGCAGCACTGAGGTGCCCCGTCCCTGGATGAACTGCTGTCGAAGAGCGATGCCAAGAAGACCGAGGTGGAGCTGAAGGAGGAAGATGATGAGGAGCTAGATGAGATCCTGTTGGAGAGACTGTGGGGACCAACAGAGATCTTCCCAGAGAGGGTCCCGTCTGGGGCTGGAGCCGCTTTTGATCTCCGTCTTTGTGGCTCAAAGACCACCGAGATTTCCCAGGGCAGCCTTGTGGATTGGGACCACCTCCTTCATGATCCCGTTCTCCCTGTTGTCCTTGCGACTGAGAAGTTGCAAATGGAGCGACAGCTGCAGCAACGGCAGATACTTCGTAGTGCATGACATAGGGTTCTCAGGAGGCATGCCAGGGGCTACACCTTCACTTCCTGGAAAGATCTAGATTGTTACTCTACAACTTGTCTTGGTGGGACAAGTTTGAAAATTCAACAGTGTTGGAACTGCTGATTATTTGGATTTTTTTTTTTTTAACTTTGGCACATTGATCTATGGACACCTGCTGTGGAGCATTCTCCCCAGTGTCTCACAGAGATCCCCCACCTTGCAGCTGTGCCCTCCACGCTGTCCCATTTCTGCTGTCCTCACTCTGATACCAGAGTGCAGCAATGCCGACGGTTCCTCCAGCTCTGGCCATCCCACCCTTTCACTAAGTAACTCGTGATGGGAGGGTCGCCTCACTGTCCCATTGTGGCATGGGAACTGATGCGTGTTGATCAAAAAAATTAAATTCTTCAACCATAAAGCATTAGTCAAAGAAGAAATTACAGTGGAATTTTTACCAACTAGGGTCCTTGGGTTCTCCCAGCAATAGAAATTTACTAGAGTCAAGTTTACCAGAGGCAAAAGGAAGTTCCAGGCAAGGTTTTTATGGGGGTTTATGGGAGACAGCACAAAGGAAAGTGTTTTTCATGCCAGCCCTCCAAACAAAAGCAGGGGAAAGTTTTTAAAGAGATTGTGGCAGGAAAGGAGTGACGTCTGAGTATGCAGGGTGGAGAGAGACAGGAAGCCATGTGCGCGGACGCAACGGACGAGACATGCTTCCTTATGCTTTGCATGTCTCATTAGTATGTGAAATCTGTACCCCCGGGTGTGGTTTTTAGTATTATAACGAGGGGAAAGGTCAGTGATAGGCTAGCGCTGGGGTGCATCCTGGCGCAGACTAGTTTGAACCCTTCCTTTGGTAGGCATCCTGCTTCTGCATTCCTGCAAGATAGTCAAGAGGCATAGGGCTTCAGCTATCAAGGAACAGTGGATTTTCTAGTCAGGATGGAGGGGACTCCAGTCCAGTCCCTGCTCTGTCCCAGAATTAGAAAAGACTTATAACCAAAGGTGATGAAAATGTGAAAAGCTTATGTAGCATAACTTGTGGGATGCAGTTAATACAGTATTTAAAGGGATAAAGAAGATGTGGTATATATATATATATATATACACAAAAAAATGTATTATCTTAAATATGAAGGGGTTCAAAAGTTAATGAGCTCAAAATTCATGAGCTAAGTGTCCATATCAAAATGTTTGAAATAAAACAGCAAAATAATACTCCAAAAAAAGTAAATGGAAGGAAAAAATACAGCTAAGAAAAATTAATTAAAAGGAGATGAACAAAGCCAGAAGTCAATTTTTCTTTTTTCTTTTTTTTCCTTTTAAGATTTTGTTTATTTATTTGACAGAGAGAGCACAAGCAGGGGGAGCTGCAGGCAGAGGCAGAGGGAGAAGCAGGCTCCCCGCTGGGCAGGGAGCCTGACAAGGGACTTGATCCCAGGACCCTGGGATCATGACTTGAGGCGAAGGCAGCCGCTTAACTGACTGAGCCACCCGGGTGCCCGCAATTTTTCAAAAAGATGCATAAAGTTGACAAAATGCTGGTGAAAAGGATCAAGAAACAAAAAGAAAGCATAAGAAACCAACATTATAGGAATAGAAATGAGTTAAGAATACAAGCCACAATTTGGAAAAGGATATTTGTCATGCAGGTAATATAAAGAATATATAAAGAATTCCTACACAGAGTAAGAAAAATGGCCAGAAGGAATCCCACGGAAGAAACAAAAATGTTCCACAAGCATTTGAAAAGGTGTTTGACCACATAAGTGATCAGGGAAATGCATGTAAATATCCCCAAGATTCACAAAATCAAATGTTAGAGAATCCCAAGCATAAATCAGCATATGAAGCAGTGGACACTGTAATATCTGCTGGTTGGCAGGACCTTTGGAAAACTGTTGGGCATTGTTTAATGAAGTTAAGATTATGCATGCCCAAGACTCAGGGATTCCATTTCTAGGTATGTAGTTCAGAGAACTCTTGTATAAGAATGTTACAGTAGCATTCTTAGGAATAGAAAAATTTGTCAACACCTGGAGATGCTCTAGTAGATAAACAACAGTCAGAACGATAAATAAATTTTAGTATATTCATCCAGGGGAATACCGCAGAGCAATGAAGAGGGACTGCAGCTGCAGGGAACAGCATGAATACCATCACCAGAATCTTGAATAAAAGACACGAGTCACTGATAGGTTACATGAAGAATTATCCCATTGATCTAAAATTCAAACACAGGGGCGCCTGGGTGGCTCAGTTGGTTAAGCATCTGCCTTCGGCTCAGATCATGATCTCAGGGTCCTGGGATCGAGTCCCACATCGGGCTCCCTGCTCAGCGAGGAGTCTGCTTCTCCCTCTCCCTCTACAGCTCCCCCTGCTTGTGCTCTCTTGCTCTCTCTCTCTGTCAAATAAATAAATAAAATCTTAAAAAAATAAAAAATAAATAAAATTCAAACACAGAAGGGTGCCTGGGTGGCACAGTCGGTTAAGCGTTGGACTCTTGGTTTCAGCTCAGCTTGTGATCTTGGGTCATGAGATTGAGCCCCACGTCAGGCTCCACACTCAGTGTGGAGTCTTCTTGAGACACTCTCCCTCTACCCCTCCCCCCACTCTCTCTCTCTCTCAAATAAATAAATAAATCTTTTACAAAAATAAATAATAAAATTCAGACACAGTTATAAACCCTGAATTATCTAGAGTGTGATGGTCAGGTTTTTTTTGTCAACTTGACTAAGCGATAGTCCCCAGTTAATCAAACTTAATCTAAATGTTGCTGTGAAGGTATTTTGTAGATGCAATGCAAGTCCACAATCAGTTGACTTTATTTTTTTTTAAAGATTTTATTTATTTACTTATTTGAGAGAGATAGCAACAGAGAGCATGAGCGGGGAGGGGAGGGAGAAGCAGACTCTCCTTGAGGAAGGAGCCCAACGCGGGGCTTGATCCCAGGACGCTGGGATCATGACCTGAGCTGAAGGCAGATGCTTAACCAACTGAGCCACTCAGGTGCCCCTCAGCTGACTTTAAATAAGGGAGGTTATTCTAGATAATCTGGGTAGACCTGATAGAATCGGTTGAAAGGACTTTAGAACGAACCAAGATGTTCCCGAATAAGAAACTTCCCTCTGTGGACTGCAGCTTCATCTCCAGCCCCAGAGTGGCCTGCCCTCCCTAATGCCCTATAGATTTCAGATTTGCCTACCGAGCCCCCCAAATGCATAAGCCAGTTCCTTGCAATAAATCTTAATGTATATCTCCTATGGTTTGGTTTCTCTTTCTCTGGCTGAACCCTGACTAATACAGACTTTATAACTGTAAGTGGTTCTAGAGGAACAGAATCTCATGAGTTTTCTGAATGGAGGTTCTGGGTTTTCTGGAATTGGTTTTCTAGACTGATTAGATTTAAAGGCACTATTTCGAGTGGTGAAGAGAGCACTGGTAGTCCATGGAGTGATGTGGCATTTGAGATACCCCAGGCAAGGTTTTTGGTGACCATGTATATGATGCCTTTGCTGGGCTTCAAATTCCCAGCGCAAGGTCCTCATAAAATGACCTGTGTGTGCCCCGAAAGAGACCCTTCTCTCTTGTTACTTGCAGGGCTGAAATTGCTGGAAACCAAACTCAATCTCATTGTGTAAGCTGCTAAATTACAATGCATTTTGAATCCCAGCCTGGAAGGAAAGTTAAAGTGAGGGCATGTGAGTGGGCGCAGAGGTGCAAGCCCCTGACTCTCAGGGTCCCCAACAGACCGGTTCAGCCACTCACTGCTGACAAAGTCCAAAGGCAGAGAGACAAGTGGTGGTGAAACAGGAAAGGAATTTATTTCAGGGAGGCCAACACCGGGAAGACATGGGACTATGCAGGTGGGCAGGAAAGGTCAGGTCGGCCATTGTCTTGGGGTCAGTCCCATGGGGCTTGCTGGCTCAGGGCAGTCCTAATTGCTTGAAGGGGTAAGTTTGGTTCCCCTCAGGGGATGCTTTGCCTGCAGGGTCTTTTGCCTGAATTAAGAGGTAAGCTGGAAAGAAGAATTTAATCAGTGATCAAGTACAGACTAAGGCCAAAATGGAGGAAATTGAAGTCCTCTTTCAGGCATTCCTTAGGGAGGAATGGGATCCTTGCTTGCATCCCAGCACCAAGTGTAGCCTCATCTTATCTCCCTAAAAGTCAGGATATTCCTTCACTGGCTCTGGAAAAAAGAATCTGTATAATTCAGTCCAAAAGCTCGAGGAGAGACTGCAAAAGTTATCTTTCAAACTTCTTGAGGTATTAGTATCAAGATGGCTCCTTGTCAGCATCTGCTGGATTCCTGTCATGTTGCTTCACTCTCTCTCATCTCCTCTGCTATGACATATTCCACCTGAGAACAACGGCTGTTTAAGGTCAGTCTTTAAAATATCAAAGTCAGGAAACAGTCACCATATGTATTCTTGGAGGAGAGTCAAACTTGTTTTTCTGTTCACCAGAGATGATACGAGGGTGTTGATATCTGGGATATAGGTCCGTCATGCAATGGGCTCCGATTCCTACTGATCTTTGAGTCTGGGGGGGGGGGGGGGCGGTTAAGAATCCCCATGATGAAGAAGTGTCTTCGTGTGCTCAGGCTGCTATCACAGAATATCACAGACTGGGTGGCTTATTTCTCAGAGATCTGAAGCTGGAAGTCCAAGATAAGGTGCCGGCATGGTGAGGGCCCTCTTCCTGGCACAGAGCCAATACCTTCCCACTCTGTCCTCACAGGATGGGAGGGATGAGGGAGTTCTGTGGGGCCTTTTTTATAAGAACACTAATCCCATTCATGAGGGCTCCACCCAGAAAGTCTCCCTCCCAAAGGCCTCCCCTTTCTCACACCATCACATCCGTCATTAAGATTTCAACATCTTAATGGGATGGGGTACACACGTTCTGACCATAGCAGTAATTTCTCATCACCTTCCAAAGGTAAATTTCAGGGTGTGTGAAGGTTGGAGGGAGTGACTGGAGACAGTGGGGTCAAATGTAGTTTATTTTTGCGGGGAAATGGATGGAATGCATTGAGGTCCCAAATTTTCAGAAGTGCAAGAGACAGGCTGCCATGCTTGCCTGTGGACAGGAGCTGGTGAACAGGATGGGGCTGTGAGACCTGTATTTGGAGGCCATCCTAAATCCTATTTGCAGATGTCATATTTAGACACTAGCAAATACGTTAGCAAGTAACTAGGTCACTCAACAGAGGCCTCAGTTTCCCTATATGTAAGATGGAGATAGTAAAGGACTCCTGGGTGGCTCAGTCGGTTAAGCATCTGCCTTTGACTCAGGTGATAATCCCAGGGTCCTGGGATCAAGTCCCGCATCGAGCCTGCTTCTCCCTCTGCCTGCTGCTCCCCCCTGCTTGTGCTCTCTCTCTCTCTCTCTCTTTCTGTTTCTCTCTGTCTTTCTGACAAACAAGTAAATAAAATCTTTTTAAAAAATGGCGATAGTAAGACCCACGGCCCCAGAATGTAGAAAGGATGAAATGAGATACACACATGAAGTTCTGCTACGTAGTGGGCACTTATAAATAGCAGCTCTTATTGTATGTAGAGTTTTGAGTTTGTTCAGACAACTGAACATATTATGATTCATCTTATAACAACTAACAAATGCTGTCCTCAGCAGATGCAGGTCCGTGGAACCAGAACAGCATCTGTAGCGGACTGATAAGCCATTCTAGGCTCTTGGCGTGGGGTCTTGGCTAGCAGTTTGATCTGAAGATGGCACTCCGGGCGCTGTGGGGCAGCCTCAGCCTGCTCCGCCTGGTGTGGTGCCTCCTGCCACAGACAGGCTACGTGCACCCAGATGAGTTCTTCCAATCACCTGAGGTCATGGCAGGTAAATTCCCTACGTGCGGTTAAGTTAAGCTGCAGCAAAGTCTGGACTGTTGCTGTTTGAATGTTCAGGGGGAGGGAGAAACTATGTCTGTGTGACTGAGCAGTAAATCCATGTGCCTCTCTGGAATAAGAACTTGGGAGGGGGATTTCACATCTCCTTCCTGACCGGTGACAATGACCTTCTGGATGATACTAATGAAATGCCAGCCTCTTTGATGTTTTCCTGCTTGGACCAACAGTACAAGTTATTCATAGTGAAAGCTGTTTCGGACTACTCAGTGGAGAGATTTTAGAGTTGGGCTTCCTGGGTGCTTGGGAAGCTTACACAGGGCTGTGGTCTGAGATACTGAAACTTTTCTTCTCTAGGTTCATCTGAAGGGTAAGGGAATCCAGGCCTGGAAAGCTCACTTGTTAGAATTTATCTGCAGAGGGGTGTAGGATACATCATGAGAATGATTGCCAGGGACTGTGAGGTTTTCAGATGCCGTGGGCACATGGCTTCCTCCTCATGGTTCAAAATGGCTGCTTGAGCTCCAGCCATCAAGTCTAAAATGAAGTCTTTCCAGCCACTGGAGAGGAGATGGGCATGCCTGCTCTCTTTAAGGGCATATATATTTTTTTTAAGATTTATTTTTAAGTAATCTCTGTACCCAACATAGGGCTCAAACTTACAACCCCAAGATCAAGAGTCACGTGCTCCTCCGACTGAGCAAGCCAGACACCTCTTTAAGGGCATATTTTAAATGTCACATATTTTTTGCTCATTTCCATCCTGATGGTCAGAATGTATTACGTGAACACACCTAGCTGTGAAGGAAGCTGAAAAATAGTCTTTATATCTGACCAGATGCCCAGCTAAAGAGACTAAGGAAGGAAGGAAGCAATGGATATTGAGGAGACATGCAGCTGGCCCTGCCATAGGGCTCACAGCTGGATTTGTTTCTTCAGGTGAAAGGTCCAGTCTTTGCCACAGTTTTTTTAACCTGAGCCAGTAAAAAAAAAAAAAAAAAAAAAAAAGCCAGCTTGATCTGACCTTGATTTTGTTTCCCTTTAACCTTCCTTTTTTTAAGGTATTTATTTATTTATTATTTATTTATTTTAGCCACAGGGGGCAGAGGGAGAGAGAGAATTTCAAGCAGACTACCCGCTGAGCTTGGAGCCTCAAGCAGGGCTGGATCTCAGGACCCTGAGATCATGACTTGAACCCAAATCAAGAGTCATATGCTTAACCGACTAAGGCACCCAGGAGCCGCTGCCTTTCACATTCTGACATGGAAAGAGAAGACAGCAAAGAGGCTGTAGGAATAAATAGAAGTCAAGAGCCCCAAACAGCCAGCAATGTTATCAAGCCTGAGATATGGGGCTTGGAGCTGAGATGCAGAAATTAAGAGCTGGGTTTGCTCACCCCCACCCCTCAGAGCTCTGAGACACTGCGGGACAGGGGCCCAGACCAGCCCCAGGAAGCCAAGCAGGTTTTTAATTACATGAGTACTGCTTGAATATGTTCTTCTAAACATCTTAAGTATCACAGACAACACCAAAGTCTCTTCTGACCGTAACCGTAATCGCTCGTTCCCCTCCCCGGTCTCACGCGCCTGTCGTGAATAACAACCATCATCACAGGGATGGGTTTTTGACTCTGACTTTGGAGGCTTTAGCACTCCACGGAGAGGACTGGAGCCTCCCCCTGCCCCTCCCCCCACACACCTTGCCCAGGGCACACAGTCCCCTCACTTCCCAGGCGTGCTTCCCCTGGGCCCCCTCTACAGGGAGACCTTGGAAGGGCTGAGCTCTCCTATATTCATTTCTATTGCTGCCTAACAAATCAGAGGTCAGGTATGCGCTCTCTGCTCAGGGTGTCACAGGGTTGAAATCAAGGTCTGGGCTGTGCTGAGTACTTGTCCGGAAGCTGTAGGGGAGAACCTGTTCAAAGCTCATTCTCGTCTGTTGGACAGATTCGGTTTATTGCTGCTGTGGACCTAGAGGCCACTCACGTTCCTTGCCAGGGGTCCCTCCACCTTTGAGCCAGCAACATGCATCAAGTCCTCATGGTTTGAATCTCTGACGTCCTCTTCTGCCACCAGCTGAAAAAATTCTCCGCTTTTAAAGGGCTCGTGTGGTTACATCAGGCCCACACTGGTTTACCCCCTATCTAATGGTCGCTGTCCTCTGCCACATAACCTAAGCACCGGAGTAAAACCCATCGTCTCCAGAGTCCCGGGGATTGTGCGGGGCACATTCACGAGGGGGTGGGAGCATCTTGGGGCCGTATCCCCTGCGCTTGGACCTGGCTCACCTCTGCTTCTCTGTCCGCAGAGGACATCCTGGGCATCGAAGCTGCACGGCCTTGGGAATTCCACCCCAGCAGCTCCTGCCGCACGGTGCTCTTCCCACTGCTGACCTCCGGCTCCACCTTCTGGCTGCTCAGGCTCTGGGAACAGTGGGGACCGTGGCCGGGCCCAGTGAGTGGCTACGTGCTGCTGGTGGGGCCCCGACTCCTCCTCACTGCCCTCTCCTTCGCCCTGGACTTGGCCGTGTACCGCCTGGCCCCGCTGTGGGGGGCAGAGCGCTGGAACGCCCTGGTCCTGCTGTCTGGCTCCTACGTCACCCTGGTCTTCTACACGAGGACCTTCTCCAACGCCATCGAGGGACTGCTCTTCGCCGGGCTGCTGGTGCTGGTGTCCCCCCGGTTAGCTTGGAGCCCCACACGCAGGAAGCCTGCTCCGGGCCCGTGGGCACACAGCTGGCTTCTTGGGGGCATCGTGGCTGCTGGCTTCTTCAACCGGCCCACGTTTCTGGCCTTTGCTCTGGTCCCACTCTTCCTCTGGAGCACCTGTGGGGCCGCAGACCCTGGCTTCAGGTCGCTGGCGAAGGAAGCCCTGGCACTGCTCCCCGGGGCGAGCCTCGTGGCGGCGGTGTTTGTGGCTGTGGACAGCTGGTATTTCTCCAGTCCCTCTAGATCCAGTACCCTTGTTCTTACACCTGCCAACTTCTTGTACTACAACCTGGATCCTCAGAACCTGGCGAGGCACGGCACACATTTGCGGCTCACTCACCTGGCAGTCAATGGTTTCCTGCTCTTCGGGATGCTGCATGCCCGGGCCTTGCGTGCGGCATGGCAACAGCTGCAAGCCTGCCTCCAGGCCTTTGCACAAATGCGCTTCCGGAGGGCTCTGGGGGGCCGGAGCCTGCTGTCTGGCCCCGGGTCTCACCTCCTGCTCCTCTACTTCACGCCCCTGGCCCTGCTCTCTGCATTTAGCCACCAGGAGGCTCGGTTCCTGATCCCCCTCCTGGTCCCCCTCGTCCTGCTTTGTAGTCCACAGACCCAGCCTGTGCCCTGCAAGGGCTCCCTGGTCCTCTTCAATGTCCTGGGTGCCCTTTTCTTTGGCTGCCTGCATCAGGGGGGCCTAGTGCCCAGCCTGGGGCACCTGGAGCAGGTGGTTCATGCACCTGCGCCCCCCAGCCTACCCACCCACTACACACTCCTCTTCACCCACACCTACATGCCCCCCCGGCACCTTCTCCACCTCCCGGGCCTGGGCTCACCCGTGGAGGTGGTGGACATGGGCGGGACCGAGGACTGGGTCCTGTGCCGAGCCCTGAACAACTTCACCAGACAACCAGCCTGCCAGGTAGCTGGTGGGCCGTGGCTCTGCCGCCTTTTTGTGGTGACCCCTGGCACCGCCAGGCCTGCCATGGAGAAGTGCCACTTCCCTCTCAAGAGTGAGACACTCCTGTTTCCCCACTTGACCCTCGAAGACCCACCAGCCCTGTCCTCACTGCTGAGTGGGGCTTGGAGGGACCATCTCAGCCTCCACATCTTGGAACTAGGGGAGAAGCCTGACAATGTCACCAAAAAGCCGCCGCCCATGATTCAGCCATAGGTGAAGGCACCACTCCACCTTCTCTGTGGGTGGCTGGGCTGGAGCAGAGCCCTGGTTCTCTTCCTTTCCTTTCCCTTCCGGAATTCCCACTACTGCCTCCCCTGTGCATGGGCTTTGGCTGCTCTGCCTTCTGGGTAAGCTGGCACCCTTTTCCCCTTAAAGACCAAAGATCTGGCCAGGTCCCCAAAGAAGCTGGTGTAACCAGTGTCTGGTGAACAGCCTCATGTCTGTTCCCGCCCTATCCCTTCTAGCCACTGTGATGTTCTGGTATATAAGAGCACCTGGTTATGAAAAGAGAGAGATCTGCTAATGACATTTCTGAATGACCTCTCTCAAACCTTCCGGGATGCCTTACCTCTTGCTGTCATGATAACCCTCCGGCTTCCTGGGTCACCGGGAAGGAGGCAGTGTGGTGATGTAGAGAGAGCAGGCAGCTCTGACTGGAGAGACCTGAGGTCCAGTCCCTGGTCTGCCTGCCACTCCCTGGCTGTGTGATCTTAAGAAAGCCCCTTCCCCTCACCTAGCTTCAGTTCCCAATCTCTCCAGTGGATAAAAGCATCTAAGAGGTGTCTGCCAGCTAACACTGCGTCATGCCCTGGTCTGCAGCACATGTACCCTGGCTAAACAGGCATATCTGTCCCAAAGCTCCTTAAGCAGCATGGGTGTGGTACTCTGGTGCCTGTTAATCTCAGCGTTTGGTTATTACGAAAACAAGTAGTTCTGGAACTTTTCTCCCCATCCTCTTCTACGCCTGTCCCCGAGAGAGGCGGTGGGACCTTTCTGCATCTCACCCTTTAAGGGTCATTCTCTGGGACTGGGGAACCCAGATGTTCTCCCTCCTCAGCCTGCGCAAGTGGGAATGGAGAACAAACAATGCTGTTAGTAGCTGGCTGCACTTGAGAACTCTCTGGTGCCCCCAGAGACTGCTTCAATGCGATCTGGTCACTGTCTAAGCTCAAAGCCCTGGTCAGAAACCTCTTCACAGGATGGAGCGGAGCACCTGCTGCTCTAGTGAAAGCCATCACAGCCCCAGGCGCAGGGCTCCCCACATCTAGGGGCACCGCTGCCAATCCACTGGGAAGGTGAGGAGCCGCGGCGCTCGACCTGTCCTCACCCCCCTCCTCAAATCCCTCCCGCCTCCTGCGAATAAGCGGCACGCAGCCCACAGAAATCGGCGAGCTGGAAATCAGCGCAGAGCTGGAGACCAAACCAATACTAATGACCAAGCCTGAGCACTCTTCTAGTCCCGCCTTCTGCTGGCTGAGGTTTGGGTCAACTCGGAGCAACGGCGCCCAGTCGTGCTGCTCTGGGGCAGCTGCTCATCTAGGCACCACGCCCTCCTCGGGACTCCAGCCCCGAGCAAGAGCAGAGTCAGTGATATGCCCATCAGGGCTCAGCAGCCCACTCTCTGGGGGCAGAAAAGCCCCCATGTGTAGCATTGGCCGATTCCCGTGGCATAAATACTCCCACCTTGGCTGATTTCAAACTACCAAAATGATGCTACTGAACTCCAAGTTGGGAGGAGATGCCAAAGATCTGCTCTCAGGAGCCAGTAGATGTTGGCTCCAGCAAACTACTGGACATTTCCCTCTTTTAAATTCCGTAGTACCCATTCATGTCAATGCATTGCTCTTGTGGTTTATGTTTCTATGAACCTCTGATTTGTCTTCCTATCCCTAGAGCTTAGCATCATCTCTGGCACACAGTAAACACTTACTGTTTACTTTGCAGCCAAAGATGGCTTTTCTGCCCAAGTGCCATCTTGGAGACACCCCAGACTCTAGGGTCCCAAAACTTCTTGGGACTTTTGCCTCTTCTCTCCCCCAGTTGCATCCACAATCTCAGAATCCCCTGGAGGAATTCCAGGGACTTGGTTGTAGCAGTCCATGTAGATTGTTGGTCTGGCCTCTAATAAATTTGTCCATAAAGTGTTGATATCTAGGTCTGTGTAGTATCAAGGGGTGAATCAGAATTGCCCTGCAAGATAGCAGGGTAAGTTGCTTCCCTGCTTTGCTTTCTGGCAGAACTTAGAAAAGCTTGAAAAGCTTGCTGGGGAGATTGCCACTGGGGGTGGTGGGAAGAATTTGATGTTTCTCTTTAATAAGAGGGTAACTGGTGGGATGGCAAGCCAGTGGCTACAATCACTGGAGGCTTTTCCAGTGAAGCAGGAGGCGTCCAAATGACCTGTAGCTGGAGCAGAAAGGACCGTTTTCTCTCTCTGCTCCGACTCCCTCTAAAAAATGGAGGGAACTTAGTTCTTACACACTTCCTCCATGAGAAACAAACAATTGCCCCCTTCTCTTGCTTTCTCTCCTCTTACCAAAATGACCAATTTGTCCAGTAGTTTCATTGCTTCCGGCACTGCTTCCCTTTTTGTCCCTGCCCGTCTGGAGAAAAGACCTACCAGTGAGTGTGCTTACCTATGTTGAGGGTAGGGAGTCAGGCTGGGGACTGCTAATATTCTGCTGCTGAGATCTAGAGACAAATGAGTGGGGCTGAGACCAATGTGGCAGAAAGGCCATAGAAGGAACAAGCTCCTCAGGCTCCTCCCTGCCAGCCTCAAAGTAGAATCCAGAGCTGCCTGTGGTCTGGGAGGAGTATTTGTCCTTTGGTAGGATAGGAGGGTAGGATGCCAAACCAGAACTTTGGTCATTCGGAGTGGGACTTCGGGCCTTAGGATCAAACAGCAGCACCTCTGATGGGATATCAAATCAAAAGTGCGAACATTAGGAATGTTACTTGAGCTTCTCCATCCCCACAGGAGGTCTCTCTGGCCCTACCCAGCTCCTTCTCTGTAACTATCAGAAAGGTCAGAATATGGGGCGCCTGGGTGGCTCAGTCGTTAAGCGTCTGCCTTCGGCTCAGGTCATGATCCCAGGGTCCTGGGATCGAGCCCCACATCGGGCTTCCTGCTCAGCCGGGGAGCCTGCTTCTCCCTCTGCCTACTCTGCCTGCCACTCCTCCTGCTTGTGCTCGCTCTCAAATAAATAAAATCCTTAAAAAAAGAAAAGAAAGTGATTGTAAGGAGTGAGATAACCCACACGGAATGCAATTAGCAAGTACCAGCACAGAGTAAGCACTCCAAATGCGCTAACGAGTATTACCATGGGCCTACAGTCCCCAGGAACCCTAACCCATCTCGCTGGAGAAGTACCACACTCACACCCATTACTCGGCTCACACATTTAATCAGAGTATTTTGGCAGCCGTGTCTTTCCATCCATGCTCTCTCCCCTGGAAGTAGCGCGCTGCTCTATCAGTGCAGAGGCGGCATCACTGAACACGAGTTTTAGTCCCATGCGCACAGGGCAGACTCCTTCGGGCTGTGGTTCGGGTCATGGCTCTCTGTACGTGATGTATCAGGGCCCGGGCTTGGGGGGCTTTCTTCACGCCGTGCCCAGTCCGATCGCAGGGCTTCCCGGGGATGTCGGTTTGGCCTGGGCTCTCTGATGAATGAGACCTCTGAAAGCCGACAGTCTGACTCGGGATTCAAAGCCGTGCTCAGTGCCCAGGATGACTGCTTAGCGCCGAGGCCCGCGTTGAACCCAGAAGGGAAAGCCGGCGACCCTGGCCCGGCCCAGCTTGGGTTTAGGGGTTAGCGCCCGGGCCCCTCTGGCTACCTGGCGGTGACCCCGGGCGTTCCCGGAGGCCGCGGCGCAGCTCCTGAGTGAAGGTGTCTCTGAAGCGGGCAGCGCGGCGACCTAGGGAGCCCGCGGGCCCAGCCGCGAGGGCTCGAAGACGCCGGGCTGCGTCCTGGCCGCGCAGCTGGGCCTGCATCAGCGCGAAGGCCGTGAGCTGCGCCGCACGCCGGATGGGCTTAGACTGGGACAGACGCTCCACCAGCTGCGGGCTGTGCAGCAGGGCGCCCAACAGCCGCCTAAGAACCATCCTCTGAACGACCCGGAACCCGCAGCACGCCACTCTCGCTTCCGACGGCCGACAAATAAAGACGGACCACGTCTGCGCCCGCGCCGCCCGCTGACGACACTGCTGTGCTTGGATTGGTCCACAGGATGCCCACCTTTTGCAGCCGCTTCCGTTCGTTTCCGCTTCCGCCAGCGCCGCGGCAGCCTCGTTGTTCCTGGAGTAGCGGTGTCTTCGTCCACCTTTCTGCACTATGTCTGGTGGCCTTCTGAAGGCGCTGCGCAGCGACTCCTACGTGGAGCTGAGCCAGTACCGGGACCAGCACTTCCGGGTGAGGGAGGCCGGGCTGCGGGAAGGGAAGGGCCAGAACGCTGAGAATCTGGCTTGCCCTTGTCTCATTGTGTCGTTTTCCGTTCTTTGGTTTCCCCAAACGCGAAGTGAGGCCCCGGTGCCTGCTGGGGAACGGAGCTGAAAGGGCGTTTGGATACCACTGAATGCCATTATCTCGTAGAGAATTTGAGGCTCGCTTTCCCATTCCCTTGCAGCTGGTCCCTTTCCCAGGCCAGTGCAGAGGGGTTCCAGTGGCAGTAGTAGTGGTGGCTTGCATTTGCACAGGCTATGCCTTGGGAAGGTGACTTTGTGATATGAGGGGTAGGGGTGTCCTTTTGACACCTGGAGTACGGGGAAAGGGGGCGTCTTCCTGAACCAGATACTTTGTATTACTTTTTAATTTTAAATTAGATCCGCCCTGTGGCGCGTGGAGCCCTTTCCTTCTTGGTCTAGTAGAACGGTCCTACAGAGTTCTGCGCGGCGGCTGGGAGACACAAAGTTGAGCCTTGACTCCAACCGTAGGGAGTCCTCGGAGTGGGCAGGTGGACTGTACAAGCTAGGCACTTTAAGAGCCTAGGTGTCAAGTTCAGAGAACTGCTGGGTTTCAGAAGAGGGCGGTTTTAGTTTGGCCCATGTCATTGTAGATTATGTGGGGAAAGGGAAAGCGGCACATATTCGCGGTAGGCTGTTCAGTCTCAGCAAAGGTGGGGACGAGGTGGAGCGACACTCGTCAACCACTGTTATTAGGTAACTTTTGTTGAGTACTGCTGCTTAAACCTGCTAAGTCCTAGATGGAGAGGGAAGACAGTTTCCGCACCCTAAGAGCTTATAATTTTCCAGTAGGGATTGTAAACGGCGGCAAGTAATCATAATCTAGAGCAGAAATGGTGAGGGGAAAGGAAATCCTGTCAGGATTCAGAAAAGGGAGACGTCTTGTGATGGGAAAGGAGGAGCGCGTGTAGAAGAGGGTGGACGTGGAGAGTACGTACAACGTGTTAGCGGGGTAGGGGAAAGGAAATTTTGTTTGAGGCCAAATTGAGGAAGACCTGCAGTTCGTTCGCTAAGGCAGCCATTTTTAAATGCTTACTATATGCCAAGCAGGGTTTTCACTTCGATCACTTTTACAGTTCTCATTACTTTAGAAAGTTCCACATCATTACCGTCTTGAATTTCAGGCATCCTATGAGAGTAAAACTGTGAAAGGTTTCAACCTGTTATTCATCTATGTAGTCTAAGGCCTGTAGCTTTATTTAGATAGTAGTCAGATACTGTCATGAGGAACTTCTAATGTTCTCTGAGTGAAATCTAGGTTAATATACCTGAAGTAAGGACTTACACCACAGTTGTCTTAAGCTATAGGTTGGTTGTTTGGAATAGGCTGTTTGGATTACTTACATGTGTGAGAAAAGTGGGAAGAAAAAGAAAAGGCCTCCCGGTAATTTTAATAAATCATTAACAGCAGTGATATAAATAAGATGAATCTACTTTATGTAATGTGTCAGTCCAAAGTTCTGAAAACTTGTTTTTAATGTAGAATGACTCTTCATCCTGTGGACTTTTTAACAAAGTATGGGATTGGGCATAAGACTGAGTTTGGGGGTGGTGGGGGGAGACTGGGTTAGGATTCCAGCTGCAACTACTGAGTAGCAGTATGACCTTGAACAAGTTACTTAACTGTCTTCTCAGATGTAAAAGCTAATAAATTAGCATCTACCTCATTCACTTCTGAGAATTAAATGCAATTTCATACGTGGAAGTCTCTGACCTGCAACCCCTTGATTCTCCCTAGAGGAACATACACCTCTTTCTTGTGTATGAGACCTTTATATTCATACTTTAAAAAAAAATTTCTTTTGGAGGGGCGCCTGGGTGGCTCAGCCGGTTAAGCAACTGCCTTCGGCTCGGGTCATGATCTCAGGGTCCTGGGATCGAACCCCACATTGGGCTCCTTGCTCAGTGGGGAGCCTGCCTCTCCCTCTCCCTCTGCCTGCCGCTCCCCCTGCTTGTGTTCTCTCTGTCAAATAAGTAGATTAAAAAAAAAAAATCTTTAAAAAAACATTTCTTTTGGAGCATACCCTTCATATTGTTCTGTACTTTTCACTATGGTCATCACTGTCTCAAGAGATGTTCCTTGTAACTGCATGTGCGTATGCATATATGTTATTTATTGATGTACCATAATTTATTTCATCATTTTCCTTTATTGTGATTTCCTTTAGACGGTTTCTCTATCCCTCCATTCTGCCACTGAATGTGATCACAGGAGACCTGTTAGTCTGAGCTCTGTGCTACAAAGCTTTCAGAGACAAGTAATGCAAAGTCTAGTTCTCAGAGTGAAGGAAACTGGATCAGCATTATATATGGAGTAGTAAATGAAGAAGGGAGGTCTCTTGGGAAATGCTCTAGGGGCCTGAGTGTAGATCTATTCAGCTACTTTCCAAACTGGAATACCACTCTATGGTTGATGGTAGAGCCTTAACCTGAGAGCCTGAGAGCAGGTCAGTGGGTAGGTGTTCTATTTCGTTACCATTTGTCCTCCCCAATGTGGAGGCCAGAAGAGAAGGTCCGAGGACGACCAACTGGTTTCTGTGCAGGCATGTAAAATGCCGTATCTAGCCCATGACAAGCCCCAGGGATTGTCAGGTAGGTTGGCTGAAGCCCACTTATATTCCTGTCTCTGGCTTCATCCTGTCTTCCAAATTTGGAAGCCTCTCAAGAACATAAGTTCTGGGACACCTGGGTGGCTCAGATGTTAAGCCTCTGCCTTCAGCTCAGGTCGTGATCCCAGGGTCATGGGATCGAGCCCCACATCGGGCTCCTGGCTCAGCGAGGAGCCTGCTTCTCCCTCTGCCTCTCCCCCTGCTCATGCTTTCTCTCTCTGTACCTCTGTGTCTCAAATG
Organism: Zalophus californianus; assembly: GCF_009762305.2. Taxonomy (NCBI): domain Eukaryota; kingdom Metazoa; phylum Chordata; class Mammalia; order Carnivora; family Otariidae; genus Zalophus; species Zalophus californianus. The sequence continues at coordinate 145,373,776 of NC_045595.1, forward strand.
AATAAATAAAATCTTTAAAAAAAAAAAAACATAAGTTCTTGGGGCACCTAGGTGGCTCAGTCAGTTAAGCGTCTGCCTTCAGCTCAGGTCAGGATCCTGGGATCGAGCCCTGCATCAGGCTCCCTGCTCAGTGGGGAGCCTGCTTCTCCCTCTGCCCCTTCCCCTGCTTTTGTGCACTTGCGCGCGCGCGCTCTCACGCTCTCTTGCTCTCACAAAAATAAGTAAATTTAAAAAAAATAAAAGGTCAGGGAACCTTTTTATAAAAAAAATAAAAAACAATCTCTCATTTTTAGTGATCAGTACATTTTCTCCTAAACTCAGAAAAATATATGAGCATGTAAACCATCTAAGCAGTTGTTTTGAATATTCTCAATGGGATTATTATAAGGGATACCCTATCTCTGAAAATCCATTTATTTTTCAATACAAAAAAGTCCTTTCTAGTATATTGGTTCAAGATGCGGAAGTTAAATTCAAGCAATGGGAGAAGGTTCCAGTGCTGAGGATATGGAGTGTGCGGAGAAAAGGCATGCCATCTGCATGGCACAGTATGGCACAGGAGGAAGGCTAATGCAACATGACCCTTAAGCTGTGGCTGTCTCCTGAAGGCAGTCTGGAACTGACGTACTCCAGAAGTACGTCATAGAATGTGAACACCTGTCTCTCTCTCTCTCTCTCTGTCTCTCTCTGGCAAGGGATTTGTGGTAGACTGGGATGATGAGAGAAGCTGATTCCCAAATTAGAATTAATGACAGTTTTTGCCATACTTGGGAATACGATTTAAGCAGGACTCTTCATAGATTGTGTTGCTGAACTTTTTCTCTATTTGACATTCCAGGGTGACAATGAAGAGCAGGAAAAATTATTGAAGAAGAGCTGCACATTGTATGTTGGAAATCTTTCCTTTTACACAACTGAAGAACAAATCTATGAACTCTTCAGCAAAAGTGGTGACATAAAGAAGATCATTATGGGCCTGGATAAGATGAAGAAAACAGCATGTGGGTTCTGCTTTGTGGAGTATCCTTCCTGTGTGTCTGGTGTAGCTATTGGGTGAGGGTGGGGCCAAGAGTGGCTAGTTTTAAAAAAATGAGTGAGGCCATCCACTAATTAGCATCCCTGTACTTAATTACCTCTACGTCTCCTTCCTTCATCTAGCTCTTACCTTCTGCCCAGTGTGTCTGCACTCTTGTGTTGTAAAAGCTGCTAACATTTACATTGTTCTGAAATCCATGCTTTGTTTAGAATTTATTCTTTAAGAAAGTCTTTTGAAAATATATGCTCATGGTGTTTACAGAAGTACAAAGGATATAGGGAAAATAAAATCTCTGTACTGTTCTAAACCCAGACAGTTACCAGTTCTTGGGTGTCTTTCCAGCAGTGATCCTGTGGATGCATGGTAGCATACTGCATGCACTATTTTTTCCCCACCTTAGAGATTGTTTTATGGTAGCACACATAGGTCTACCTCTTTTTTAAATGGCTGTATAGTATTTCATTATGTAGATGTATATAGCTTGATTTTATATAAGGTCAAAACCAAACTAGCATCTCCCTGGAAATTCTGTAAATATTGGACCTCCTGGATTTTTTCCTTGGGGTTTTTTTCTCCTAACATTTTCTTTTTTGGTCACTTTGTCTTACATTCTGAGAAATTTCCCAGACCTCATCTAACACGTTTCAAAAAATTTTGTTTGTGCCCCAAATTACCTGGGAATTTTTTTTTGGGGGGGGGCTGTATTTATGCTGTAAATTTTCCTTAAATGTGTGGTGATCCCTAGGTTCCCAGTCATAATTAGGGAAAAGAAGGCTAACTTTGTGGGCCCAGGCAACTCTCTCTCAAGTTGCTGCCCCGCCTTTGGTAAATGTGGGTTTCCTAAATGCCAGAATGAAAAGGGATTTTATTTTGACTTAACTAACATCAAAGACACTGCCCTATAGGGTTCCTCCAGATGGTTTGTTCAAAACTCTGTCGTTCTATTTTTATTTGCCTGTGTTTAAATGCCTTCCTGCTCGCAGGTGATCTTCCCACATACAGACCTTTAATTAAACCCTATTTGCTGTCTCCTTTAAGTCCCTTCAAGAATATTTCAAACTGTGACTGATCCATTAGCACTCTTCCTTCACTTCCTTGAACCTCTAGTTTGCTGATGGCCTCTTCTGTTCTTTGGGTGTATATATGTCATCTTAATGGGGTCTTGAAAAGGAAATGAGAAATGTGCTTACTCTTTTAGCTTGAACTGGAAGCCCTACTTTCGAACCTATTCCAAACTTTTGATTTTGGGGTCTGGTTTCTGGGCTCTACAAGCTTCTTCCATTCCCCCTTCAGACACAAGGGACAAGAGTGCCCAGATTTTATATTCGCCTCAGGGGGCAATAGCATCAAAGTTCAGAGGGTACAGGGAGAACAACAGAAGACACAAAGCAAGTCCACCTTATAGGTAATACTCAGTCTCTGAGAACTGAATGCTTTTGCATTTGTCTTGTGTGTCAGAGATCCACAATCATAACAGCAGACAATTGCCAAGAGAGGCTGCCATTGCCAGTGTTTTTTCTCACTTTGCCCTTTTATCATGTCATTCATCCAGCAAAAAAATTACTGAATGCCCATTGTGTGCTAGGCATTGTGTAGGTGTTGGACACTGGAATTTCAGCAAGTGCTTCCCTGCCTGTGTAACTGAAGACAATAGAGTTCAGCATTTCCCTGAACCCAGCTAATGATAATGATTGCTTATAGATTTTAATATCACCCCAAAGGTAGATTGAGTGGATCTGATTAAACAGGTTTGGGAACACCTAACCTGAGTAATAGGATACTGAGTCTTTCCTTCTAATGAAATGCAATGGCAATTCCATATGCACTATAACCTCTTTTTATTAAGTTGAATATATAGTTCCAAATTTGGATGTTTTTGTTTCCTTGGATAAGTGTGCAGTTTGCGCTCTAAACCTGCACTGAACATATTTATACTTTACAAACCAAAATATGGGGACAATGGGACCAAATAATTATTAACAGGATTATCTAGGCAATCACGATCAGTAGCCTTGGATAAATCATAGTTGACTCTGTAAGTGCTTCTGGACCAACCTCAAACAGGCTTGTGCAAACCAAATTATCTTTGAAATCCTTCTGGTTGGATTCATTTTTGTACTCTTTCTTAACAACTCAGCTTCATTTAGACGTTGCTTTCTGTATTTCCAAAAACGTTTGGAGAAATGCTATATAGTGTTCCTTAATACTGAAGATACTATTCAAGAGCAGATGCAGAAAATGCCATGAGGTACATAAACGGAACTCGTCTGGATGACCGGATCATTCGCACAGACTGGGACGCAGGCTTTAAGGAGGGAAGGCAGTATGGCCGTGGGCGATCTGGGGGCCAGGTATGCAGGAAGGTTCTCTTGGCTCAGTCTTTGCCTGGTATCTCCGTCCTAGTGACAAGGGCTTTGTCACTTTGTGTTTGCTCTTTTAGAAAACAATTTTGTGCCTATAACCTTTGGCTTGCAGTGAATCTGGAAACTACCCATTAGGATTGGTAAATTATAGATTCTATACGTTTTCACAAGCAACCATTATTGGACTTCTGCTAGGGGCATTTTGTACCTGTAAGTGTCTAGAACAAAAGGAAAATGCATTGAAATAAATTTTAAGTTTTTAATTTTAAAATAGCCATTTGGAATATGCTACTTTTGAATGCTGTTGAGTATGAGCATGATGTTTGGTTTAAAAAAAAAAACAAACATAGGCGGGGCGCCTGGCTGGCTCAGATGGTAGAGCATGTGACTCTTGATCTCGGGGTCACGAGTTCAAGCCCCATGTTGGGCGTAGAGTTTTATTTATTAAGTAAGCAAACAAAACCATTACGTAATCTTTTTAAAAAATATTTTAATTATTTATTTGAGAGAGAGACAGCACTAGCAGGGAGGGGAGGGAGAAGCAGGCTTCCCGCTGAGCAGGGATCCCCATGCGGGGCTTGATCCCAGGACCCCGGGATCACGACCTGAGCTGAAGGCAGATGCTTAATGACTGAGCCACCCAGGCGCCCCACGTAATCTTAATTTGCAAGGCAGTTGAGCTTTACATCTGTTGCTCAAAAAAACATTAGGTCCTACTTGAATGTTCACATTATGACACCTGAAAAGGCTCAATAGTTTGCCTGCTTATGTGTTTATGGGAGGCATATTCATTACACCAATCTTCTCTATAATGTAACTTATGTTCTTTTCAATTAAGGTACGAGATGAGTATCGGCAGGACTATGATGCTGGGAGAGGAGGCTATGGAAAACTGGCCCAAAACCAGTGAGTGGTGAGAGCCCCGTCATGAAAACTCACTCCTTTGGCCTGTTGAATTTGCCATGCATTACCCAAGGTCTGCAAACCTGCCCACTTTTAACATGCTTTGATCAAGGTCTCTACTGAGCTCGAAGCCATTTTATGGTTGTCCTTTGAAAACTATTAAAGGACAGAATCCAAAGGAATGCCTTTATTCTGTAGTCTTAGAATCTTGGCCATACGTCAGGTTGCCGGAATGATTTTATGTCACCAGGTCAGAATTTGTGTTCTGTGGCAACAGGTTTCATTTATCAGCCCAAAACACCACACTTTTTTCAGGAAGCTGGAAAATTTTTAAAAATTCATAATAGGTTCATGGTCTTCATTGGGGCCTCAAAAATTTTAAGTTTGCAGGAAATAAAAATGTAATAAATGGGGTTTTGCTATGTTGTACTGTTCTGAATGTAAGATGTTTGACAACTGAGTTTGTTTTCTGTGTTGAGTTCTAATCTCTAAAGGCAAACTTAGAGGAGTCAAGGGAACTTCCTAAATTGTTGATGCAAAAGTAAGCCTTAGACTGTCCTAGGAGATACCACCAGCTTATGTGCTTTATGTATTAAGACTTGACTAGTATTTACTGTACACATTTTTCAAAAGATGTGTTCTACTTAAAGATTCATTTTCAGAGTGATCTCAGGAATGGACTGGATTTAAAAAAGGTTGAAAAATCAAGAGAACACTTAACAAGAACAATCAGAATTGCTTCCCACAGGAAATGTGTTTCAGCCAATTTTCATTTGAACTGTCTTGTTTTTTCCCTAATTGTGCTTACCGAGCTTCAGAGCCTGTATAGTGAGCTGACAGTCTCTATGGTGAAGGGGGTCTACAAAATTTATTTTGCATTTGTAAGGCACAAGGTGATTTCTCTAATATATATGAACTGTTGCTCATTAAACTTAGTCTAATATAATTTTCCCTTACTCTGTTGCTAGATGAAAAAATTTCACTTATGTCTCCTAACTTCCACTAGAGCTTGAAAGTTGGGGCTGAAGTATCTCAATGTGAACATCTTTCACATTACAGTAAGTACAGGTTTTCTCATAAGTTCAAGCTGATTATTTGGATTAAGAGCTATAACTAGTTCTAAATGCTTAGGAAAGAACCATTTGCAGATGTTTAATGAGGACATAATCATTTTGAAAATTTCTTTTACACTGTAGTTTGAATTAACATATTTTATAATTTTGTAGTAAAATATAACTCAGATTTCTACAGGCCTTAAAACCGTAGACCGTGGTTCCTGTTGGAATTGTCAGACCAAGTTATCTTTGTCTCTGCCCCACTACCTCACCTATACAAGAGTGACACCGGAACTCTTACTCTGGAATATTTGTGAGTAAGGTGAATTTGCGCATGTCCGTTTTGATTTGACAGTTACCTAATATGGTAGCCACTAGCTATGCTCAGAGAACACTGCCATCATGGCAGAAAATTCTGTTAGGCGGTGTTATTTAAGGGTAGGCTGCTGGTCACTGTTCATAAATGAGCCTTGTCATGACAAGAGCATCCCTTTGAGAAACTATTCACCGAACAGTACATGTTATTCAAGAGAACACACATTTATAAAGGCATTTAGTTTATTTTTCAAAAAAATACTTTTGCTAGAAGGTTTGAGTAATTTTACATGATCACAATCTTTAAATAAATTCTTTTTCTGACCAAAAGGTACCATTTAAGTCAACAGCTTATCTAGGCTGTTTTTGTAACACCCAAATACAATTAGCACTTCTCTGATGGTATAGTCCCTAAGTCTTAATTATCTATAGGCCAGGAGGCAGAGCCTCACACGTAAGAAAAGCAGGTGCTTTACAACTGCTGATTAGTTCGGTTTCTTAATTAAGCAGAGCAGGTAGTCAGTATATTCAGTTCACACTATTAACACGCTTGAAGGGTCTGATTCATCCAGAGCTCTCCCAGTCAGCACTTCTAACCCAGGGAACCAGTGAACCAAAACTGCAGAGAAAAAGGGCAGCTCTAGACTAGTGCTGGCTGTGTCCCAGTTAGGGCTGTTGTTCTGTTCCAACTATGAATCCAACATGACCGGTGTCACTCATATTCAGTGATAAGCAGAAAATATGATGCAAAACCAAAAAGTGATTTGGGGACTTTTGGCAGCAACTGCTGCTTTTCCCTTCCTTAAGAGGTCCTCTTTCTTAAGAGAACTCAACTAAAAGTTGAATTAAATCTACATTCATTGCTACAGATTTAACATACGGACAAATCACTGGAAAGAATAACTACAGACCAGTAAGTTTGTTGATGGACAGGGCTGGGCACAGCTTGAAGGCACATCGTAAGCAGCTTTTAGTTTGTACAAGGCCTGCACTCAACCCCCAAAGCATAAGGGCTGCCCACCTTGTGAGCACCCAAACAATTCAGTGCCAAGCTAGTGACAATAAAACAATGCCTGCCTCTTCCACCAGCAGCCAAGACTACATTTCAAAAATGTCCTTGTTGCAAGGAAGAAATTATTGCAAACAAGAGGACAAAGGCCCTTCTGATGTAGGGCTTGGACTAAATAGAGGTTCACACCTAGTCACGAGAATAGGGGGAAAAGTGACTATGTGCTAAAACCAAGTTTCATGAACAGAGAAACATTTTGAACTAGATTCGTAAAATATTTGACATTTAGGCAAAAGCATGCTGGACAATGCACCTCAAGCTGCCTTATTAAACTGGAAGTGAAAGGGAAGCTGGCCTTCGACAGTTCGCTTTAGTTACCTATGCGCACCCCTGCTTGCCTCAGAGGGTGACCATTTCTCAGACTGGAGGAAATGGCAACTCAAGTTTTGGCCATGAAGATTCAGAACACAGTTGTATGTATCTTTTCTACATGCCTCGTTCTGTGGTGAGGAAGTTAGCTGGAGCTCTAAAGTTTAAGATATTGTGAATCCACAGCCTAGTTGTACTGGCTACTTTGTATAACTACCTCCCTCCCCCCGCAAAAGTTAAGCAAATGTCTTACATGCAGATCTGAAAAAAATCTCACGTTTTGCATAATCATGTAGGAAAACCTCAAGAACATATCCTCCCCACTTAAACTGTCATCTTTGCTAATGCTGACATAACCCTAACTGTAGCAGCATAAAGTGCCTCTGATCTCAGTAAGAAATACTGACCTGGTTTTACAGTAAGTCCAGAGGGCTCTGGAGAGTGCTGGGGCTCTTTACAACGTAAACACTGGTGTTGGTGCTTAGAATGGGGGGTGGGGAGGGGACCCTGCGTGTAAATATGTTGGGACTCTACCCTCAACTGCTGGCAGCCTCACCTTCTGGCCAAGTTAAACTGCACGTTTTAGCTTTTTATTTTCAATACCCCACACCTAACCAGCATAATGCCAAGCATCTTCTGTCATTAACTTGGTATTCTGTGTAAGCTTCTGAGATTCTTACATACACCTTTGTGTTTTTTCTGCCCCACTTCAAAAGATAATTGGGTAATTTAACATGCATCTTTCTGGATTCCCCTTCCTTTCAAATATCACAAAAGGCTAGAATAAAGATGTAAGATCCATTACTTTAATCCTAATGCAGCTAAGCAAAGGACAAAACGTGGAGCCCCGCATGCTGCTGAGATCACTAGAGGTAAGAGCAAAAGAACTCAACATCTGCTCTGCTCCTGTGCAGTTGTTTCGTTACCCTTCCTCTTCTCTCCTCCCCACGCATCTGCAAAAGACCTGGTCCGTCTTCAGTTTTGAAGATTTATATTTTAAACACCTTTGGAAAAAGAAAGGTGTTTGGCAAATCTTAATTTCTTCCATATGGGAGATCACACAAGGATAACCACAACTTGTAAAGTACTTAGAAAGGCTGAATTCTCATGTGTTTGACCACTAGTTTAATGGATAGTAACATTTTTAATGGGCCAAAACCAAAAATCCAGAGAATGCAGTGTTCCAGCAAAAGCCTTTATAAGATGTGGGAATTTGTTAGAATTCTTCTTACAGCCAAGATCGAAATTTCTCATGTGTTAATGTAATTGGACCCCCAAAGTTGTCTTTTTCTCACACCTTAATCCACTCCTCCCAAAGCAGGCACTGCACTTTATAAGTGTGCCTCTAAAAACAGAACACACCAGTCAGGTTTTGGCTTTCTTCTCACCCTTCAAAAGGAATGCAACTCGGCAAGACTCACTTGGAGAGGGAAGTCAGTGAAAGGTGCAGCAGGTAAAACAGGACTGGCTTTGTCAAAACCACCACTCCTAGCTACCCTTTATGCCCCAGGGAACAACTATCATTCTCAGAGTTACGTTGTATTAAAAACATCCTGCGCTTTTAGGTTCTGGGATTAAATTTTAAACCTGTATTCAGTTCACATCTAAGTTTCAAAAGCCGCACCAAATCTACTAGGGTTTTTTTTTTTTTTTTTAATACTCTGCACTGCATGCTCTGTCTATATGCATGCGTTTGGATAATAAATATTAAATATGGGGGAAACACACGGAATCCATAAAATTAAAAATAAAACCAAACTGAACATTAAAAAATAGTACACGGTAGCTAGAGAAAAGAATAGGGCAAAAAACAAATTTGAGGTAACAATAGTGGCCCAACACCACTGATCTGAAGTATCTATAAAAATTCAAATAAGTGTTTGGAGATTCAAGTAACAAACCATCTGCTTCAACTTGGTCAGACCTCCCAGAGTCCCTGCTGAGTTTCAGTCCATGAGCCGGCACTCACATAGCTCCTTGTAAATCCTCTTCCGCACTCGGGGCATGTCCTCTTGGGAAAACTGGAAAGGCTGCTCTAAGGCGAGGCACTTGCAGTACTGCAAAGGTCCCAGAAACATGTTAAGTGGCATGTGGAGCTAGGAAGCAGCCCAGTGTATTTTCCCAGATGCAGACCTAATAGAATAGGGTCTAAGGCAGCATTTTAAAGTTTGGTTGTAAAACACTGCTTTAAAACATTTACCTCCAAATTGTAGTCACCCTTCCCAGTAAGTATATCACTTAGGGTCTCCCCTCTTTGCCCACACAATATGTGAAAGGCAGAAACTGATGAAGAGGCTCCAATAATTCTAAAGGTGTAATGTGCGGAGACGGCAGCTAGATCTAACATGGTCTTTAAGTGAGAACCTCAGTTTGTTTACAAACCCCAGACATTAATGAGTCAGAGGAATGAGCCCATCTTTCATGATCTCTGCAAATCTCTAAGCTCATGAATTACATACGATTTCCTTTGTAAGTATAATGTCTAACAAAATTTTCAGTAGCCCGTTAAGACCACTAAGGGAACCCACAGCAGGAGAAAGCAGTTTTTGAATGTGGCCCTTTTTTATAAAAATGTAATTAGTTTTTACTCTGTGGTTAAAGACCACTTGTCAGTGGTTAAAAAAACATAGTTAATTCTGCAACTGCCAAGGGTCTACAATACAGATTCAGGTCAGTCTCTTTTGTGCCTTACTAATAACCTCTGATAAGAGGTGGATACCAGTTGTTCATTCTTGGCTTTAGAAGGTGGTGCTTCTAATGATAACATCTGAAAGTGTAGAAACTACAGCTCCCCATCAACAAAGGAAGGGAAGGAGGAAATCCTGTTACCTGTTCCTAGTGCCAGGTACATACCACAGGGGCTCCCATCTGCCTAAGCCCAACAAATTTAATTCACACATCCTAAATTCTGGAAAAACATTTCTTTACCTGGAGCACAAAGACTCCACAGTCACTGTCATTTTTCTGTTGTGGAATACACTAAAGAGAAAAACAAAATGATCATTAAAATAAAACCCAAGTACTTGTCTTCAGATAATTTGTTTTTATGGAAAAATGAGCAAGAGACAAGAAATCCGTCTCTGTCCAAGACAGCTGGTGGACTGGTATATACCTTTGGTATTTAAAGTATGGGATTTTATGGAGGCATCTAGCCACATCAAAAGAGCAAGCAACCAACTGCAACTTATAGAACATTTTGCCTAAATGGGAGAAATAGGAAATCAAAGTCCTATTTTAAAACTTCCATTTGGATAACTAGTTTTACTATCAGATTACTGACAATGGAATCAAAATAGAATTGTGGATCAAAAAGCATATGCCTGGACTCTGAATACTTACTAACAATCCTGCTTAGCAGTCTCCACTTTTTATCTCCTACTACACAACTCTTACTCTTTGAAAGAAATAAAGATAAGCAGTAGGTTTCCAAAAGAACTCGTTATGTATTCTGCTTAGAGTAGGAGTATGAAAGATCCTGACTAAATTTAGACTACCTGGATATTCTAGTTGGGAAAATTTAGAAAATTTACAAGTCCAATTCTGTTTTAAACTAAAAGACTAGGTTATTAAAAGAAAATGTATGCTTAGTTTATTTAAACCTTAGCATTTGGGACAGGTCAAGGATGAACAAATAAATCTGGTGCTTTTGGGTTTGGCTTAAAGTTTGTTTCAAGATTCTGCCTCTTAAGATTGTGTTCAGTGATCCAGACAGACCTAAGATCAAGGACCTGACTCTCAACAGTTCTGATGGCCTTTGGGGAAGGTCACACCTACGCTTCAGTTTTCTTATCTACAGAATAAAGCTGATGCTCATCCCTAAAAGACCAACCTGCCTACCTTACAGGTTGTAAGGATTAAATGAGATCACACATGCAAAAACACTTTGAAAACAATAAAGCAGTGACCATAAAATTTAAGACACTGGTATCTGTCACAGCAAGGAGAAGCTGTGCCTGGGCACTCTGCCCCACATATAGCCTGAGTATCTATAGGGCAAACATAGTGTTGCTTTCAGACTGAAACACTCAAGGTACTGTCTTCCCCAAATGCCTGGTAAGAAGCCCAGTGCACTTGCTCCCTTAGTGGATCCAAATGGTCATTTCAGCATTTCTCTGGGTCTATGTGGGTCATCTGGAAGTAAGACGCAAGAGGCAGGGGCCACCAAAAGAAAAAAGTTACATACCTATTTATTTCTTTTTTTCCCCCAATACAGCAACCATATCAGTAGCAGCTGCCCCTGCCCCAAGGATGAAATTAGTAAATTTGTTCCCCACAAGCACTGGGAAACTAAGCGGCTAGATGATCAGTACTAAACGGAGGTTTATTCTCAGCTGCTTCCTTGCAGCTCCAGACTCTCACTGGTTATCTCTATCATCAGTCTTAAAATGCTTCTTAAAGACACCCACCCCTAAGATGATTCCCCTCATCCCCTTGACATGCCTGAGTTTTCATTTTTATCACATACTTACCTTTGTAACAGCAGTCTGCCAACCCTGAAGAAATTCAGGTCTATTTTTTTCTCTGGCTTCAGTCAGCAAATACTTTCTTATATTCTGGTTAAAAAGAAACCACAACACAGATGCTGTGTTCCATCAGTTGGTGAAAAATGGAACCTGCCCACAGCAGACAGAAGCAAAGGAGGCGGCTGTGGCCCCACCATCGGGCAAAGTCTGCATTAAAGAGTTTAAAGCTGAACTTTATTTCTGAGCTTTCAGTTCATAGTGACTCAGACCTTCTATAGGCTGTGGACACCCGTATATGTTTTAATTAGAACTTTTTATAAGATGGTCAGCCTTTTCCAGCAGTAAACCAACTTCCTGAATTTGAAATTTAAATAAACACTGGCGAAACAGAAAGTCTTGATTACTGCCAATGCTCAATACAAAGAAGGAACCCATGGCAGAAATAACTGGAACTAAATGAAAAACATTCCCAGCCTTAGATGTACTCTGTATTTTGAGGGCTACAGGTAAAGGTATCATGCAGTTTCTAGAAAGTTCTATTGAAACCCATTCTGGGTACTAAATACAGTCAAGTCCACTGCTGAAATCTCTACCAGAATGAAGCCTATCAGAGTTTCAAACTTCCCCTTATGCCCTCTACATCCATGCCTATCTCTCTCTGCATCTAAGGGTGAAGTCAGAGATGACAGGACTTAAACTAACCCCCCTGAAGGTGGAGTAGAAGTATATTTATATATACAACTGTGTGTTTATGCACACACGCACATACGCACACGTATTCTACCGTATCATTCTGCAACTTGCCTTTTAAAACCCATTATGTCTTGGAGATCTTTCCATATTAGCACATGGAAATCTGTATTTTTTTTTTTAACTGCTATGGTCAGTTTAATAGTATGAATATACTATAGTGTACTTAGCTATTCTGTTGGTAGAGCTAATTTAGGTGGTTGTGACTTTTTACCATCAGTAATGCTGCAGTGAACATCCTGGTTGTATGCCCTATCACTGGTGCACATACATACACAAGCGTTTTTATGGAATTAGATACCAAGAAACAACTGGTATGCAATAGGATATACTTTCATGACCCTGAGATGAAGAGTGCATACTCCACTGACTTGAGCTAGCCAGACATCCCTAGGACATACATCTTTTATAAATTTATAAGACACTTAGAACTGATCAGAATTTCAGTTCCCCCAAGTGGCTTGCTTTATCAATTCACACACTCCATCAAAAAATATGAAAGCTGGTTATCTTATACCCACATAAACACTTGAATACCATCAAACTTGCCTAATAGGCAAAAGATGGAGCCCTAATGTAGTTTTAACTTGCATTTCCTGTATTTCTGGTAAGACTGAGCATCTCTCCATGTGTTGAAAGGTTATTGGCATTTTTCCTAAAAAATTACTTAAACGTTTGTCCATTTCTATTAAATCCTTTTATTCATTTGTAGGAGTTCTTTATATATTCTGGGTAGTGATTATTATCTATGTCACAAACATTTTCTCCAGGTCTACGCTTATTTTTGAATTTTATGGCATACAGAAGTTTTTTTAAATTATGATATGGTCCAATTTATCAGTCTGTTCTTTTATGTCTTTTTTTGCTTTTATGGTTCTATGTAAGAAATCCTTCCCTAATCCAAGAACTTAACATCTTCTGTGTTTTATCCTAACTTTTACAGTTTTGCGTTTTATATTTAGGAACTTTTATGTGGAACTTGTTTTAATAAATAGTATGAAGGAGCTGTATTTTACTTTTCCAAATAGACAGCTGCTTTTCACGACAGCATATATTGAATAGCCTGTCTTTTCCCAATTTTATCATATACCAGGTTCCCTCATATACACGAATTATTTCTAGATTCTCTGTGCTGTTCCACCAATCTACTTGTCTATTCCTAAGCCAATATAAATACGGTTTTAATTATTAAAACTGTGTTATGGTTTGATATCTAGTAGACCAAGGATTCCCTCCTTCACTATTCATGCCATGAATTCTGCAATATGGATTTTAGGGTAAGCTTATCAGGTTTCATTCAAAATCCTCTTGGGAAATTAATTAGGACAAATGGGTATATATTAGTTTGAGGAGAATTGATCTCTTTCCAATACTGAGTCTACCTATCTTTCCATCTGCTCAGAGTTCCTGTAAATACAGAGTTTTCATCTTAAACAACTTCCACAATTTTTGCTAGGGTACACTCCTGGGCAATTTACATCTTTGTTGCTTTTGAAAATGGAATCTTCTGTTTTCAGAAAGCTAAATTTTCTAACTGGTCCTTGCTAGTGAAAGAAAACCAGGAAACCTATTGATTTTTTTCTTGCTTTGCTTCCCACCATCTTGTTGAACTCCCATTAACTGAGCTCTCATATTTTGCCAGCGGATTCTCTTGATTATAATTCATTCTACATGAGTTATTTTGAAGATACAAGCCAATTTTAGCTCTAAGAGAAACCAAAGAAAACGATTTTTATCCATATTCAAAATGTAGCTTTATGGGAAGGCAGGAAAACGTGACAAAATCCAAACAGGGCATGTATCTCAGAGGCGGGATCCAGATCACAGACAGCTACCTCCTCCAACCTGGGGATTCCTCTTGTAGTAGTCTTTTCTCTGCCAACATTTTAGAGGGTTTGCATGACAGAAACTGATCTTCTGTGAGACTGACTTCTGCTGTTCTAAGATACTATTTGATCACAAGATAAATAAAAAAATACAGGCAGTATATTAACTTACCTCTACACAAAACTTAAAATGAATGCCTTGGGAATCATAAAATGAAATAATTCGATTAGAGAGTGTCACGGTAATGAGAGACCAGTGGACTTCCAGGTGAATAGGAATCAACAGAAGACTCTTTTTAAACAAATCCACCTGATTAAAAAAAAGAAGAAAGAAATGCAGCCATCACCACAGACTATCCAAAACAACAATGGCAGCAGCTTCCATTTACTGACCTTTGACCTGCCCACGGCCATAAAAAAGCAAGTGGTGAAGCCAAAATTTGAACCCAGGTCTGAATCTAAAGCCCATGCTTGTAACTACTAGACCGTAATACACAGTAAGAAAACTGAAGATCTAGAAAGCATCATTTCGAATTTAACCTGATACAACTGTACATACACCTTTTCAAGTACTTAACATTACTTAGCCTCTTATTTTTATGCTTAATTTTCTTGTGTACATATTTGATCTTGACTCAATTCTTATTTAAAAAGGAATCATGGGGGGGCGGCGCCTGGGTGGCTCAGTCATTAAGCCTCTGCCTTCGGCTCAGGTCATGATCCCAGGGTCCTGGGATCGAGCCCTGCATCAGGCTCCCTGCTCAGCCAGGAGCCTGCTTCTCCCTCTCCCACTCCCCCTGCTTGTGTTCCCTCTCTAGCTGTCTCTCTCTCTGTCAAATAAATAAAATCTTAAAAAAAAAAAGGAATTATGGTATTAGAAAACAGCACAGACTATAAGCCTTCTTTTTATAGACTCCATATAGTTAAGATCATGGGCTCAGAATTAAGTCTCAAGTTCAAATTGTGCCTCCTCCACTTACTGGCAAGATGACTTTGGCAATTTTTGTAGCTTCTTTGTGCCTTGATTTCCTCAACTATAAACTACAGATAACAGTATCTACCTTATGAAGCTGTTGAGAGTGATAATACATATAAGATGCGTAAAACTGCTTTCACACATTACATGTAGCCAGTGAATCTTAACTACTACCATTATTACTACATCAGGTCTCCCAGATGTTGAAATTAAGAAAAAATCCTTAATAATCCTTCACAATCTAGAAATATTTACTCTTCCACTCAAAATCCCAGTTGTGGATTAGATGATAAAGTAGTAGGTGCTCAATAAACATCTAAAAAACTGAATGAATTTCTTTTTTCAGGTATTTTTTGAGAGTTTTTGTTTTTTGTTTTTTTTACTGATTCCTTGGTTTAAAACAACACAAGACTATTTTGAACTACATCAGATTCTTAGAAGGTATTTCTCAAGCCTTCCTTGCTTTCTGATTATTCAGATAATGTCCTGCTCTAGATGAATCTTCTAGTCAACATGATCTTGGAGCAAAACACTTTAGCAGTTCTGCTTTTCCAGTCTCTGCATCCATAAACCTGAGAAGTGGCATGGACGGAAGGAAATATGAGGACAGCTGGTCCTCTCCAATGCGTAAATTGTGAGTGTCTAAAACGAGGAATCACATCTAAAATACATTATTAAATGAGACCAAATTTACATTCTTCTCAAAAAGAAACTTTTTAATTTAAAAAATTTTTAAATAAAAATTAGAAAATACAGAAAAAATACACTTCAGTGTGTATCTTTCCAGATTATTTTTCTTTATTTTTTTAAAGATTTTATTTATTTATTTGAGAGAGAGAAAATGAGAGATAGCACAAGAGGGAAGAGGGTCAGAGAGAGAAGCAGACTCCCTGCTGAGCAGGGAGCCCAATGCGGGACTCGATCCCAGGACTCCAGGATCATGACCTGAGCCAAAGGCAGTCGCTTAACCAACTGAGCCACCCAGGCACCCCTATTTTTCTTTTTAATACATTTTCTCACACTTTTTTTTCCCCCCTCAAAGATTTTATTTGAGAGAGAGCATGCGTGAGAACACGAGCGGGGTGAGGGGCAGAGGGAAAGGGAGAATCCCAAGCAGACTCTGTGCCGAGCAGAGAGTCCAACGTGGAGCCTGATCTCATGACCCTGAGATCATGACATGAGCCGAGACCAAGAGTTGGACACTTAACCGACTAAGCCACCCGGCCACCCCCCCCACACACACTTTATACATATAATTAAGGGTTATGTGTGTGGAAGATACGATTGATTCCAATTATTTATTGCCCTCCCTATAAAAAGAGTCCACAGAACTGCCTGATGTTATGTAGCTTCACTGTCCCTCCCAGGTGAAGAATGTAGTCCTGTCATGTGATTTGCTTTAACCCATGCTCTGTAAACAGAAGTGAACTTATGTCATGATCAAGCTGAAATTTCAAGAGCCATCATGTGGCCCTGAGACTGTTAATGTCGCAAGACTGATGCTGTTCCTTCACTCTGGGTGCCATTTAAGGAATAAAGATGAAAAACCATGCGAACATCTCCTTGGATGCAGGAAAAGCATTTGATAAAACTCAACATCCATTTAGGACTAAGAACTCTCAGCAAACTAGAAATAGGAGCAAAACTTCTTTAACCTGATAAAGAGTATCTACAAAAAAACCCTACAGGGGTGTCTGGGTGGTTCAGTCAGTTGAGTGTCTGATTCTTGGTTTCGGCTCAGGTCATGATCTCATGGGTCATGGGATTGCACCCTGAGCTGGGCTCTGCACTCAGTGGGGATTCTCTCCCTCTGCCCCTCTCCCCACTCACGAGTGCTCTCTTAAGATAAATGAATCTTTAAAAAAACCAACAACAGCAGCAACCCTATGACTGACATCATAAATAGCAGGAAAGACTGAATGCTATTCTCCTAAGATTGAGAACAAGGCAAAGTCCCAGCCAGTGCAATGAGGCAAGAAAAAAATGGCATACAGTTTAGAATGGAAGAAATAAAACACTACTTACAGACATGATTATCTATGAAAATCTAACGATCTACAAAAAAGCTCCTAGAGGAAGGGCACCTGAATGGCTCAGTTGGTTAAAGGGATGACTCTTGATTTCAGCTCAGGTCATGATCTTATGATTGTGGGACTGAGCCCTGCGTGGGGCTCCCGTGCTCAGCGGAGAATCTGCTTGAGATTCTCTCTCTCCCCTTCTCCTTCTGCCCCTCCCCCAACATGTATGCACACTCTCTCTAAAATAAGTAAATCTTAAAAAAGGAAAAAAGCTCCTAGAACCAGTTAGTGAGTCTGGTAAGGTCAATGGATATGAGATCAATTCACAGCAAACTAGAAGATAACATTTTAAAAATTCTGTTTTATAGAAGTTTCAGAAATACAAAATCCTTAGGGTTATATTTTTTAAAAATGTGTACGACCTATATCCTAAGAATTACAAAATATTGCTGAGAAAAATTAAAGAGCCAAAATAAAGGCAACATATACCACGTACATGGACTAGAAGACTTAACAGTACTAAGATGTCTATCCTCCCCAAATGAACATATAAAGACAATCCCGATCATAATCCAGCAGATTTAAAAAACACAGACTGACAAGCTAATTCTAAAATTTATATGAAAATGCAAAGGACCCAAAATTCCCAAAACATTCTGGAAAAAGGATAAAGCTGGCCAACTTACACTGATTTCAAGACCTCCTATAAAGATACAGTAATCAAGACACTGTATTAGCATTAAGAACACAGATCAATGGAAGAGAACATAAAGTGCAGAAACAGACCCATATATATATATATATATATATACACACACACAGAGGAGAGAGAGAGAGAGAGAGTCAGTTAACTTTCTACCATGGTGCCAAAGCAACTAAACTAGGAAAGAGAAGTCTTTTCAATGCAAAAAGCATTGGAACAACTGGATATCCATATGGAGAAATCCTCAAAATTAAAGATCTTTACCAAAACACATGGTTAAAATAAGTAGAAAAGCCATAGGCGGAGAGAAATCATAAAACCTAGACCTGACAAAGGATTTATATCCAGAACAGTAATAAGCCTCTCTTTACTACAAATCTTTTCATTCATATCACCCATCCATTTTTTTTTTAAGATTTTATTTATTTATTTGAGAGAGCGAGACAGCGAGAGAGGGAACACAAGCAGGGGGAGTGGGAGAGGGAGAAGCAGGCTTCCCATGGAGCAGGGAGCCCGATGCGGGGCGCGATCCCAGGACCATGACCTGAGCCAAAGGCAGACGCTTAACGACTGAGCCACCCAGGCGCCCCTCACCCATCCATTTTTCTATTTAGTTGGTGGAGTCTTTGTCTTATCCATTTGTATAAACCCTTTATATATTAAGAAAATTAGTTCTGTGACATTAATGGCAATTTTGTTTCCAGTTTGTCTATTTACACTGCTATTTTCCATTTGGGTTTTCATTTTTTTGAGAGCGAGCATGTGCACGCTGACTGGGGGCGGGGTGCAGGACAGGGCAGAGGGAGAGAATCTTAAGCAAGCTCCACACCCAGCACAGAGCCTGACCACGGGACTTGATCTCACAACCCTGAGATCATGACCTAAGCCAAAATCAAGAGTGGGATGCTTAATCAACTGAGCCGCCCTGGCGCCCCTACACTGCTCCTATTTTAAATAGTTATTTTTCTTGTTACTAACTGAATTCATTTTTCTTTTTAAACTTTTAAGTTGTACACAGAATAGACTTAGCTACCCTGAGATTATTTTTTAAAAGCTCTTTTATGGATTTTCTTAGTACTTTGTTTTATTGATTTTTGTCGCATTCAAATCCTTGGTCATTCTGTAATTTATCTTGATGTAATCTAATTTGGTATTTAATTCTTCTATTTTTCATTTTTTCTTTACGATAAAGGCATTTATGGCCATTAACTTTCTTCTCAAACCAGCTTTATGCTCCACAGTGCTTGGTAAGATGTGTTCCCCCTTTCCATCCCTTTTTAGACAGTTGGTATATAATTTCTTTTTATTTTTAGATCCAAGTGTTTTATATCCAGTAATATGCATATCTGTAAAATTTTCAGATTGTTAAGATTTTTTTGGCCACCTTTATTTTTGACTGAACTGTGATCAAAGAATAACATAGGTAATAATTTTCTATGTGGCCAAATGCATGATCAATTTTTACAAAATCTAGTATATATCTATTAAACCAAATGTAGTACTGGTTGTATTATTTTTATTTATGATTTTATTTTATGTCAACTTGATCTGTCCAACTATGAGAGGTCTCCTGCTATCACTATTTTATCAAGGTCTCCTGTAATTTTGTTATATTTCTATATATTGAAATTTTATCACACAGTTTACTTTTTACCTTAATATCTACCTCATCTGTCCCTAATACTGCCATTCCTTCTTTTTGTTTACCACTCCTTTCTTTTAGTTTACATTTGCCTAGTACCTCTTTAACTGTCACTTTATTTCCAACCTTTCTTGTTCATTTTGTTTGTTATATACAGGCATACCTCAGATATTTTGGGTTCAGTTACAGACCACTGAAATAAAGTGAGTCAAATGAGTTTTTTGGTTTCCCAGTACATATAAAACTTGTTTACACAAACTGTAGTCTATTAAATATGCAGCATTATATCTAAACAAACAATATACATACCTCAATTAAAAAATACTGCTAAGGGCGCCCGGGTGGCTCAGATGGTTAAGCGTCTGCCTTCGGCTCAGGTCATGATCCCAGGGTCCTGGGATCGAGTCCCGCATCAGGCTCCCTGCTCCTTGGGAGCCTGCTTCTCCCTCTGCTTCTCTCTCTCTCTCTCTCCCTCTGTTTCTCATGAATAAATAAATAAAATCTTAAAAAAAAAATACTGCTAAAAATGCCAACCATCATCAGTGCTAACTTGCTTTCAGCGAGCCGTAATCTTTTTGCTGGAGAAGGTCTTGCCTCAATGTTGATGGCTCCTGACTGATCAAGATGGCAGGGTACTGAAGGTTGGGTGGCTATGGTAATTTCTTAAAATTGGGTAACAATGAAGATTACAGCATCGACAGAATCTTCCTTTCACAAACAATTCCTCTGTAGCATGCGATGCTACTTGATAGCATTTACCCACAGAACTTCTTTCAGAACTGGAGTCAATTCTCTCAAACCCTGCTGCTGCTTTATCAACTAAGTGTAATATTGTAAATCCACTGTTGTCATTTCAGCAGTTTTCACAGCATCTTCACCAAAGGTAGATTCCATCTCAAGAAACCACTTTCTTTGCTCATCCATAAGAAGCAACTCCTCAGGACGGCTGGGTGGTTCAGTCAGTTAAGCACCTGCCTTCGGCTCAGGTTGTGATCCCGGGGTCCTGGGATGGAGCCCTGCATCGGGCTCCCTGCTCAGCAGGGAGCCTGATTCTCCCTCTGCCCCTCCCCCCGATTATGTTCCCTCTGTCTCAAATAAAATCTTTAAAAAAAAAAAAAAAAGCAACTCCTCATCTGTTTTATCATTAGATTGCAGCAATTCAGTCATATCTTCAGGCTCCACTTTTTTTTTTTTAAGATTTTATTTGAGAGAAAGAGTACAAGTGGGGGGAGGGGCAGAGGCAGAGAGTCTGAAGCAGACTCTGCACTAAGCACAGAGCCAGATGTGGGGCTCAATCTCATGACCCTGAGATCATGACCTGGGCCGAAGCCAAGAGCTGGATGCTTAACTGACCACATCACCCAGGTGCCCCATTCAGGCTCCACTTCTAATTCTCTTTCTCTTGCTATTTTCCCCACATCTGTGGTTAGTTCTTCCACTAATGTCTTGAACCCCTCAAAGTCATCCATGAGAGTTGGAATAAACGTATTCCAAACTCCTGTTTATGTTTCTATTTTGACCTTTTCCCATGAATCACAAATGTTCTTAATGGCATCTAGAATGGTGAATCCTTTCCAGAAGATTTTCAATTAACTTTGCCCAGATCCCTCTGAGGAATCTATGGCAGCTACAGCCTTATGAGATGTATTTCTTAAATAATACGACCTGAAAGTTGAAATTACTCCTTGATCCATGGGCTGCAGAACAGAGTTTATGCAGGCATGAAAACAACTTTAATCTTGTTGGTCGTCTCCATCAGAGCTCTTAGGTAATCAGGTGTGTTGTCAATGAGCAGTCTTATTTTGAAAGGAATCTTTCTGAGCAGTTCCCAACAGTGAGCTTAAAATCTTCATTAAACCATGTTGTAAACAGATGTGCTGTCAGCCAGGCTTTGTTGTTCCATTCACAGAGCACAGGGAGAGTAGATTTAGCATAATTCTTAAAGGCCCTGGGATTTTCAGAATGGGAAAGGAGCTCTGGCTTCAACTTCAAGTCAACAGCTGCATTAGCCCCTCCCTAACAAGAGAGCCAGCCTATCCTCTGAAGCCAAGTATTTTGACTTCTCTTTAGCTATGAAGGTCCTAGATGACATCTTCTGCCAATAGAAGACTTTTATCTGCACTGAAAATCTGCTGCTTAGTGTAGCCACCGTCATGGATTATGTGGGCTGGGTCTTCTGGAGAACTTGCTGCAGCTTCTCCATCAGCACCTGCTGCCCCCCTTACACTTTTATGTTATGGAGATGGCTTCTTTCCTTAAACCTCATGAACTCACCTCTGCTAGCTTCCAACACTTCTTTTGCAGCTTCCTCACCTCTCTCAGCCTTCATAAAATTGAAGAGAGTTGGGGCTTTGCACTAGATTAGGCTTTGGCTTAAAGGAGTGTTGTGTCTGGTTTGATCCTCTATCCAGACAACTAAAACTTTTGTTTTATCAGCAATAAGGCTATTTTCACTTTCTTGTCATTCATGTGTTCACTGGAGTAGCACTTTTCATTTCCTTCAAGAACTTTTCTTCTGTGTTCACAACTTGGCTGTTTGGCACAAGAGGCCTAGCTTTCAGCCTGTCTTGGCTTTTGACATGCATTCCTCACTAAGCTTAATCATTTGTAGCTTCTGATTTAAAGTGAGAGACATGTGATTCTTCCTTTCACTTGAACACTTAGAGGGTTAATTTCACTTGAACACACTGTGGTGTTACTGGCCTAATTTCAACATGGCTGTGTCTAGGGAATAGGGAGGCCCAAGGAGAGGGAGAGAGATGGGGGAACAGCCAGTGGGTGGGACAGTCAGAACACACATAACGTTAAGTTTGCCATCTTATATAGGTACAGTTCATGGCACCCCAAGACAATTATAATAGGAACAAAGATCACTGATCACAGATCACTATAATATAATAATAAAAGTTTGAAATATTGCAAGAATTACCAAAATGTGACACAAAGACACAATGTGAGCAAATGCTATTGGAAACACAGCGCCAACAGACTTACTTGATGCAGGGTTGCCACAAATCAATTTGTAAAAAACGCAGTATCCATGAGGCACAATAAAGTGAAGCACAATAAAAGAACGTATGCCTGAATGTGGCTTGTACCACTGGATGGGCTGCAGTGGTGTTTATACAAGAAAAATTAAGGATAACTATTAGGGGATTGTTCAAATTAAAAATATATACCCATATAGTGGGATGCTACTTAACCAAGAAGAGTGATGTAGATGAGGAAAGATGACCATATACTGTACTTGGAAGTCATCTTTCACATTTCCTTTTCCTTCATTCCCATAACCAATCTATCACCCAAGTCCTGTTAATTTTACTTCCCAGATCATACATTTGTGTACATATCCCATCTGTCCTACCATTCTAATCCAAAGTACCATCAATGGTACTTTACAATGGCCTTCTGTTCTACCCGTATCAGCTTTGCTCCCACACTCACCCATTTTCTTCAGTGCTGCTAGAGCAAAGACTACAAATTGGATGATGTCACCTAAAACCCTTCAATAGATTCCTATACATTAAGGATAAAATTCAAAACCTAGACCTTAAGGTCCTATATCTCTGATCACGTCTACTTCACGCCACTCTCTTCTTTGCTCTCTGCATTCCAGCTACACTAGCTGCCTCACATGCTTCTACCATCATAATATAATGATCATCACTTGTGTTTACCATGCGCTTAATGGTTTACACTAATTATTTCATTTAATCCTCTCAAAATAAATAGTCATGATACTACCACTTGACAGATGAGGGAATTGAAGCTTAGAGGAATTCAGCAATCTGCCCAAGGTCTTACAACTTGTTAAGTGGCTGGACTAGGATATGAACCTAGCTCTGAGTCCTAAGTTCATTTTGTCTACTGCCCCAGATTTGGACTCTCCAACCACGTTTCCTTTACCTTGGCGTTACTGACGATGGTTTGCACATATTACCTAAATAGCAGTGTTCAATCAAGTGTGTGTACTTAGCAAAAAATTACTTCCATCCATAGCTACTCAAGACTTTCTCTTAATTTCTATAACCCATCCAGTACAAAAAAGTGAAATGCTACAGTATCTCTAGACCTATGACTGGAATTTGAACTCATTGGTAATCTTGTCAAAATATCAAAAATAGAATATAAATAGGCTTTTAAAGTAATGTTGCTGGCATTAGTCAATGGCTATAGAGAGAAATTAAGGTTGGAAGGAGAAATTAAGGTTAGGGATTACTGATTTTATCATGCTGTTTTATAAATAGCATTCTAAAGCCCGGAAAAACGGTCTTGTCCACCCTGCACAGCAAGCTAATAGCAATGCTGGAACCATGAACTTTCAGCCCAGTGCTTTCAGTTAGAGAATATTCCAATCATCTGGATAGACTCAGAATTTTACTAGTATCTTCTGTTTCAAACAATAAGATGTAAAAAAAACCCAGAACTATCGTATTAAAAACAACTATCATATTAAAGTTTTTTTTAAAGAGTCTGTTTCTAATTAATGTCATACTGACATTAAAGTTGTTATCCTTCTACTCAAAGTGGCTTATCTGCATTTCAGATTTAGAATCAAAAAGAAATAAAGGGAATACCTTTTTAGTCCATCTTTTTACTCCATTATATCCTTTGGTTACCAGCTGTCTGTGAAAAAAGCTGTTGAAGAAGTGAACCTAGAAGAGACATCAAATACAAGCATCCACATTATATTAAGCTGTGCCCAGATTTAATTTCAAAAGAAAATGGAAATTAAAAAACCCTTGCATGTAAGATAGACCAAAAGATGAGGAAAAGGGACGCCTGGGTGGCTCAGTTGGTTAAGCATCTGCGTTCGGCTCAGGTCATGATCCCAGGGTCCTGGGATCGAATCCCGCATTGGGCTCCTTGCTCAGCGAGGAGCCTGCTTCTCCCTCTGCCTGACACTCCCCCTGCATGTACTCGCTTGCTCTCTCTCTGACAAATAAAAAAATCTTAAAAAAAAAAAAAAATCTAAGGAATATCAAATAATTACATAACGTTAAAAAAACTCATTTTAATATACAAGGATTCTCTCCTGAAGAATAGTAACTTTTCACTTACTTTGTCTGGGACTGCATCCATTATCAGCTCACCGTACATATTAATGACCTATAAAAAGCCAACATAAAACCAGCTTACCAACCCTATACAATTCATAACATCCCACACAGAATGAGTAACACTGACAATGTTAACATTTGGGTACTAGGGTGAATGAGTCACTTCAATAAGGGTAAAGAATCTTTGATTCCAAAAGATAACTGTGAGGCCAACCCAAAGATTAATTATATTTTATGGTCCAACATCCTCTGCAACTTTTCCACACCAAGAACCTACAATATACTAACCTGGTCATTCAACCAATTCTGACCATCCAGGGTTGCCAGATCATCCATATCCAGCATGTGCTTATTGTAGAAGATGCGGAAGTTGCATTTTTGATGTCTGGCCCGATAGTTTGTTATTTCTCTATTGATAAATGGTTTTCTGGAAAAAAAAAAAAAGATTTTGAAAGAAAAGAAACATGAGTTCTGCTCAATTTATTGCTAAGTATCTACTTTTTTAAATTAAAAGTCAATAATTTTATTTTCAAGGGCTTAACTTAAGCATTATTGACAAACCTATTAGAAAAGTCTTCATTAAAGACATCTTTTAGTCTTCCAAGGACATCTTTTTCACTGAGTGGGACCAAACTGCCATACTTCTTCATAACCTCATCTAGGAATCCTTAAATAAAGGAAGAAAAATTACAATGGAAAAAACATTTTCAGAAAAAAAGTCATTCTCCCAATACTTAACCTACACATAACACTTAAGCACACATTTAACCTATATTACTATATATTATGCTATAAAGAAATCTTTTAAAAGTTATGTTTTGTAAAGGCTAAAATAAAATAGATCAGGCCCTCACATTCCAATCTAAAGAGAAATGCCCAAAGGTATTATTTCACAGTGGCTTTTTAAGCTACTGATGCTTAAATGGAGGGAATGGCTAGCTAGAATGAAAGACTGACATCCTTCAGTGCTCGCTTCAGCAGCACATACACTAAAATTGGAATGATACAGAGAAGATTAGCATGGCCCCTGCACAAGGATGACAGGCAAATTTGTGAAGTGTTCCATATTTTTCAGAGAAAGACAAGTATCAAATGATCTCAGAGATATGAGGAATTCTTAATCTCAGGAAACAAACTGAGGGTTGCTGGAGTGGTGGGGGGTGAGAGGGATGGGGTGGCTGGGTGATGGACATTGGGGAGGGTATGTGCTATGGTGAACGCTGTGAATTGTGTAAGACTGATGAATCAGAGACCTGTACCTCTGAAATAATACATTATATGTTAAAAAAGAAAAAAAAGACAGTAGGAAGGGAAAAATGAAGGGGGGGGAATCAGAGGGGGAGACGAACCATGAGAGACTATGGACTCAGAAACAAACTGAGGGTTTTAGAGGGGAGGGAGGTGGGGGGATGGGTTAGCCCGGTGATGGGTATTAAGGAGGGCAGTTATACACAAACAATGAATCATGGAACACTACATCAAAAACTAATGATGTGATGTATGGTGACTAACATAAAATAAAATTAAGAAAAAAAAAAAAGACTGACATCCTTCAATAGCTTAACCTTTTTTTTGTTTGTTTTGTTTTTTTCAATAGCTTAACCTTGAAGACGAATCCTACCACCCGAAGAGCAAAATCTAAAGGGTTTAATCACCTGGTTAAATGTGTACCACATTTGGTAACTTAAGGAGTTATCGTTTTAAAAATCACAATCACAGTTTAATTGTTGATATCACGGTCACTGTATTATTTGGTAAATGTGTGTAAATTTCACATCTCATAGGAAGGGACAAATGTAAGGCATTTTTAATATCATATAATTTGGTGGAGTTATTATACTTCTGATACTGAATAACCCTATAAGGTGAACTTAACTGGGTAGCAGCTGGGGAGGCACATTTTAAGAGGGGAAATAAAGGGTGACCTCTTGGCCAGAATACAGGATAGTCTTCAGGTGGCTTCCAAGAGGATCCACTGAAGAAACATACCCAAAAAGGTCCTAGGAAATAAAGGGGCGCCTCGGTTGTTAAGCATCTGCCTTCGGCTCAGGTCATGATCCCAGGGTCCTGGGATCGAGCTCCCCATTGGGCTCTCTGCTCTGCAGGAAGCCTGCTTCTCCCTCTCCCATTCCCCCTGCTTGTGTTCCCTCTCTCACTGTTGTCTCTCTCTGTCAAACAAATAAATTAAAAAAAGAAAAGAAAAGAAAGGCTCTGCCTAGGTCTTCTAGGAGAACCCTTCATGGAGATAAACACATCTCATTGGGACCAGAAGTAAAATAGCAGTCAAATAGCACTATCATAAACCAAGCACTAATACATCTCATTTCATCCTTATAACTACCCTGGTGTTAGATAGCATCTCTATTTTGCAAATGGAGATAGGAAGCTTAGGGAGGTTAAGGAACTTTCCCAAGGACCCTTAACTAGGTATATGGCAGAGACAAGATTCTGATTGTGGTCATGTGGTTATTATATGACCACAGAAAGTGAACCATTAACTATTACACTATGCTACATCCAAAGCAGGAAATACCTAGTATCTTTTCTCTACAAAAGCAGCTTGTTCTCCACTTCATCTTTCCCTTTTAATACCCACTGGCCAAGAATTACCCAGAAAACTTCTTAAAATGAGAATTAAATCCATTATTCTTTACCCAGTTGCATTCACCAAACTAATAAGCCAAAAAGGAAAAATGCATCTGGAATACACAATTTCTCTTACTCCCAAAGTGCTAAAACTTCAATGTGACCAAGAAACAAAGGATAAAATGTTGGGAAAAAACACAACAAAAACTACAATTCAAATTAGACCTCATCCTGCAAGTACAAAAGGTAGTAATATGGCTCTTTTCCTCACTGGTGGCGTGAAGCTTGGCTGCCATCGTGAATGACACAGTAACTATCAGGACCAGGAAGTTCATGACCAACCTACTACTTCAGCAGAAACAAATGGTCAGTGATGTTTTTCACCCCAGACAGGCAACAGTACCTAAGACAGAAATTCAACAAACACTAGCCAAAATGTACCAGACCACACCAGACGTCATCGTTGTATTTGAAGTTAGAACCCATTTTGGTAGGGCAAGACAGTTAACTGGCTTTGGTATGATTTAGGATTCCTTGGATTATGCAAAGAAAAATGAACCCAAACAGACTTGCAAGACCTGGCCTACATGAGAAGAAAAAAAACCTCAAGAAAACAGCAAAAGGAACACAAGAACAGAATGAAGAAAGTCAGGGGGACAGCAAAAGCCAATGTTGGTGCCGGCAAAAAGGAGTAGATTCTGCAGTGACTTTATCTGTGGTGACCGTGCAGATTTTTCATGAGAGGATTAATAAACTAAGAACTTAAAAACAAAACAAAAACCCCCACAGAAGGTAATAATATGAAAAACAAAACCGGAGGTGTTATTTCTGAAGTTAAATTGCTCATGTTAAACCAACTGTGTTGGACAGTTTTTCCTTGAGGCAACTGCCAGGTCACATCCCACCATGAATGTGGAATGGGGTTCATGGTGTTGGGCATACAAGAAATGTAACCACTTGGTTCTCCCAACAAAATACAATACCCATGTCAGAAAGGTCCCATCAAAAACATGGAAGACATGGGGCACCTGGCTGCCTCAGTCGGTAGAGCAGGCAACTCTTGATCTTGGGGTGGTAGGTTTGAGCCCCACATTGGGTGTAGAGACTACTTAAAAACAAAATCTTAAAGTAAGAAAGGCATGAAATATCTAAGACTAAAGGAATGTGCAAACCTAAGTGAAAAGCACAAAATTCTACGAAGGTTAATAAACGGAGTAATTCTTTGTTTTTAGACAGGAAAATTCAATATTGTAATGAATCCAGTTTTCCCTAAATTAGTCTAAAAATTAATGCAATACCAATCAGAAGCCATTATTTTTATTTAATTGAAAAAACAAATCTTGGGACCAAAATGTGAGAAATTCCTAGAAATTTTTTAAAAGGATTAAAGAAGAGAGGTGAAAAAGAGGGAGGCCTAGTCCCATCAAATTATAAAACTAACTGCTGTAATTAAAGCAGACTAGTGCTAACATAGAAATAGAAAAACCAAGTCCAGAAAAAGACCCCAAAACAGGGAGCAATTCATAACCACGGGGAAAAGATGAATTACTCAATAAATAGTATTAGAATGATTAACTAAATTTTATTTAGTCGGAATTCATTTTGATGTGAAGAATGTGGTAGAGATCCATCTTTACTTTTTTCCAAATAGCAAAATGTAAAAATAACACATTAATAATCTAGAAGAAAACAAGGTTGAACATTTTTATAAACCTGAAATGGCAACAAGCTTTAATTTTAAAATTAAATTTTAAATTTTATGACTTGTTACATATATGTACAGGATTGTAATGTTTAGCGAGTCAAACTGGTATACTGCTTCTGAGGTTCCTATCATACTTTAACATGTATTATCAATGTGAGATTATAAAATGGCCTCTTATATTTGTTTCTTTTTAACAGCTTTATTGAGCTGTGATTTGCATCCACACACAAAAAAAATCACTCCTGAAGTGTACAGTTTTTTTTTGTATATTCAGAGCTGTGCAACCATTACTACCACCTAATTCAAGAACATCTGCATTACTCCACTAAGAAAATGTGTACCTGTTACCAGTCACTCCTCATTGCTCCCTCTTTCCAGCCCCTGGCAACTATTAACCTACTTTCTGTATCTCTGTAATTGCCTACTCTGGACATTTCAAATCAATAGAATCATATAGTATGTGGCCTTTTATGCCTGGTTTTCACTTAGCACGTTTTCAAGGTTCATCCATACTACGTACAAGTTTGCATGTATTTGTTTCTAATTAAATTTTTAATCCATCTGGACTATATTAACATAGGAATCTATTTCTTTTCCTTCCAAAACCAATTTTATGCAACATTTAATATAATTATGAAATAAATAAACTGTAGTAAGTACAACTGGCTCATGATAAATATCAGTCCACTACAGGGAGCATAATGTGCAGTTATGTTAGAGAAGAGCCAGCATTCAGCATTCCATGGAACTTAATATTAGGTAACGCTATAGAAGTCAGTTAAAGAAGCATCTACTATACTAAATGTCCCATACTGATTTCTATTCTAATTGCTCTATTAATCCTAATTACTCGGGTTCCTTTATTTGTTGAATTTGTCCTTTCCATTGTGCTGGCTTTCCTCAGATGTTTGGTGATCGATTGTGGGCTTATCTGTACTTGGGTAATTTGCTGATGTGGGGAGGGCTGTGATGGGCAGTAGCTATTGCTCTGCCTTGAACTCTTTTCAGTGGACATGGAAATGCTAAGCAAATCCCCAAAATGGTTCTTCTGGTTCTTCTTTTCTCCTTTAACCTATTAAGATAATTAATTACTTCACAGATCACCAAGTATGCATTGTGTAAAAATCCCTATTTCCTCATGTCACGCTCTAGTTTTACTGTATGCCATAGTCAGTTTATCAATTGCTTTTGGAAGTGCTACATCTCTATAAGTTAACTGCTATCTGTGTGTAAATGCTCACTTTTTCAGGTTTATGTATCATACCATGGTTCTGCTAACTTTATGGTAGGGAAATTTGTCTTTCTCTATTTTAGAGCAGTATAAACATCAGAAATAGTTTTTTTTTTTAATGTTTTATTTATTTATTCATGAGAGTCAGAGAGAGAGAGAGAGAGGCAGAGGCAGAGGGAGAAGCAAACTCCCCGCCTAGCAGGGAGCCCAATGCAGAACTCGATCCCAGGACCCTGGGATCATGACCTGAGCCGAAGGCAGACGCTTAACCATCTGAGCCACCCAGGTGCCCCTTGTTTTGTTTTTTTAAAGATTTGCTAGGACTCTGTACTTTGTGTCTTTTTGTAGAGAAAAACTTTTTATACATACTTAATGGTTAGGAGAACAAAGTGTTCAGAATTGTTTAAACTACCAACAAGCAATGCTCCTAACTCCCCAGAAAAAGCCCTTTATATATCAATTTGATAGGGAAACCTGGGTAGCTCAGTTGGTTGGGCATCTGACTCTTCATTTCACTCAGGTCGTGGGATCAAGCCCCAGGTTGAACTCCATGCTCAACGGGGAGTCTGGTTCCCCTCTCCCTCTGCCCCTCTGCATGTGTGTGTTTATGTACGTGCGCTCTAAAATAAATCCTTTAAAAAATTAAAACAATTTGATACATCTTTCCAGATATGACCTATACAAATGCACGTGCACACATACACACATATACTTATCCTACATGTATGCATCTCTCTCTTAACAAAATGGCATCATTCTGTTTTGCAACTTGCTTTTTTCACTTTATATAGATAGCTTTCAGTTTCAAAATATGGATTGAATTTCTTCTTTAACAGCTCCATAGTATAATATTGCCTGGATGTGCTGTAACTTATACTTCCATAGAAATTATTTTAGTTGTCTCCAGTCTTTTACTACCAGGACAATACTACAAGTAATATCCCTGAACAAATATATTCATATCTGGGATAAACTCCAAGAGGGGGAATGGGTCAAAGATTGATACTGCCACACTGTCTTCCAAAAATGTTTACATCAGCTTACTCATGGGGTACATTTTGACGAGAAGACTTTTTAAAGGAGGACGTAAAAACGTGAAGCCATAAAAACAGGTAAGTTTCACAATGAAGAATTGATAATTTCCTTTAAGCAAAATTACTACACACAAGTCGGGGTACTTTTACCTTTGGGGAAGGAAAAACTTAAACTCTTATGACATTTATTTATTTATTTTTTAAGATTTTATTTATTCATATGACAGAGAGACAACACGAGCGGGAGGGAGGGGAGCAACAGGCAGAGGGAGAAGCAGACTCCCCGCTGAGCAAGGAGCCCGATGCGGGGCTTGATCCCAGGACCCTGGGACCATGACCTGAGCCAAAGACAGACGATTAACTGACTGAGCCACCCAAGCACCCCTCTTAAGACATTTACAATTAAAACTTAACATTTTAGAATGATGCTAAGGTCCAGGAAGGTGGGAACCAGTGTTTCCTGCTCACTGCCAAATTCTTTAGCACAGTGCCTGTCATATAGGAAATTCTCATATACCAAATAAATAAAATAGAAATAACCCAATCCAATAGAAAAACAGGCAAAGGAAAATTATATACAAACAAAAAATGGCCAAGGAACACAGAAAAAGATGTTCGAACTTTAAACTTAAAAATGCAAATCAAAACAACAACAAAAAAAAAACGCACAAAATGCAAATCAAAACAACTCTTGGGGCACCTGGGTGGTGCAGTAGGTTAGTCATCTGACTCATGATTTCGGCTTGGATCATGATCTCAGTGCTGTGTGACTGAGCCCCACATCAGGCTCCAGACTCAGCGAGGAGTCTACTTGACATGCTCGCTCTCCCTTGCCCCATCCCCACCATGCACACACATGCGCCTCTCTCAAATAAATTAAAAAATCTTAAAAAATAACCCCAAACTCTCGTGATCTAGAAGATTAGTAAAGTTTAACAAATGTAAACTGGTTCAACTTTCTGGAGGGTAACTTCACAATTCTCTTAAAATTTTAAGTGTGTTCTTTCACCATCAATTCCACTACTACAGAAAAAAATTGTTTACGTATATAGAATAATTTTGTTGCACCTTCATTTATAGAAGGAAACTGGAAGCAACACAAATGTCTATTAACTAAGACTTAAATTATGGAACATTTAGGTCATACAGCAATATAGAAGGCTTCAAAGAGGAATGTCTAACTGCTTTAAGGGAAATCTATGTGTGGAAGGAGAAAACAGGACTCCTAGAAAAGATAATGGACAGCAATTGTGGGCTGGAGGTTGGGGGAGAATAAAGGAAGAGTGCATACCAGAAAGGCAGATTGACAGCTGCTCATCATCCACTGGAGAGACTTTCTGACTGTTCTTCCCACTTCCTGCTTGATCTTCTAGTTTGAGTCCACTGCATGTCAGGGGAGCCTCCAGGGGACTTTTACAGTAAGGGTGGTCCAGCAACTTAGAACTAAGAATGTTCTGCTTGAGAGATCCATCCTCATCCATCTGGCATGAGCTCTCATTCCCAGCAGTCTTTTCAGACACAGGCCCATCTACACTATTCACAGATTGATCTGCCCCACACAGTGACAGTTTTACTCTGTCATCACTGACAGTACTTGTCCGATTTTCCTGACCCAGAGTCATGACTTCTCTTTCGGTTTCCGAGATAAACATGTTACTAGAATGATGTTCTGGTAAGGGGATGTCATGAATCAGCTCTGTACACTCCCACTTAGGAGAGGAACAGGGTGACTGGTCCCAGGTAAATGTGGCACTGCCATTCTGTTGGTCAGGGAATGCTTCATCTAAACTAAGCTCCTTGCCCAAGAAAGGGCTTCCTTTAGTGTGGCCATCAGGCACATGAGAGTTCTTTCCCTTCACCACAGCATTGCTGTCCATATCTGGAAAATACGGTTGATGCCGACAAGAAGGGTCTTTAGGTTCTGGGGAAGGGAATGGGCTGCAACTGCCACCCTCACCGTTTTCCCTAAGGGTCTCTTGATGGTCCCCAGTGACCTGTACCCAGCTTCGCTGGGCTTTTTTTAGCTTGCAAACTTTGCTTTTTGTTCTGAAGTGCTGGGATCTGAGAATCCTGTACCGGAATCTAATCATGGATAATTTCTCATACATCATAAAAGGAGATACTTTTATTCTTCTATGTTGGTTAAGTTGAAACTTTTTTGGAATCAGGGGTCCCCCATTCCTGTGGTGCTCCAGACCCTGGTAGCAGCCATAACAAAAGCGCTTTCTCTTATGGTTGCTCAAGGTGACCACAATTGTGCCACTCTCACCTGGACTTTGGCTCTCCCCATTGAACTTCATAGGAAAGTCAGAAGCTTGTGGCTCTGTCCTAGGTCTGTGACCATTGGCCTGACCTAAAACATTACTTGCTGGTAAGTCAGCAACTGCCTTCAAGACACTTTTCTCTCCACAGTATTCATGGTCAGAGTTCTTTGCTGAGGACAGCAGCCTCTCTGCTTGGAGTCTTAGGAGGGTCCTTGAGGAGGAAAGGAAGTGTTTAGAGTCTTTTCTTTTCACTTTAGAGGACAAAGTACTAACATTTTGAGCAGCCACACTGGACTTTGTCTTAGCAAAAAAAGGTGCATCCTGGATCCACGTTTTCTGGATTTGAAGGGCTTTTCTGCACTGGAAATGCTTCAACTGCCTGCTCCAAGTAATTGGCCTTCCCAATTTGGCTTTCAGAATGCAAAAGTGTTGGTGAAAGCAGAACTTCTTAAAACCTCCAAACCCTGTATTCCATTTCTCAGAAAAGGCTAAATGGATTCCTTTCCTCCATAGAATTTTCTTCTGTTTTTTCATTTTTCTGATGCATAATGAGATCTTGATGAAGCTGAGAAAGAGAAGAGAAAGCAAAGTTATACTTCTATCCTAAAAATAAGGTCATAAAGATATAATCACGGCAATATAAGCTGCAAAATTCAAAGAAAAAGAAGAGCATATGAAATTCAATTTAGACTATCAGACACAGGGGCGCCTGGGTGGCTTAGTCGGTTAAGCAACTGCCTTCAGCTGGGGTCATGATCCCTGCGATCGAACCCCACGTTGGGCTCCCTGCTCAGTAAGGAGTCCGCCTCTCCCTCCCCACTGCTTGCTCTCTCTCTTAAATAAAAAAAAAAAAAAATTTTTTTTTAAAGATTTCATTAATTTATTTGACAGAGAGAGACAAGGCGAGAGAAGGAACACAAGCAGGGGGAGTGGGAGAGGGAGAAGCAGGCTTCCCGCCGAGCAGGGAGCCCAATGCGGGGCTCGATCCCAGGACTCTGGGATCATGACCTGAGCCGAAGACAGAAGCTCAACAACTGAGCCACCCAGGCACCCCTCAAATAAATAAAATTTTAAAAAATATAAAATTAAAAAATAACAGACTATCAGACACAATGAAAGCCTCACCTGATTAAGGTTTTCCCCATAGTGAAAACTGGAAGACATGAATACACTCACATGACCCCATTTGGTATAGCTGCCTCTGACAGAAATAAATTTTAAGAATCATTTCAAGGGGTGCCTGGGTGGCTCAGTCATTAAGCATCTGCCTCCGGCTCAGGTCTTGATCTCAGGGTCCTGGGATTGAGCCCCACATCGGGCTCCCTGTTCTACAGGAAGCCTGCTTCTCCCTCTCCCACTTGCCCTGCTTGTGTTCCCTCTCTCGCTGTGTCTCTCTCTGTCAAATAAATAAAATCTTTAAAAAAAAAAAAAAAGAATCATTTCTATCAGTTTCTGATGGAGCAGACAGAGCGGGGAAGCAGAAGAGAATCTTTAAGTGTTGACACTGCTCCTCATAAGCTAAGTGACTTTAAACAAGTCACCCAAATTCTGTGCTCTCATTTGTAAATTGAGGGCTAGGAAGGGAGGGGGAACCACATACCATTTAAGACTGATTCCATATTGAAACACTTTGTTCCCTACATCAAATTTTAAAAAGGGCAGGTACTTTTTGCTGTAAATAGACATCCAGAGGCAGATATTCAATAAATGCATGCAACAGCAGTATTTCAAGAGGGAGACCAGCCTCCTCTTTGTCAGTTAGTCAAAAACTTTGAGTGACTATGCAGGGATAAGAGTCTATCAGGTGCTTTCATGCAGTTAGGGTTCCCACTCTCAAGTGAATGTTGAGAAAAAAAAAAAAACACGTGTGTGTGTGTCACACACACACACAATGAACTCTGGTAACACACTTATTAGGAATGGTAGATGAAAATGACAGTCAAAACCAAACAGGATTTCCCCTCCAATTTAATAAGATCTAGTATTACTGAAGGCTCTTCAGTGAAGAAAGAAAGGTGCCAGCCCCTAGAGATGGGATAGAAGAAATACTAGACTATGAATCAAAAAACCAATACTCTAATTTCAGCTTGCTAATAACTTTTTTTAAGATTTTATTTATTTGTCAGAGAGAGAGAGACAGTGAGAGCAGGAGGAGTGGGAGGGAGAGGGAAAAGCAGACTCCCCACTGAGCAGGGGGCCTGATGCAGGACTCCATCCGTCCTGGAATCATGACCTGAGCCGACCTGAGCCGAAGGCAGACGCCTAACCAACTCAGCCAGCCAGGCATCCCTAAGCTCGCTGATAACTTATTAAGAAAAGTTGTATTACGGGACACCTGAGTGGCTGAGTCGTTAAGCGTCTGCCTTCGGCTCAGGTCATGATCCCAGGGTCCTGGGATCGAGCCCCGCATCGGGCTCGCAGCTTGGCGTGAAGCCGGTCTCTCCCTCTCCCACTCCCCCTGCTTGTGTTCCCTCTCTATCTCTCTGTCAAATAAATAATAAAAATTAAAAAAAAAAAAAAGGAAGAAAGAAAAGTTGTATTACCTTTCTGTGCATCAGTTTTCTCTGGGGGGAAAAAAGGACTGAGCACATGTTTACCTCCATTCCCTCTCCAAATCCCAATAAGATGACAGAAATGGGATTTTAAGAAAGGCAAAAACTCTCAAGGACAAAGAAATCTAAAAAGGAGACTAGAACAATACAATTTTGAAAGAAGAAAGCACACAGTTGAGTGATCACAGACTTACAGGAGGCCAAAAGAGTGAAAAATCTAAGCCAGCAGTAGGGGAAGCCCAGAAGCAAGTCACAGGACCTCAGAAATGCTCAGGAACTAGAAGCAACAATACCCATGAAGGGCAAAATAAGAAGGGAGCTCAAAAAGGAAGGACTGGTTTAAAGTCTGATTAAGAAGCAGTTAGACCCCGGGCGCCTGGGTGGCTCAGTTGGTTAGGCGACTGCCTTCGGCTCAGGTCATGATCCTGGAGTCCGGGGATCAAGTCCCGCATCGGGCTCCCTGCTCAGCGGGGAGTCTGCTTCTCCCTCTGACCCTCTTCCCTCTCGTGCTCTCTATCTCTCATTCTCTCTCTCTCAAATAAATAAATAAAATCTTAAAAAAAAAAAAAAAAGAAGCAGTTAGACCCCAAGATGCGCATTCTCCTTACATTCAAAAGTTTTACTTTCTGGGGAGGATGAACCAGGATAGTCAGGCACATCATGCACAACTGAGGGCAGGAGTACAACAGGATATATGACTTTTATACAGTGAATTCCCTCCCCAGCCCCTTTCCCCATTTAGATCCCAGAAAAAAGGTTTATAGCCCCAAGGGGGAGATCAGCCCTGGGGGGCAGCAGATACTGATTTTGGGGGATGCCTCAACTAAACAGGCCTGCACAATTACTCTACAGTGTACCCCAAAGTTTGAAGCAGTGAGACCCCAAATCCCTCCCCCAACTCCACATAGCAAGTAACTGCCCTTTCACTACCCAAGTCTGGAAGTTTAGTCTTCAGAAAGAGTAAAACTGAAGCTCTGCAGCCAGGGTTATCTCAGGCATAATATGAAGATGGAATTATACACTGAATATACGAACCCCAACACTTTCCCACTCACATCTCAGAACCCTGGTAGTTTGTCTTATCCATCCAAGTAGGAGATTAGAAGATTCTTCTCTGGAGAATCTGATTAGTCCACAAGACAATACATAAATACAGATATCCCCCCAAAATGGCCCAGGATGGCCCAAAGTACACCCAAAGCTGACAAGTCCCACGACATGCTCACAATTTCCAAGCACTCTCTTAATGGTTCTTTAAAATAACAGGATAACCAGGGACGCCTGGGTGGCTCAGTCGGTTAAGCAACTGCCTTCGGCTCCAGTCGTGATCCCAAGGTCCTGGGACTGAGTCCCACATCGGGTTCCTTGCTCGGCGGGGAGTGTGCTTCTCCCTCTGCCTGCTGCTCCCCCTGCTTATGCCCCCCGCCTCTGGCAAATAAATAAAATCTTAAAAAAAAAAAAAACAGGATAACCAAGATTCACCAGATTTCCAAGGCTTGAAAAGTGGACCAAAACAAACAGATCATAATAAGTTTTTGCTTTTTTTAGAGTAGTCAACTTGAAAAAACTAAGGGGGGGAAGGGGAGTTATTGTTTAATGGGTACAGAGTTTCACTTTAAGATGAAAAAGGTTCTGAAGATGGACTGTTGGCCATGGTTGCACAACAATGTGAATGTATTTAATGCCACTGAACTAAAATATGATATCATACCTAAAAATGATCAAAATGGCAAATGTTATGCTACCTATATTTACCTATACACTAAAAAGATAAGATGGAAGAAAA
The DNA here is from genome assembly GCF_009762305.2 of Zalophus californianus. Lineage (NCBI taxonomy): Eukaryota > Metazoa > Chordata > Mammalia > Carnivora > Otariidae > Zalophus > Zalophus californianus. The sequence goes on from NC_045595.1 coordinate 145,411,422, forward strand.
AAACTAACACTATCTACAAAGAAAAAAGAATACATCCACTGGGAGGGAAAGAAAAGAATAGGCTGTTATATTTTTTAAGGAACAATCAAAAACAATAAGGGACCTTGGAAATGTAAAATAGCAGAATTAAAAACCTCAATAGAGAGTAAAGGGCTGGGGCGCCTGGGTGGCTCAGTTGATTAAGCGTCTGCCTTCAGCTCGGGTCATGGTCCCAGGGTCCTGGGATCGAGTCCCACATCGGGCTCCCTGCTCAGCGGGAGGCCTGCTTCTTCCTCTCCTGCTCCCCCTGCTTGTGTTCCTGCTCTCGCTGTGTCTCTTGTCAAATAAATAAATAAAATCTTAAAAAAAAAAAAAAAAAAAAAGCATCGTTTTCAGCTCAGGTCATGATCTCAGAGTCATGGGATCAAGCCCCATGTCAGGGTTTGTCCCTCTCCCTCTGCTCCTCCCCCAGCTCTCTCTCTCAAATAAATAAATTTTTTTTTTTTTTTTTTTTTTAAGGTGGGGAGGGTGCCTGGGTGACTGTCAGTTGGGCAACCAACTTGATTTTGGTTCAGGTCATGATCTCAGGGTGGTGAAATCGAGCCCCACATCGGGCTCCGTGCTCAACGGGGAATCTGTTTGAGGTTCTTTCTCTCCCTCTCTCTCTGCTCCTGCCCACACCCCTGCATGTGCTCTCTCTCTAAAAAAAATAAATTTTTTTTTTAATTTTATTTATTTGACAGAGAGAGAGACAGAGAGGGCACACAAGCAGGGCAAGTGGGAGAGGGAGAAGCCGGCTTCCCGCTGAGCAGGGAGTCCAACACGGGGCTTGATCCCAGGACCCTGAGATCATAACCTGAGCTGAAGGCAGACACTTAACAACTGAGCCACCCAGACACCCTTAAAAAAAATAAACCTTAAAACAAAACAAAAAAAGCTTGATGGGAAAATGGGGAAAAGAGAGGAGACAATTCACAAATAAAGATTTTTAAACAGCCCTTAGACGAGAAAAGATGTTCAACTTCACTCAAAAAAAATGGGCAAAGGGTGGGGTTGGGGAGTTGCCCAAAATGGGTGGAGGAGGTCCAAAAGGTACAAACTTCCAGTTATAAAGTCAGTCAGTCATGGAAATGTAATGTACAGCCGGGTGACTATAGTTAATAATGCTGTATGTATATTTGAAAGTTGCTAAAAGTAAATCTTAAAAATTCTCATCACAAGAAAAAAGACTTGATTACCATGTATGGTGGTGAATGTTAACTAGACTTACTTATAGTGATGATTTTGCAATGTATACAAATACGAAGTCATGTTTTACAACTGAAACGGATATAATACTATATGTTAACTATACCTCAATAAAAACACTGGCAAAAATTATGACAACACATTCTGTTGGTGGCAGAAATGAAACTTTCATACTTTGCTGGTAGGAATGCAAACTAATAAAATCCTTTTGGAAGGGAATTTGGTAATATCTAACAAAACCAGGTAAGTATTTACCTTCTAATCCAGCAACCCCATTTTTAGTAATTTATCCTTAATATACACCTCCAATAATAATGAAAATACACAATACAAGGTTATTTACTGCAACACTGTAATTGCAAAATACTTGAAAACCTTAAAGAACAGTAGCTGAATAAAGTATGGTTCTTCCACACAATGAGTGAAACTATAAAAGAAAAAGATAGGGGCATCTGGTTGGCTCAGTTGGTAGAGTACCCAACTCTTAATCTTGGGGTTGTGAGTTCAAGCCTCATGTTGGGTGTAAAGATTACTTAAAAAAATTTTAGGAACTCCATGAACTAATATGGAATGATTTCCAGGTTAGGTGAAAAAAAAAGTTCAAATCAGTATCAGTAGTGTGCCACCATGACGGTAACACACAGACACCAACTCCAAGCTCAGGGAGTTCACAAAACCGTCAGGTTTGATAATTTGCCAGAAGGACTCACGGAACCCACTGAAAACTATTATATTCATAGTTATGGCTTATTAAAGCTGAAGAATATGGATTAAAATCAGCCAAGTGGAGAAGCACATAGGGCCTAATCAAGAGAAGTCACAAGTGTGGAGCTTCCAGTTGTCTTCTTACCATGGAGCCAGGACAGCTTTACCCTCCTGATATCAGCGTGTGACAATACTGCCAGCCAGGAAGGCTCACTTGAGCCTTGATATCCAGAGTTTCTATTGGGGGTTTTTAGGCATAAATGATTGCTCACATGACTGAGCTCGGTCTTTCAGCCTCTCTGGAGATCCACTGATGCCAAAGTCATTACCCTAAATCATACCATTGGTCTTTCTGGGATGGCCAACCGCCATCCTAAATCATGCTGTCTGTTAGATTGTTGATGTCCAAAGCCCCCACACAAATTCTGTAAGACTGTTGGTGATCCAAGGCCCCCAGGCAAATACAGACATTCCAATGAGGGATGACAGTCCAAGGGCTGAGAGATTACCTCCCAGAAGCCAAAGACAAAGGATTTCTCTTGGGGCAAAGTTAAATTCTTTACCAAGCAGCCACCTTTCATACAAGAAAAAATAAGAAAATAAACATGTATCTGCCCTTTTGTGACCCCCCCAAAAGACAAAATAAAAATATAAATATGAGGAGGATAAACCAGAAACTAATGAGAATAGTAACCTATAGGGCATGGTAGATGTGAATGGGATGAAAAAAATGAGGAACAGGAAAATGGTAAGAGGGATGAAAGAAGCATGGCACTTCTCTAAATATGCCTGTTTGAAAAGTTCTGACTTTTACAACCATGTTAATCCTTTATATACTTTAAAAATATACAAATAAAATTAAAATCAACCAGAATGCAAGAGGAATCCAAAATGAAATACAAATAACAAATGAACCTAACTGTATGACAAATAGATAACCTAACTACACTGAAAAAAAGTAGAGGAGGGAAAAATTAGCCAAATTTTAGAAAACATTTTGACTGTACAGGACTAGAATCAAAAGGACTGTATACAAATACTGTCCTTTACGGGTGCCTCAGTTGGTTAAGCATCTGCCTTCAGCTAGGGTCATGATCCCAGAACCCTGGGATTGAGCCCCGAGTCAGGTTCCCTGCTCAGCGGGGAGCCTGCTTCTCCCTCTCCCACTCCCTCTGCTTGTGCTCTCTCAAATAAATAAATAAATAAAATCTTATAAATAAATAAATAGCCAGCTAGCTAGACAGACAGACAGACAGACAGACAGAAGAACAACTAGAACATAAAGAGAACTAGCCCTACAACACTGTTAAAAGGTAGGGGAGTTGCTGGGACTTTCTCAGAGCTGAAGGGACTAGCACGTGCCAGTTTATAATCCCCCCTCCACCTTGATGGCATGGATGGGGTCAGGGTCTGGGTATTCTAACTGGCTTACTGCCTCATTGAGCCCCAGGCTTCTGGCCTACCAGCCCCAGCCATCCCACCAGAGCACCCTCTGTGCTGAAAGCACCGAGACTGCACCAGCCATGCCCACCTCAGTTTTAGCTGTCCTGCCTGGGTACTCCATGCACAAACAACCCCAGGACTCCCCTGGCCTATACCCACATCAGCTTCAGCTGTCCTGCCAGAGGCCCCTCTGTGCAAAAAGCCTCAGGACCACCCCAGGCAAGCCCACTTCAGCTCTGGCCATGCCACCAGGGCAGCCCCAGTACAGAATGCACAAGCCCCGGGCCACACCAACCACAGCTCCAGACAGTCAGCAAGTCACCAGGCAAATACAGTCTACACAGGGAACACCATATTCAAGACTATTCCTTCAAGTTTACAAGTAGCTGTTCTGCCCAATTCGTAGAAGCAAACACAGGAAGTCAAGCAAAATGAGATGGGGGAATATGCTCCAAGCAAAAGAACAAGACAAAAGCTCAAAAAAAGAACTAAGTGAAACAGAGATAAGCAAATGTTTGCTAAGAGTTGAAAGTAATTCTCTTAAAGATGTTCAATGGACTGGAGAGAAGAGTGAAAGAACTCAGTGAAAACTTCCAATAAGGATACAGAAAATGTAAACAAGAACCAATCAAAGTTGAATACAGTAAAACTAAAATGAAAAATACATTAGAGGGAATCAACAGTAAATCAATGGATGAGAAGAAACAATCAGCATCTGGAAGACAAGGTAATAGAAAGCACCCAAGCTGAAAAGTAAAAAGAAAAAAAAAATTTTAATGAGGTACATTAAGCAATCTCCTGGACAATATTAAGCAAACAAACACTCACATTATAGGGGTCCTGGAAGAAAAAGAGAGAGAGAGAAGGGGGCAGAAAAAACTTATTTGAAGAAATAATACCTTAAAACTTTCCTAACTAGGGGAAGGAAACAGACATCCAGGTTCAGGAAAGAGAGTTCCAAACAAGAGGAACCCAAAGAGGTCCAAAACATAACATATAATAACTAAAATGTCAGAGTTTAAAGATAAAGAGAGAATTTTAAAAGAGGCAAGAGAAAAGCAAAAAGTTACATATGAAGGAAACCCCATGAGGTTATCGGCTGATTTTTCAACAGAAACTTTGTAGGCGAGGAGTGCCTGGGTGGCTCCGTCGGTTAAGCACCTGCCTTTGGCTGAGGTCATGATCACAGGGTCCTGGGATCAAGCCCCACATCATGCTCCCTGCCAAGCAGGGAGACTGCTTCTCCCTCTCCCTCTACCTGCTGCTCCCCCTGCTTGTGCACTGTCAAATAAATAAATAAAATCTTAAAAAAAATTTTTTTTGCAATTTTGAAATTGAAATTGAAATTTTGCAGGCCAGTATGTGGAAAGGAAAAAATCTATATCCAAGAATATTCTACCTGACAAGATGATCATTCAGAATTGAGAGAGGAATTTCCGAAGCAAACGTTAAAGGAGTTCATTACCACTAAACTGGCCTTACAAAAAATGTTAAAGGGACTTCATTAAGTGGAAAAGGCAATAATTAGATGTAAGAAAATAATGAATTAAAATATGTAAAATATGAAAACATGTACATAAAATGTGGAGGGGGAATAAAACAAGTTCTTTTAGAATGTGTCTGAACTTAAACGACCAACTTAACATATGTTCACTGCTATATACTTAGGCTATACTTATATATGAATCTCATGGTAATCACATACCTGAAATCTATAACAGATACACAAAAAAATAAAAAGAAAGCCAAATAAAACACTACAAAAGTCACCAACCACAAAGCGAGCAAAAGAAAGAAACAGAACTACAAAAATAATCAGAGAACAATTTAAAAAATGGCAATACATACTTCCCAATAATTATTTTAAATGTAAATGATCTAAATGCTCCAAACAAGACACAAAATGGCAGAATCAAAAAAACAAGACCCATCTATATGCTGCCTACAAGAGACTCACTTCAGACCTAAACACACATACAGGGTGCCTGGGTGCCTGGGTCGGTTAGGTGTCCAACTCTTGGTTTCAGCTCAGGTCATGAGCCCACGTAGGGCTCTGCGCTCAGCAAGGAATCTGCTTGAGATTCTTTCCTCCTCCCTCCATCCACTCCTCCCCCCACTCACTCTTTCAAATAAATAGTATCTTTTTTCTCCCCACCAAAAAAGACATATACAGGGGCACCTGGGTGGCTCAGTTGGTTAGGGAACAACTCTTGGTTTCAGCTCAGGTCATGATTTCAGGGTTATGATATCAAGCCCCATGTCAGGCTCTACGATCGGCACAGAGTCTGCTTGAGATTCTCTCTCTCCCCCTCTCCCTCTGCCCCGCCCCCTGCTCATGCTCTCTCTCAAATAAAAATCTTAAAATTAAAAAAGACATATACAAACTGAAAGTGAAGGGATGGAAAAAGATATTCAATGCAAATGGAAATGGGAGAGAAAAAAAAGCCAACACTTATATCAGACAAAACAGATATTAAAACAAAGACCATAATGAGACAAAGAAGGAAAAGAAAGAAAAAAAAAAGAGAGAAACAAAGAAGGGCATTACATAATGATAAGCATCAATCCCAACAAGAGGATATAACAATTGTAAATGTCTATGCATCCAATACTGGAGCACTAAATACATAAAGCAAATATAACAGACATAAAGGAAGAAATGGACAGTAATATAATAACAGTAAGAGACTTTAACTCCCCTACTTATATCAATGGATAGATCATCCAGGCAGAAAATCAATAAGGAAACAATGTCTTTGAATGACACATTAAACCACAGGGACATAACTGATATATACTGAACATTCCACCCAAAAACAACAGAATACACATTTTTTCAAGTGCACATGGAACATTCTCCAGGACAGATTACATGTTATGCCACAAAACAAGTCTCAATAAATTTAAGAAGACTGAAATCCTATCATGCGTCTTTTCCAACCAGAATGGACAGGATGAAACTAGAACTCAATCACAAAAAAAATGGAAAAGGGGTACCTGGTTGGCTCAGTCAGAAGGTAATGTGGTTCTTGATCTTGGGGTTGAGTCCAAGCCCCATGCTGGGTGTAGAGATTACTTTTAAAATAAATAAATAAATAACTATAAAAAAGGAAAAACACAAACATGTGAAGGTTAAACAACATGTTACTAAACACCCAATGGATAAACAAAGAAACCAAAGATGGGGCGCCTGGGTGGCTCAGTTGGTTAAGCATCTGTCTTCGGCTCAGGTCATGATCCCAGGATTCTGGGATCAAGCCCCCCATTGGGCTCCCTGCTCAGCAGGGAGTCTGTTTCTCCCTCCCCCTCTGCCTGCTCATCCTCGCACTCGTGCTCTCTCTCACATGCACTCTCTCATGCTCACTCTCAAATAAAATCTTAAAGAAAAAATTACAGGCCAATATCCCTGATGAACATAGCTGCAAAAATCCTCAACAAAATATTAGCAAACTGAGTTCAAGAATATGCTAAAAAGAACCGAATGAGCCACAAAGGCATCCAAGTGTCTTCCTTCTGCTCAGGTCATGATCCCAGGGTCCTGGGATTGAGTTCCACATCGGGCTCCCTGCTTGGTGGGGAGCCTGCTTCTGCCTCTGCCTGCCGCTCCCCCTGCTTGTGTGCTCTCTCTCTCTGAGAAATAAATAAAATCTTACCAAAAAAAAAAAAAAAAAAAAAAGAATACGATAAAAATGGGACACCCGGGTGGCTCAGGTCATGATCCCAGGGTCCTGGAATTGAGTCCAGCATTGGACTCCTTGCTCAGCAGAGAGTCTGCTTCTCCCTCTGCCTGCTGCTCCCCTTGTTTGTGTTCTGACAAATAAATAAAATCTTAAAAAAAAAAAAATAAAAGGGGGGGCCTGCGTGGCTCAGTCAATTAAGGGAATATCCTGAGCTGAAATCAGGTCCTGATCTCATGGGTCATGAGACTGAGCCCTGCAATGGGGTCCATGCTCAGGAGTCTGCTTAGATATTTTCTCCCTCTGCCCTTACCCCAACTCGTGCACACGGTCTCTTGCTCTTTCTCTCTCAAATAAATAATTAAAAAAAAAAAAAGAATACAGGGGTGCCTGGGTGGCTCAGTCAGTTAAGAGTCTGCCTTCGGCCCAGGTCATGATCTCAGGGTCCTGGGATCAAGTCCCACATGGGGCTCCCTGCTTCTCCCTCTCTTCTACCCCTACCCCCTGCTCATGCTCTCTCTCATGCACTCTCTCTCTCAAATAAATAAAATCTTAAAAAAATATATGATAAAAGGTTCATTCAGCAAGATCAAATGGAATGGATTCTGGGAAGGCAAGGATGGCTCCAATATTTGCAAATCAATCAACATGATATATACCTCAGTAGCAAAATGAAGGACAAAAATATGATCATCTCAGTAAAGAAAAAGTATATGACAAAATTTAACACCTTTTCATGACAAAAACTCCCAAAAAAGTGGGTTTAGAGAACATACCAGAACATAACAGTCATACATGAAAAACCCACAGCTAACATCAACTCAATGGTGAAAAACAGAGCTTTTCCTCCAAGATCAGGAATAAGACAAGAATGTCCAGTCTCACCACTTTTATTCAACACAGTACTGTTAATTCCTAGTCACAACAATTACACAACAAATAAATGACATCCATATTTGTAAGGAAGAAGTTAACTGTCACTATTTGCAGATGACATACTATACATAGAAAAACCTAAAGACTCCACCAAAAAGCTTTTAGAATGAATGAATTAAGTAACTTTGCAGGATACAAAATTAACACACAGAAATCAATTGCATTTCTGTTCACTAGTAACAGTAGCAGAAAGAGAAATTAAAACAATTACAAGTGCATCAAAAAGAATACCTAAAAATAAACTTAACCAAAAACGTGAAAGACCTTACTGTGAAAATTGTAAAACACTGATGAAAGAAATTGAAGATGACACAAATGGAAAGATATGCCATGCTCATGCATTGAGAGATTAAAAGGTCCATACTATCCAAAGCAATCTATAGATTCAATGCAATCCCTATCAAAATACCAATAGCATTTTTCACAGAACTATAACAAATAATGGTAAAATTTGCATGGAACTACAAAAGACCCTGAATAGCCAGAGCAATTCTGATGAAGAAGAACCAAAGACAGAGGTATCACAATCCCAGATTTCAAGATGTACTACAAAGCTGTAGTTATCAAAATAGTACGACACCAGCACAAAAATAGATCAATGGAACAGAATCAAGAGCCCAGAAATAAATCCATGCTTATATGGCCAATTAACCTACAACAAATGAGATGAGAACATACAATGGGGGAAAAAATTCTCTTCAATAAATAGTGCTGGGAAAACTAGAGAGCCGCATGCAAAATAATGAAACTGGACTACTTCCTTAAACCATACACAAAAATTAACTCAAAATGGATTAAAGACCTAAACGTGAGATCTGAAACCATAAAACTCCTAGAAGAAAACGTAGGCAGTAATTTCTTTGACATCAGCCGTAGCAACATTTTTCTAGATATGTCTCTTAAGGTAAGGGAAACAAAGGCAAAAATAAACTACTGGAACTACACCAAAATAAAAGGCCTTTGCACAGCAAAGGAAACTATCAACAAAACATAAAGGCAACCTCCTGAATGGGAGAAGATATTTGCAAATGAAATATCTGAAAATGCCCAACATCATTAATCATCAGGGAGATACAAATCAAAACCACAACATTATCACCTTACACCTCTCAGAATGGCTAGGAAACAAACAAACAAACAAACAATAACAAGTGTTGGTAAGGATGTGGAGAAAAAGGAAGCATCATGTACTGTTGGTGGGAGTGTAAACTGGTACAGCCATTGTAGGAAACGTATAAAAAATTCCCCCTCAAAATTAAAAATAGAACTACCATATGATCCAGTAATTCCACTACTGGGTATTTACACAAAGAAAATAAAAACACTATTTGAAAAGATATAGGCACCCCTATGTTTACTTTATCATTATTTACAATAACCAAGATATGAAGCAACTCAAGTGTCCCATCAGTAGACAGACAAAGTAGTAGTCTCTATACACGTGTACACACACACACAAGAGTATTAGTCATAAAAAAAGAATGAAGTTTTGCCATTTGTGATGACGTGGATGAACCTAGGGGGTATTATGCTATGTGAAATAAGTCAGACAAAGAAAGAAAAATACCACATGATTTCACTTATATGTGGAATCTAAAAAGCAAAACAAACAAAAAGCAGAAATAGACCCATAAACACAGAGAACAAACTGATGGTTACCAGTGGGGAGAGGAGTCAAGGAATAAGCAAAATGGGTGAAGGGGAGTGGGAGACACAGGCGTCCAGTTAGGCAGAGTCACTCATGGGAATAAAAGGTACGGCATAGGGAACAGTTCATGGTATTATAATAGCGATGTATGGTGACATGTTAGCTACACGGGTGAGTACAGCATAACATATAAACTTGTTGAATCATTGTGCTGTATACCTGAAACTAATGTAACATTGTGTCAACTATACTTCAACTAAAAAATTAACTTAAAAATATATATAGCGGGCTCCCCACTCAGCGGGAATCTGCTTCTCCCTCTGCCCCTGCTCTCACTCTCTCTCACATAAATAAAATCTTTAAAAAAATTATTTTAAAAATATAAAAATATTTACATATAAACTTATTTACTCATTGTTTATAACTATGAATTAACTTATATAATTTATGTACTTATATATTACATAAATATATTTATGTAAATATTTTTATTTGTATATAAAAATCAAGATGGGCAATGATCTTAATAGCAAGATTATAAACTAGAAGAGAAGGTATAAATGCTTTCAAAGGTCTGAGGGAAAGTTACTTTGAACACAGAACTTGCAACTCAGCCAAATCATCAATCAAAACAGGATAGAACTAAGGTTTTCAGAGACATAAATTATCAAAATATAGAACTACCATGCATCTTTTTCTCAGGGAACCACACGAGGTACTCTGACAAAATGAGGGAGTAAATCAAGAAAGAACGGAGACCCAGGAAATGAGATCCAAAACAATATGCAGGAAAGAGAAATACTAAAGAAAAAGGCAAAGAAAGATCACAAAGTAACAACTGTGTCTCAGTCCTAGAGAGCCACCAATCCAGAAGAAAGAGGTTAAAAGGATTTGGGAGAGAGGTCTCCAAAAATGTGAAACTGATAGAATTACTAAAGTGTCTGAATACAAAGAGGAAATACAACTGGAAGAGAGCTTGAAGATAAATCAGTAGTAAGTACAGAGAACATTAAACTAAAAAGACTACTAACTTCAGGGACAAGAAAAAGTTGTACAAGAAAGGAAAAACAGGGGCACCTGGGTGGCTCAAGTCAGTTAAGCATCTGCCTTTGGCTCAGGTCATGATCCCAGTGTCCTGGGATCAAGGCCCCCCATGGGGCTCCCTGCTCAGCAGGAGTATGCTTCTTGCTACCCCTCTGCCACTCTCCCTGCTCATTCTAATAAATAAAATCTTTAAAGAAAAAGGGAAAAACAGTCATTGTAAATCCTAGAGTAAATAGCTTAGCTGTAACTACCATTTACATAATCATAAGAAGGTAAACACTGATCTAATCCAATGGTTCTCAACCAGACACCCCATATCATACCTTAATCCAACATTTGGAAATGTGTGGGAAATTCTTGGTTGTTAAAATGAATTCAGGCTGGTATTGATATTTAGTGCCCAGTGTAATGTTAAATATCATGTAATAGGATAAAGAACGGTCTCATCCAAAATGACAATCCTGCCCCTATCGAGAAAAATTGCTTCTAGCCAAAATTACAGCATCACTATACAATGAGAATAGGTAGAAGGTCAATAAGATGTGTACATTTATATAGAAGTGAGCACATGTCAAAGAGAGCTAAATCTTTATCTTCCATAGTCAACAGATAAAACCTAAAACTAGGAAATCAAAAGTAACATTTAAAAAAGGGTAATTTAGGGGCACCTAGGCGGCTCAGATGGTTAAGCAGATGCCTTCGGCTAAGGTCGTGATCTCCAGGTCCTGGGATCGAGCCCCGCATCAGGCTCTCTGCTCAGTGGGGAGTCTGCTTTTCCCTCTCCCTCTGCCTCTCTCCCTGCTTGTGTTCTGTGTCAAATGAATAAATAAAATCTTTAAAAAAAAAATACAAAAATAAAAAAGGGTAATTGAGGGGTGCCTGGCTGGCTCAGTTGGAAGAGCATACAACTGTTGATCTCAGGGTTGTGAGCTCAAGCCCCACACTGGGTGCAGAGATTACTTAAAATCTTTAGGGGTCCCTGGGTGGTGCAGTCAGTTAAGTGTCTGACTCTTGGTTTCAGCTCAGGTTGTCACGTCCGGGTATGAGACTGAGCCCTGCAACAGGCTCCGTGCTCAGCACAAAATTAGGGGTGCCTGGGTGGCTCAGTCATTAAGCATCTGCCTTTGGCTCAGGTCATGATCCCAGGGTCCTGGGATCGAGCCCTGCATCGGGCTCCCTGCTCAGCAGGAAGCCTGCTTCTCCCTCTCCCACTCCCCCTGCTTGTTCCCTCACTCGCTCTGTCAAATAAATAAATAAAATCTTAAAAAAAAAAAAAAGACTTTTAATCACATAATTTTTTTGGTCTCACTTTCACCTTCACTTCCACAGTACATGACACCGCTGATCTAGAAACTTTTAAAAAGTTCTGAAACACGGGCGCCTGGGTGGCTCAGTTGGTTAAGCAACTGCCTTCGGCTCAGGTCATGACCCCGGAGTCCTGGGATTCGAGTCCCACATCAGGTTCCCGCCTGCTTCTCCCTCTGACCCTTTCCCCTCTCATACTGTTTCTCTCTAATAAATAAATAAAATCTTTAAAAAAAATAAAGTTCTGAAACACAAACATGACTACTGGTTGGCTCTCTCGACTTGTTGGTTTAGGATTCAGCTTTCTCAAGTCTGCTAACCAGTTACCACTAATCTCTTCTGCTTTCCAGCTTCCAGAATGTTGTTATTCTCACTGCTCCCGTTCTTTGTCATTTGGGGAAAAAACAAAAACAAAACAAAAAAACTTAACAACAATTCTACAGTTTTTTAAGTAAGTTCTATACCCAACATGAGGCTTGAACTCACCACCCCAGGATCAAGTCGTGTGTTCTACTGACTATGCCAGCCAGGGACCCCTCACTTCTCTACAGTTTTAATGGAGTTTTCAGGCTGGTGTGGAATTAAATATGTACATTCAACCTAATTTCTTTACCATAATACACTGCTGAATGAAAAAAAGTTGCTAAACAATATGTATGAGCCCACTTTTGTTAAAAAGAAAAACAGTGTGTGTATATTTTGAGTATTTATAGGGAAAAAAAAGTCTAAAAGAATTTACACCAGAGGCTCAGCCACAGGGTGGCTCAGTTAAGCATCTGACTCTTGGTTTCGGCTTAAGTCATGATCTCAGGATCGTAAGATCGAGCCCTGTGAGTCTACTTGAGATTCTCTCTCTCCCTTTGTCCCTTCACCCTTGCAAATAAATAAATCTTAAAAAAAAAAAAAAAGAATTTACACCAAACTATTAACACTTTAGGCCCAAAATTCCTAAACTGTGTACCAAGGTACCCTGGAGTTCTGCAGTAACTTCACAGGGATGTCATAAGGTATTCTAAATCAGAGGGAAAAAAATGATATTCTTTATCTGTCATACCTGTGAAGCACTCCACAAACTACCAACTTAATATAGTTCAGTTTCAAATTATATCCTGGTATACTCCTTTTGATGATATATCTTTGCAAAGCTGGTTTTTTGTTGGTTGCTGTGATGATTAAAAAAAAAATACTGTGCAAAATCAATTTGGAACAGGAAATGTGGGTGGCAGTGTCTAATGGTTCCAAGGTTTGAGAAGTTCTGTAGTGCCCAACAAATGCATTAAGTAATTGTGGTTATTTAAGAATGAAATAAAAAAACTATAGTCTTTCAATTTATGTGTATTTTTTTAAATAAATTAAAAAATTTAAAAATATAGGGGCACCTGGGTGGCTCAGTCGGTTGGGTGGCTGCTTTCAGCTCGGGTCATGATCCCAGGGTCCTGGGATCGAGCCCCGCATCGGGCTCCCTGCTCAGCAGGGAGCCTGCTTCTCCCTCTCCCACTCCCCCTGCTTGTGTTCCTGCTCTTGCTATCTCTTTCTCTGTCAAATAAATAAATTCTTTAAAAAAAAAATTTTTAAGTATAATTTAAAAATACAATTTATGTGTACTTTTTTAGGTTGCTAGAACATACTTATTAAGTTGTTTAGATCTGATTACCTAAAGCATTACTAATTACTTAATAAACTACTGGGCCTGAGGGCACTACAAAAAAAACATTAAGGGGGCAGTGAACAAAGAAAGTCTGGCAACCTCTGGTTTAGGGTATTGTATTTTACTTTACTTCTTTATCAATGGAAAAGGACATTTAATATAAACTTTTAAGATTTTATTTATTTATTTATTTATTTAGAGAGGAGAGACAGAGGGGGAGAGGGAGAAGGAGACTCCCACCAAGTAGGGAGCCTGATGCGGGATTCAATCCCAGGACCCCGAGATCATGAGCTGAGCCAAAGGCAGACCATTAACCGACTGAGCCACCCAGGCGTCCCTAAATAAAACTTTTTAATACGAAATTCAAATATACTCTCATTGTGTACTACCAACATAAAAGGAGATTTGGAATTTATTCTTCCCAACACTTAAAGGTAGTATAATAACTGGAAAATCTTATTAATAAGATGTTTATTATATAAAATAAATTTTGTATATTTTATTGTATATTTGCATAATTTATAAGGAACAAATGGAGAAAGACTGGAGCAAAGTTATACTGGCTATGCCTTTAGCTTTAGACATGTTAGACTTGAGGTGACCATAGGAAATCCAAGTGGACATATACTATTAGATATACAGGTCAGGAAGTCTAAAAAGAGGATATCACAGGAATCCCACTTTAAGCCATCAGCTTACAGTAACTAAAGCTACAGAAACTGACAAGCTCACCTACAGAGAATCTGTAAGAGATAGAAGCAAATGCACCCTACGGAAGTATTCTGAGGAACTCTAGGATGTCAACAGTGAGGTAAAGGAAGAAGACTACTTAGCAAGGAAAGTGAGAAGAAATGAACAGGGAAAGAGGTAGAAAATTAGGTTAGTGTGGTGTCAGGAAAGCTAGAGAAAGTTTCTAGAAGGAGGGAAATGGTCAAAGGCTATTGAGAAGTCAATCAAGATAAGGACTGGGTGCCTGTCCGGCTCAGTCAGTAGAGAATGAGACTCTTGATCTCAGGGTCATGAGTTCGAGCCCCACGTTGGGCACGGACATCACTTCAAAAAAAAAAGGTAGGGATTAAAAAAGTCTCCATTTGTGTTGATGGGAATGCAAGCTGGTACAGCCACTCTGGAAAACAGTAGGAGGTTCCTCAAGATGTTAAAAACAGAGCTACCCTACGACCCAGCAATTGCACTACTAGGTATTTACCCCAAAGATACAGATGTAGTGGAAAGGGACACATACACCCCAATGTTCATAGCAGCCATGTCCACAATAGCCAAACTGTGGAAGGAGCCGAGATGCCCTTCAACAGATGAATGGCTAAAGAAGATGTGATCCATATATACAATGGAATATTATTCAGCCATCAGAAAGGATGAATACCCACCATTTGCATTGACATGGATGGATCTGGAGGGGATTATACTAAGTGAAATAAGTCAAGCAGAGAAAGTCAATTATCATATGGTTTCACTCATACGTGGAATATAAGCAATAGCACAGAGGACCATAGGGGAAGGGAGGGAAATCCAAAGGGGGAGAGATCAGAGAGGGAGACGAGCCATGAGAGATTCTGGACCCCGGGAAACAAACCGAGGGTTTCAGAGAGGAGGGGAGTGGAGGGATGAGGTAACAGGGTGATGGGCATTAAGGAGGGCACGTGTTGAGCACTGGGTGTTATATGCAACTAAAGAATCACTGAACACTACATCAAAAACTAATGATGTACTATACATTCAGTGGCTAACTGAATAAAAAAAAGAAAAATCAATCTCAAATATACTGCCATCACAATCCCAATAAAAACTTTCTGAAAATGAAAAAAATAATAAAATTAAAAAGTCTCCATTTGATTCTCATGACATTTGTAAGAGAAATTTTAGTAGAATGAAGAGGACAAAACCAAGATGGAGTAGACGACAATATATAAAATTGCTCAAGAAGCCCGAGTAAATAGGAGACAGGCAGAGTTTTTTAAAATGGAGACAGTTGTACATATTTAAATGCTGATGGCGTACTTTACTTATGGAAAAAGACGGCAGACTGAACACATTTTACTCTTACTCCCTCCTAAATCCCATTAAGATGAAAATAAAACATTACTGGGCGCCTGGGTGGCTCAGTCATTAAGCGTCTGCCTTCGGCTCGGGTCATGATTCCAGGGTCCTGGGATCGAGTCCCACATCGGGCTCCCTGCTCCGCGGGAAGCCTGCTTCTCCCTCTCCCGCTCCCCCTGCTTGTGCTCCTGCTCTCGCTACCTCTGTCAAATAAATAAAATCTTTAAAAAAAAAAAAAAAGAAAACAAAACATTATTTTAAATTCATTTTTTAAGATATAATTTATATACAATGAAATGTACAGGTCAAAGGGTTTGGGTTGTTTTAAGTATACATACACAAAATGGAAGAGAGGACAACAACAAAACCTTCTTGAGGTTGGAATGCAGAATGACTTAAAGACCGAAGAAAGTTAAAAAAAAAAAAAAGAGAGAGAGACTGAAGAAAGTTAATCTCAAGCTTGCAATGAGGAAAGCAATCCAATTTATACAACAGTGCCCCAAAACTGGTCAGGTATTGGCAGCAGCAGGTTCTATAAAAGAGGTATGAACATGGTGCTTAAAACAAGATTGGTCAAATCATTTATCCTCCTACTCTCCACAAAAACCAGACAACAACCCCTATTCCACCCTTGCAGAAACATGGAGCATTATTTTCTATACTAGAACAGTGCTGTCCAATAAACCTTCTGCAATGATAGAAATAGTTTATATCTGCCCTGTTTGATATGGTAGCCTCTGGACACATACAGTTACCACTTGAAATGTGTCTAATGCAAAGGAGGAACTTATTCTTTAATCTTAATTATTAAATTTAAGTTGCTACATGTGGCTACTGGCTACCATATTGGACACTGCAGCTCAAGAGGGTAAAACAATGGATTCCTGGACGGGAAAACAGCTGGTCCAGTTGAGAATGAGGGTCTCACACTGAAAAGAGTTGAGTTAAATGAACATAAGTGGAGTTTACCCTCTAAGGGCTAAGACCTCTACCCCAGACTGCCGGAAGCCAGCTTATAAGCTCCAAGCAGAAGATCTGAAGATTCTTTTTTGAGGAATCTAACTCAAGAGGAAAGCCAAAGATACTGTTACTAAACGTTCTCCAAAAAAAGACTCCATCAGTACACCCTAAAATCCACAAATCCCAAGAATGCACTCAGAGCCCATGTAATCAAAATTAAAAGCAACCTCCACAGGGGGTCTCTCTACATTTCTGCCCCAGTGTTCTCAGCACTGCTGTTGTGTTTATATTCACCAAATACCAACATTTGTTCAAATATCAAACACACACACAAGGAAAACAAAAATGCGCTTCCAGGGGTGCGTAGGTGGCCCAGTCGGTTAAGCATTCTGCCTTTGGCTCAGGTTATGATCCCGGGATCCTGGGATGGAGCCCCGCATCGGGCTCCCTGCTCAGCACGGAGTCTGCTTCTCCCTCTGCCTCTCTCCCCTGGCTTGTGCTTTCTCTCTCTCTCACTCTCTCTCTCAAATAAATAAAAATCTAAAAAAAAAAAAAAAAAATGAGCTTTCAACTTTTATGAGGTACTCACTGACTCCAAGAGAGCCCTAAGTCTGAACAATCCTTAAGGGACCCAGTATTTGGGTAAAAGTTTGCAGTGTAGCCACTATACACGTTAACTCAAGCACCATTATGAAAAAGTTCTTTTTAGCAAAAGTAATAAGACAGTCATAGCTGTTGTACAGCAAATAAATAGGTGTGGGGTTACCCATCCCAGAAATATGAGAGAACGAATGGCTTGTAATAGGAAACAAGATTTTTTTTCCCCACTAAAGATTTATTTATTCTAGAGATACAGCAGGAGCAGAAAGAGCAGAAGGAGAGCAAGAGAGAATTTCAAGCAGACTTCACGCTGAGGATGGAGCCTGATGCGGGGCTTGATCAAAGGACCCTGAGATCAGGACCTGAGCCAAAACCAAGAGTCAGGCACGCTTGACTGACTGAGCCACCCAGGCAGCCCCCAGCGGGCATCTTAACACTTTTCATGTGTGTGTTTAGCTTAAGCTCTAGTTTTTGCCCCTCTTACAAATAAACTCAGGATAACTCCATCACAATCACACCCAAGGTTGGCTTCACCCTCTGCCAGTCACCTGAGGCCAATGCCACCTTGGGCTTGGGCTACAGGAAACAAGATTAAAAACAATAAAAACAAAAAAATAATGCCCATTGGCATCAGGGAACATGAATGAACCATAAAAAAGACCAAGACTGAGAACTGGAGACTTACACATTTATAGTCCCTACTGGTAATATTTTCATCACATTCAGCCACTGGATATAAAGTAGATTAAGTATCCAGTTTTGGTCTCAAGTCCTCACAGACATAGAAGACTGCCTCAAGAACCAGCACTAGGTCTTCAAGTTATTACCCTCACCCTGCATATGTTTCTATGTTAAAT
This sequence comes from Zalophus californianus, assembly GCF_009762305.2. Lineage (NCBI taxonomy): Eukaryota > Metazoa > Chordata > Mammalia > Carnivora > Otariidae > Zalophus > Zalophus californianus. The sequence continues at coordinate 145,429,530 of NC_045595.1, forward strand.
CTGTAATATCAGTTTAGATTAAAATTGGGACCCTGGATCCATATTTACCCTTTTAAGTACCTCTACTTGAAACACAGCAATTTTTAAAACCTCAGAATTAGGGTATTTCAGACACAAAAATAAATTTAGAGACTCGGTGACTTGGCTTTTCATCTAAGACACATATCATATGTTTCCCTAGACTCAAATTCATGGACTATGTATTTGTTAACATGGTTTGTCTGTTTGCTTTAATTATTTAAGTAATCTCTGCACCCAATGTGGGGCTCGAACTCATGACCCCAAGATCAAGAGTCACATGCTCTACCAACTAAGCCAGCTGGGCACCCTTTAACATGTTTTTTTTTTTTTTTAAAGATTTTATTTATTCATTTGACAGAGAGAGACACAGTGAGAGAGGGAACACTAGCAGGGGGAGTGGGGGAGGGAGAAGAAGGCTTCCACTAAGCAGGGAGCCCGATGCAGGGCTCGATCCCAGGACCCTGGGACCATGACCCAAGCTGAAGGCAGACGCCTAATGACTGAGCCACCCAGGCGCCCCAATACGTTTTTTTTTTAATCAGCAAGTTTAAGAATGCCCTTTGTCATCTAGTTGTTGAAAGGTAACATACCATAAATAGGGTCACTTTTAGAAAATAATTGGGCATCCTCCTCTGGAGGATTTGTAAAGTAGGGTCCATTGTCTACTAATAACACAGAATAGAAATACTAAAGCATTGAGGGGGTTATTGAAGAATAATTTGAGAATAAGTGTATCTCCCTAAAGAGAATGTTCAACTCTGCCTGATGGCCTATTACCTTGGTAATTCTGAAAATATTACACATATATATATATGACTTTTCCAGTGTAAGAAAAGTACATATGAAGCACTATTACCACCTAATCAGTTGATCCTTTCCAGGAATCTACCATATTCTTTAAATCAGTGGCACATTACAACTAAACCAAGAAAACGGGACTAAAAATTCAAGGACAAGCTTAAATACTGAAAGCCTCTAGGTAAATTAGGTGTTTATAGGAAATTAGAGACCTTTAGAGCCCAGTTCTCAAACTGTATTCCACTGGAAGCTGACAAATGATACAAAGTGGTTGTGCATACCAGGATGGAGGAAGGGGTTTCAAAAAAAAAAAAAAGCAATCTGTATATAGTGCACTGGGTTTATAAGCCAAAACAAAAGCAAAATTGTCTTAAATTGGAATTTTTCCATGGTTTATGAAAGCTTGGCATAAAAGCCTACTAAAAAACTGATGTACAAAGTGATATAACCTTTATATACTTAGGCCAAAAAACAAACCTAAGCAATATTCAGTAAGAAACTTTATTGTAAAATCTAATACTTTCATCAAAGAGCTTTAGGAAGTTTTAATGCATAGGAAACTACAAAAACAGAATTATACTGAGCTACTGACTTACAGGACTTATCTTCTGAGCTCAACGTGGTACAAAACCTGAAAGAGTACTACTGATTCAAGTAAAGTTATTTGTTAAGGGCATTACACTTCGTCTCGGAGCTTGTTCATAAACTAATATGTAAAACCTGCTCTACATCTGGGTTTTCAAACATGAGTATCACCTGAGAAGCTATTTAAAAACCACAAATACCCAGGTCACACATCAGATCTACTGAGGTAGTGCCCAGGCACCCAGAGTTTTGTATTAATTCCCCAAATGATTCCAATGCCCACCCAGGTTTTGGAACCACTGGATTAGATGACCCTCAAAGGTCCCTTTTGTGTCCACGAGTTAAAATTCCCAATTGACAATTCTGTATCAAAGGAATTGGAGATTGCACTTGGCTACATTATGCATAGCAGCCATCATCATGTTCCACTGAGGAAAGGAAAGCATCCTTAATTTGTCTGACCAAGCAATTGTAAGAACAGGTGCTACTCACTCAAATCACTTGACTGCATATCCACTCCCTCCTCCCCAAACACTCTAACTTAGGGTCTATTAAACTTCAGAGTGGTGTTATGTTTTACTCTCTCCAATACAGAGAAGGGCAGCTCCTCAGATTAACTCATAACCATAATATCCAGCCACTCAAAGGGTCAAGTTCTTGTATTTATTCTTTGCACATTTTCAATTAGCATGAAGTGTTAATTGAACTCTGTTAGAAGCACAGTGCAGGGGTCCTCAGAAATATGTGCAAAGAATTCCTTCTAAAGCGGGCCAAGGTGTAAATGAAGCCCCTCCAGCTTTTCTTCCTAGAAAGGGTCCACTGGGCAAAACCATCTTGAGGAAGAAGCAAAACTGATTTCGCTTCTTCCTCATATACGAATAATGTTTTATCAATAAACATGAGCCATCTGGGCGGCTAGGAGAGTCTGACCTCTTCCTAATGCTGCCCAACCCAAAGCAGAGCCTGCAGTTAGGTTCTATCCACACAACCCTCCTCCATACCAAGCTTAGTTATTCCGCGTAAAATACATAATTAGGAACCTACCATTAACTGTCCAGGATATTCTTAAATCCAAAACATTTAAAAATGACTGATGTTCTGCTTTTTTTTTCCACTTCATTCTCCCAATTTATATAGGCATAAGAAAGCGCCCCTTTACGTGTGGTTAAAAATGTCGAAGTATCTAGCACGAGATTAAAACCACTACCAAATGGCAGGCTAAGATTTTTAACTCAGCTCTTCCGACTCTTAAATCCCTCATTTCCCACATCCTCTCCGCGTCCCTCTTCCCCCAACAGAGTGGCCCAGCGCAACGGGGGTTGATATTGCATGGTAGAGACAGAAAAACAGAAAGCATGATAGAAAACAAGCTTCCCACCACCCTAGTGTTTAACTGTGCCATACCCATTCACTACAACAAGGTCCCAGGAGTGCGGGGCGAAGGAATCAAAGGCAGGAAGGAAGTCGAACGGTCGGAACAAATATAAACCCTTGGCTTCCAAAACGCCAGCAGCGGGAGGACCTCTAACAGCAGCTCCTCCTTTCAAATCTTTCCCTGGCCTCAGGAGGAGAGGCCGGGGGCGCTAGCTTTGCTTCTGCGTCCTACAGCTCAGACTGGGGAGAAAAAGGGGAGCAGAGCGGTGCCTCGGGACGAGCTCCCTGCACGCCCCCAGAAAAGCACAGCAGCGCCCAGGGAGAAATTTGCTGCCTCCGGTTCGAGCGTGGGGGGAGGGCAGCGCTTGAGGCCTCCAGGCCGGGCTGCTGAGCTGGCGCGCACTGGCGCGGGAATGGCCAGCTAGCCCGGTCCGTAACTCATTCCGATTTGACACCCGGGCTCCTGCTTACCTACGTCCCTCGCTGCCGGCACCTGCCGCACCGCGGGTCGAGATACTGCGGCAGCTCAGCCTGCGGCCCCGCCTTCGCCACTTCTAGGGAACCCCCGTCACTGAGGAGGTGCCTGGCCTGCACGCAGCCGCCACAACCACCGAGCTTCCTTTGGAGCCACCGCCGGCGCTCACTTATAGCGTCACCTCCTTCCGTGCCCTTCCGCCTTAGCCCCGCCCGGGCATCGTGAGGGGAGCGGAAAAGAGAGTGCAGTCCGGCTGCTGGGGCGTGGCTCCGCCTTCCCTCCGCTTCCGGCGGCCGGCTTCCCCACCCCCCGGGGTCTCCGTCCGGCGCGCCCGGCTCGCTCGACTGGTCTCTTACCCGCGTCTCCGTCCTGGCGTGGGAGATTGGTGGAAACGGAGACCTAGAAATTGCAGAGTCTCGACAGGGCGGACTTGAGACTTCTGTTCAGCCGCCTCTCAACTTTTTAACCCCAAAAGGGCTAAGGCCGACCACAGCCACTATATGGTCGCTCACTCCGCTGATGCCTTTTCCCTTTTGCCAAAAGCGAAAGGGCACCCTCCTGCACTGGATGCGCTTTGAAGCCTGGCCCAGGCTTTTCTTTTCCGGTTTTCCTGGAGGACAGAGCCCGGTCTTATTCTCGTTGTAGTCCCAGCACCAAACAGTGACAAGTGCTTACTTAGCAGGTCTGTGCAGTAGAACTGTTAATTTCTTTCTCATGAGAGAGGAAAGTGGCTTCAGCCTGATATGTTGAAGCGCACTATTCATTCAACACACGTTTTTTGAGCGTAAACACGAAGTACTCTTTCTCTTGCAAACCCTCAGTCTACTTGTGGGGAGTCATAAATAGATAATTAGAATACAATGTCTTGACAGAAAATAGATTTATAGTGGAAGATGAATTCAATTTTGGGCGTTCGATTTGGAATAGAAGGGAGATGAGTACAATTGAGTATCAAGGGTGGGGTGCTTTGGAGCGTTGCGCCCCAGGTAGGAAACCCTCAGCCATTGTCTCTTCAACTATAGTTTTTGCTTCATTCTCTGTCTCCTTTCCTCTGGGATTCCAGCTATATATGTAAGATTCTTTGACCTTAATCATCATGTGTTTTAATACTTTGTACCAGCTTGTTTTTTTTTAATTGATGCTTCAGTTTGAACATTTTCTATTGTCCCATCTTTGAGTTTCCTAATTCTTCTGTGATCCTCAGTCATCTGTCAAATCTATACACTGAGTTCTTAATTTTTTAATACTGTATTTTCAGTTTTTTGATTTTTTAATAAATTTTAGATTCCAGTTATTGAAAGTCTCCATTTGTTCACTTTGTTAATCATTTATTCTGTTTTATCATAGTTTGGGGGGTTTTTTGTTTGTTTGTTTTCCCCTCAGTCCTTGTTTGCTAACCTCAACATTTTGGTCATCTGTTGGTCTGGTTCAGTGGTTCATTATTCTCTCTTGCTTATCCGTCACGTTTTCCTGCCACTTCACATGTTTGGTAATGTTTTCTTAGGTGCCAGACAGTGTGTGTAAAAGAATTACAGAGCCACCACGTTATCATCTACCAGCGAGGATTCCCCCCTTCCCTCTGTTAGGTTGATAGAGGGGCAGGTCATCGCACTCTAATCAGGGATTGAGATGAGTCTCGGCAAGACCGCCCTCTTAGACTCACCCTACCTCTAGTTCTTCCCTCAGGGGCAGCCCAAGCTTTTGATAGAAAATCTCTCTCTCCTCAGCCCTGAAAGACTACAGTGTTTCCAGTTCATTCCTCTAGGGCTTTGAGCTTAGCTCTTTAGCTTCCAACCAATTCTGCTTCAAAATATGAGAAATGTCAGGGGCCCTGGGTGCCTTGATTTCAGCTCAGGTCATGATCTCGGGGTCATGGGATCGAGCTCCCTGCTGGGCGTGGAGACTGCTTAAGATTCTCTTGGGGGCGCCTGGGTGGCTCAGTCGGTTAAGCGTCTGCCTTCGGCTCAGGCCATGATCTCAGGGTCCTGGGATCGAGCCCCGCATCGGGCTCTCTTCTCAGTGGGGAGCCTGCTTCTCCCTCTCCCTCTGCCTGCCGCTCTGCCTACTTGTGCGCGCTCTCTCTCAAAAAAAAAAAAAAATTAAACTTTTTAAAAAGATGAGAAATGTCTTGAGGGAGAGATTAGCCTTGTAATTGAGGAGACCATGTCCCTCTAACAGGGTATGGTTTCCTAAGCACCATGATTTTTTAAAAGTTTTGACTCAGGGACAGCTGGGTGGCTCAGTCGGCGAGCATCCAACTCTTGGTTATAGCTCAGGTCATGATCTCAGGGTCGTGGGATCGCGCCCTGTGTCAGGCTCCATGCTCAGCATGGGGTCTGCTTGGGATTCTCTCCCTTTCCCCTTTACCCCTCTCCACACTTATGCGCGCATGCTCTCTCTCTCTCTCTCAAAAGTAAATTAATTAATTAAAAGAAAAGTCTTTAAAGTTTTGGCTCAGTTCCACAGGACTTCCAAGCAGTTCTCAAACTCAGAAAATGCCCCACATGGAAAACCAGTCATGCACTGGGGCTCTTCTGCTTTCCAGTCGGTCCTGGTAGCCTGCTGAAAGTTCCTCGGGTTTTCTTTGCCCCCATTAGATTTCCTCTGTCTAGGTTAAGACTGATCCTCAGCCTGTACCTTAAATCAGCAAATGTTTCCAGGAAAAACGAAAAACAAACCAGCTAGTGATTATCAATTCACCTTAGAAGGGCTTTCCCCTCTCTGAAATTTTTGTTTACCTAAAATTAAGTAACAAGTCCTTACTTCACAGCTCTCCGATATATTTTAAACTATGATATTTTTAACTTATTATGCACTTCTTTAAGTTGTTGAAGCAGGAACACTGTCCTCCTACTACATCCTATTCAGAAGGAAAAGTCACTTGTAAAACTCCATTGTATAGTGTGGATTAAATGGTACCTTCTGTTTATAACCATAATTCTCACATTTCTTTAGACTTAGACATTTATTTAAATTTATTCCTCACTACAAAACCTTTTCTCCATAGTTTTTCCATCTATGAATTGTTGACTTAAATTTGTCCTCTAGGAGATTTTTTTTTAGGAGTTTTTATTTTTTTATTTAAATTCAATTTAGTTAACATATACGGTATTTTAATTTCAGGGGTAGAATTTAGTGATTCATCAGTTGCATATAACACCCAGTGCTCATTACATCAAGTGCCCTCCCTAATGCCCATCACCCAATTATCCCTTCCCCCCACCCACTTCCCCTCCAGCAACCTTAAGTTTGTTCCCTGTAGTTAAGAGTCTCTTATGGTTTGCCTTCCTCTCTGTTTTCATCTTATTTTTCCTTCCCTTTCCTTATGTTCATCTGTTTTGTTTCATAAATTCCACATATGAGTGAAATCATATGTTGTTAGTCTTTATCTGACAGTTTTTTTTTTTTTTAATAAGTAACCATAATTTAGTCATCTGCCTTTGGCTCAGGTCATGATCTCAGGGTCATGGGATCAAGCCCTGCCTTAGGATCCCTGCTCAGCAAGCAGTCTGCCCCTCCTTCTCCCTCTCCCGTTCCCTGCTGCTCATGCCCTCTCTCTCTCTAATAAATAAATAAAATCTTAAAAAAAATAAAGTGCTATTGTTTTATCTCTTACATGTACATCTATGATTGACTTGGAATTGATGTTTGCATATAGTGTAAGGTTGTCCATCTTCATTCTTTTGCATGTGGATATTCAGTTGTTCCAGTGCCATGTGTTGACAAGAGTGTTCTTTCCCTTAATTGTCTTGGCTCCCTTGTCAAAAATCAACTGGCCACAAATGTGAAGATTGGTTTTTGGCCTCTAAATTTTATCCCATTGATCTTATGTCTATTTTTATGCCATTACCACACTTTATTGATTACTGTTCCTTTTGTATATTGTTCTTGCATCCTGAAACTTTGCTGAACTCATTTATTCTAATATTTTTGTATTTGTGTGAATTCCTCACGATTTTCTTCTTATAAGATCATGTCATCTGAGAATGGACATGGTTTTACTTCTATCCGTAGATGCATTTTATTTCTTTTTCTTTCATAATAACCCTGGCTAGAACATCTAGTACAAAGTTGAATAGAAGTGGCAAGAATGGACATTGGCTTGTTCCTGATCCTAAAGGGAAAATATTCAGTCTTTCACCATTAAGTATGATGTAAGTTGTGGGTTTTGTAAATGGTTTTATCAGGCTGAGGAAGTTCCTTTTTCTGTTCCTAGATTTTTTAGTGTTTTTGGCATGAAGGGGGATGTTGAATTTTGTCAAAGGTTTTTTTCTGCATCTCTTACAATGATTATGTGGTTTTATTACATTGGTCTATTAATATTTATGTATTTGATTGATTTTTATATTAGACCAACCTGATGTTTTTCTAGGAATTTGCCCATTTCATCTAGGTTATTTAATTTGTTGGCATACAATTGTTCATGGTATTCCCTTATAATTTTTATTTCTATAAGGACAGTAGTATGTCCTTTCTTTAATTTCTTTTTTTTTTTAAGATTTTATTTATTTATTTGAGAGACAGAATGAGAGAGAGAGAGCACATGAGAGGGGGGAAGGTCAGAGGGAGAAGCAGACTCCCCGCTGAGCAGGGATCCCGATGCGGGACTTGATCCCGGGACTCCAGGATCATGACCTGAGCTGAAGGCAGTTGCCCAACCAACTGAGCCACCCAGGCGCCCTGTCCTTTCTTTAATTTCTGATTCTACTAGTTTTAATCTTTCTTTTTTTTTTCCCTTGGTCATTCTACAAAGAGATTTGTCAATTTTGTTAATCTTTTCAAGGAACCAACTTTTAGTTTTGTTGACTTTCTCTATCGTTCTATTCTCTAGTTCATTTATTTCTGTTCTCATCTTTATCATTTATTTTCTGCTTGCTTAGGGTTTAGTTGTCTCTTTTTCTACTTTCTTAAGATGGAAGGTTAGGTTATTGATTTGAGATCTTTTAAAACAAAATATGGGCATTGGGTGGCTCAGTCGGTTAAGTGTCTGACTCATGCTTTCGGCTCAGGTCATGACCTCAGGGTCATGAGATCCAGCCCCTGCAACAGGCTCAGTGTGGAGCCTTCCTAAGATTCTCTCTCTCCCTTTCCCTCTGTCCCTCCCCATACTCTCTCACAGGTGCATGTGTGCTCTCTAAAAAAATTTTAAATAAATAAATAAATATAAAATATTGCCATTGGGGCATTTCACTGGCTCAGTTGGAAGAGCATGTAACTCTTATTCTTAGGGTTGTGAAATCGAGCCCCACACTGGAGTTAGTGATTATTAAAAAAATAATAATAAATGAACTTAAAAAAAATATATATATATAGGGGCACTGGGTGGCTCAGTCAGTTAAGTGTCTGCCTTCAGCTCAGGTCGTGATCCCAGAGACCCAGGATCAAGCCCCTCTTCAGGCTTCCTGCTTGGCGGGGAATCTGCTTTTCCCTCTCCCTCTGCTCCTCTCCCTGCTCATGCTCTCTCTCTCACTCTCCCTCTCAAATAAATAGATAAAATATATTTTTTTAATTATATATATATAAATATATGTATAGGCGCCTGGGTGGCTCAGTCAGTTAAGTGTCTGCCTTCGGCTTGGGTCATGATCCCAGGGTCTTGGGATCGAGCCCCATGTCGGGCTCTCTGCTCAGCCAGGAGCCTGCTTTTCCCTCTCCCTCTGCTTGCCACTCCCCCTGCTTGTGCATGCTCTCTGTCAAATAAATAAAATCTTAAAATATATATATACATATATATATATAGCCATTTACAGCTAATATATTTCCCTCTAAACATGGTGTTAGTTATGTACTGTAAGTTTTGATATACTCTGTTTTTGTTTTCATTTATCTCAAAGTATTTTCTAATTTCTCCATGACTTCTTTGACCCATTGGTTATTTAGGAGTGTACTTTTTATAGATTTTTTTTTTAATTTTATTTATTTAATTGACAGAGAGAGAGAGAGAGAGAGACAGCGAGAGAGGGAACACAAGCAGGGGGAGTGGGAGAGGGAGAAGCAGGCTTCCCGCCGAGCAGGGAGCCCGATGCAGGGCTCGATCCCAGGACCCTGGGATCATGACCTGAGCCGAAGGCAGTCGCTTAACCAACTGAGCCACCCAGGCGCCCCAGGGGTGTACTTTTTAATTTCCATGTAGTCGTGTATTTCCCAAATTTCATTCTATTATTTATTTCTAATTTCATTCCATTGTGCTTTCAGAATGTATATTTATGTGATTTCAATCTTTTAAAATTTATTAAGATTTGGGCGCCTGGGTGGCTCAGATGGTTGGGCGTCTGCCTTCGGCTCGGGTCGTGGTCCCGGGGTCCTGGGATCGAGTCCTGCGTTGGGCTCCCTGCTCCATGGGAGCCTGCTTCTCCCTCTGCCTCTCTCTCTCTCTGTCTTTCATGAATGAATGGATAAAATCTTTAAAAATAAATAAATAAAATTTATTAAGATTTGCTTTATCTATCCTTGAGAATGTTTTATGTGCACTTGAGAATAATGTGTATTCTTCTGTTATTGGATGGTGTTTTCAACATGTCTATCACGTCTATTTGGTTTACAGTGTTCAAGTTTTCAACTTTTTTGTTGATCTTCTGCCTCATTGTTCTATCCATTACTGAAAGTGAGGTATTGAAGTCTCTGTTTTTGTTGAATTATTTATTTCTCTCTTCAGTTCCATCAGTTTGTGCTTCATGTATTTTGGAGATCTATAGTTAGGTGCATATATGTTTAATAATTGCTAAATCTTCTCTAACCTATATTATCATAAAATACCCTTCTGTGTCTATAATAACAATTTTTGTCTTAAAATCTATTTTGTCTAATACTGGCACAGCTACTACAGGTTTGATTCTTATTTGCACGCTATGTCTTTTCCCATGCTTTTACTTTCAACCTCTGTTTCTTTGAATCTAAAGCGGATCTCTTATAGACAGCATATAATTGGATCATGTATTTTATTTATTTTGGAATCTGTCTTTTAATTGGAGCATTTAATCCATATGCATTTAATGTAATTACTGGTAAGGCAGAATTTATGTCTGCCATTTTGATATTTGTTTCAATATACCTCATGTCTTTTTTTTTCTTTCTTCCTACATTACTGCCTTCCTTTGTGTTAAATAGATATCTTCTAGTGTGCTATTTAAATTCCCTTGTCATTTCTTTTACTATATAGTATGTATGTGTGTGTACACATATACACACACTTCCATTTTGGGTTTTTTTATTTCCCTGGAAATTATAGTCAACATCTTTGTTTACAACAACCTAATTCATATTAACACCAACTTCATTTGAATAATATATGGTAACTTTCCTCTTTTACAGCTCAGTTCTCTTCCTCCTTTTGTGCAACTGTCATATAAGTTATACAGCATGTGCATATCAAGACTGATTTTCTTTTTAAAGATTTATTTGTCAGAGAGAGACAGAGAATGAGCACAAGCAGGGGGAGCGGCAGGCAGAGGGAGAAGCAGGCTCCCCACTGAGCAAGGAGCCTGATGCAGGACTGGATCCCAGGACCCTGGGATCAGGATCTGAGCTGAAGGCAGCTGCTTAACCGACTGAGCTATAAAAGGGGTGTCTCAACACAGGCGTCCCTCAACACAGATTTTAAATGATTGCTGTATGCATTTTTCTTTTCTTTAAATCAGATAGAAGAAAAAAGAATTATGAAAAAATACACTTATGCTGTATTTTATATTTATTGGTGTAGTTATCTTTATTTCTTCATGTGCTTTCAAACTACTCTCTAGTGCCTTTCAATCATAAAGTCTCCCTTTAGTATTTAAGGCAGGTTTTCTAGTGAAAAATTCTCTTAGTTTTTATTTATCTGACAATGTCTTCATTTCTCCTTTATTATTTTTTTAATCTAAGTTTTTTTAAAGATTTTATTTATTTATTTGAGAGAGAGAGTGGGAGAGAACAACAGAGGGAGAAGGAGAAGCTCCCTGTTCAGCAGGGAGCCCCAACGGCTCTATCTCAGGACACTAGGATCACGACCTGAGCAAAGCCTCCTTTATTTTTGAAGAAGAGTTTTGCTGGATATAGAATTCTTACTTGAGTCTGTTTCTTTCAACAATTTGAAAATGTCATCCTACTTTCTTCCAACTTCCCTGGTTTCTGATGGAAAAGGAGCTGTTAATCTTATTGAGGCTCCTTTTTGCTTGGTGAGTTGCATCTCTCTTGTTGCTTTAGGAATCTTTGTTTTTGGCTTTTGACAGTTGGATTATGATGAGTCTAGATATCAATCTCTTTGAGTTTATTCTACTTGAAGTTTCTTGAGCTTCTTGGATTTGTAAGTAACTGTTTTCATCAAATTTGGGAAGTTTTTAGCTATTATTCCTTTAAATATTCTTTTCTCGCTTTCTCTCTTTCCTCTCCTTATCAGCTTCCACTGTGCATATTTTGGTAAGCTTGATGCTTTCCCACAAGTCAAGGCTTCATTCATTTTTCTTCATTCTTTTTTCTTTCTGTTCCTCAGATTAGGTCATCTCAATGAACCTATCTTCCAGTTTGCTGATTTCTTTGCCTGCTCAAATCTGCTATTAAGCCTCTTCAGTGAATTTTTTATTTCAGTTATTAACCACTCCCCATTCTTTTTTCCTTGTAAGTTATTGTACTTTCCAACTCTACAATTTCTATTTCTATTTTAAAATATTTTCTGTCTATATTGATATTCTTTATATGGCGAGACACTTTCCTTTGGTTCTCTAACATGGCCTCCTTTAGTTTTTTGAATATATTTAAAAATAGCTAATAGTCTCTGTCTAGTAAATCCAGTGTCTGGGCCCCCTCATGGATAATTTCTATTGATTGCTTTTTTTTTTTTTTGGTCTGTGTATGGGCCAGTTTCCTGTTTCTTTGCCTGTCTTATAGTTTTGTTGTTGTTGTTGAAAACTGAACATTTTAAATAATATAGTGTGATAATTCTGGAAGTCAGATCTCCTCCCTAGGATTTATTTGTGCTACTACTTGTTGCAGTGGCTATTTGGTGATTTTTCTGAGCTAATTCTGTAAAGTGTGTGTTCTTTGTTGTGTATGGTTACTGAAGTCTCTACTCAGCTTAATGTACTCGTTAGCTAATGATTAGACAGTGACCTTCCTTTTTTTTTTTCTTTAAAGATTTATTTTTTTGAGAGAGAATGAGAGAGAGAGACCACAAGAGGGGTTGGGGCAAAGGGAGAAGCAGACTCCAGGGAGCCCGATGCAGGGCTCAGTCCTAGGACCCTGAGATCATGACCTGAGCCAAAGGCAGATGCTTAACAGACTGAGCCACCCAGGCACCCCAGACAGAGATCTTCTTAAATTCTTGGAACCAATTAAGTCTCTTTGCCAAGGGGCTCTGTATGTATGTTGTGGTATGCCTTCACCATTGCACCATGCAATTTACAACTCTGCTTTACCTTTTACTTCCTGCTGTCTCAGAGCCTTAAAGTCGGCCAGAGGAGAGATCTTAGGGCCTTCTCAGGTGTTTCCTGAGTATGCGCACAGCATGAACAGCCCTGGGCATGAATGTGGACTTCTAAGTTCCTGAGAATATGTTAAACTTTTCAAAGCCCTATGGATATCTCAATCCTCAATTTTTCCTTGCAAGTCTTTTGCTTAGTCTATTGTTTCTCCAGTCCTGACTTACTCACTCTGTTGGCTGCCAAGCTGATTTTCAATGCTGATGCATACTAATGGCAGATCAATGAGCCTCATCTTGAGCATACGATCAGATGCAGCTCACAAAGTCCTTCTTGTCTCAAAGTCAAATTCTCAGTCTGTAAAGATCAGAAAATGTCCTTCATCTTGTCATGTACTTATGTGTTCCCTTCTAGCTCATCTTGCATCCACAGCCACAGGAATTAGTTTAAAAGCTCTTAGTACTTGATACTTGGCTCATGAATTGTGCTAGGTGCTGCTCATCATCCTTAAATCATGCAGCTTAAAACTTCTTTTGAACTATGTTTTTCTTCCTTGTACTTGGACCTCTTGTCCACCACGGGCTAGTAACCCAGTTTTGCATTGGCTAATTTGCCCTAATATGACACTTCCGTGAGACACTCCTGCCCATGCTGCTACCTTGGTTATAGATACCACAACTCCATGAGCAAGTAGCTACTCACCCCAACCCCCAGCTCAGATCCTGGAATTCTGCCCTTGTCCAGCCCTGAGCTCTTTCAGCATCTGAGACCACTTCCTCAAAAGCCCTTGAGAGTCAAAGTGAGTAAAACAATTCCTCACATCTACCTAGTTTGTTTGGCTGGAAGAGATACATTATGTGGATGAAGGCCCAAAAGAAGTCCCAGAAAATTAAGGTGAATATCTTGAATGCCTCCCAGGGGACTGATGGTGCTACAATGCTGAACACCTGGGAATCAGGATGGGTTGAGAAAATAAAATTCTGTTTCTTAAAAACATAATCTTAGGGACGCCTGGGTGGCTCAGTTGGTTAGGCGGCTGCCTTTGGCTTGGGTCATGATCCTGGAGTCCCGGGATCGAGTCCCGCATTGGGCTCCCTGCTCAGCGGGGAGTCTGCTTCTCCCTCTGACCCTCTTCCCTCTCGTGCTCTCTATCTCTCATTCTCTCTCTCTCTCAAATAAATAAATAAAATCTTTAAAAAAAAAAACAACATAATCTTAAATGCAATGTGGTACTCTAGATTGGATCCTGAATAGAAAAAGGACATTAATAGAAAAACTGGTAAAACCAAATAAAGCCTGTAGTTTAACATTATTGTACCATTTTTTTTTTTATAAATGCACCATGGTTAGTAAGATGCTAATATTAGGGGAAGGTCTCTGTACTGTATTTACAACTGTTCTGCAAACCATAAGTTATCTTAAAGTTAAAATAAAGTAATAACATGTATTGAGGGATTTCTATGTGCTAGGCATTGTGCTAAGGACCTTAAGTGAACTATTTCAAATAATCCTCACAACAATCCATGAAGTGAGCACTACTGACCCCATTTTACAGGTGTGGGAAGAAGCTTTAGGCCATTCTACTAACAATGTATCAGAATACTCTAATTAAGCAGGAAAAGAGCTGGGGTGGGGAGATAGTTTCTTGCAAAGTCCTTTGCCCATGCCCTGCAGAAAGTAGAATTTACCTGGTTATTAACAAAAGGAAAGAGAAGATGTGGAATCTCTTTCCTCTATATCCTATGAGATTTAAGACTGGTATGTTGGGAAGGTCCTATATTGGACTTCCCAAGTATGGACTTGAAAGATGACATAACTAGGACACAACTATGGCAGAACTAAAAATGTCTAAAGAATCTTGTTAGAAGATTATTGTCTTTGGAAAAGCTCTCATTGCCTTGTGGAACTTTTAATTGGGCTGCATTCCAAGCCTCCAAGAAGTATCTATAAACATCTAAGGATCCATGAGGTGCCTGGGTGGCTCAGTCAATTAAGCATTCAACTCTTGATTTTGGCTAAGGTCATGATCTCAGAGTCATGAGATCCAGCCCTGAGGTAAGCTCCCAGCTCTGCGGGGAGTCTGCTGGAGATTCTCTCTCTTCCTCTGACCCTCCTCTCCCCTCCCCACGCGCCTCCCCAAAATAAATCTTTAAACATCTAAGGATCCTGAGATATGATTATATAGATTTAGCCATACTGAACTGGAATTTCAGACAGTGGAAACAACACCTCACTGGACCTCTGGGACTAATACTGGAGGCACAATCTGCCATGGGCAAAATTACATAGTGCAGTAAATCTCTGACATCCTGATATCATCATAAATTCCCAAACAGCACGAAATAACAATGTCCCTCAAAAAACAACCAAAAACACTAAAGTAGAACTGAAAATTTAAGTGGTGCCCTTTAGCTATACATTAGTTTGTGCTTCCATGCCAGTTAGAAAAATGTGGATAAAGAGTGACCAGCTAACATCACTGACTGGCCAGGTGACCCTCTTTCCTGTGTCAGTCTTCTAGGTCATTTTACTTTAGTGAAATGATAAGCAACTATGGGTTAGTGCTAATAAGCACCTAAATCCACATTAAACTGTGTCTATCAAGAACTTCAACTGTATCACATCTGTAATTTAAAATGTTTTAGCAAGGACAGTGTGTGTTCTAATAGAAATTCACATGCGAGTTTCGGTCAGCTCCTAGTCAGAAAGGTCATACTCTATAGACAGCTGCTACAAGCACTTCTGTATCTGTATCTCAATCATCACCTGGGGCTTCTCCCTCTCCCATTCTCCCTGCTTGTGTTTCCTCTCTTGCTGTCTGTCAATTACATAAATACAATCTTAAAAAAAAAAACCAAACCCAAATCCTTATAAAAAATAAATTAAAAAAATAAAATAAATATATCTTTAAAAAAAGAGGTTACTCATTTGGATTATAAGCTTCTCTTTGTTGCAAATATCCCCTGAAGGTTTAGACACCTCCCCTCCCCCCTTTTCACTAATCGATTAATCTAAATTCTAGTTGAGCATTAATCTCTTAGAGAATGGATGAAAAAAATTTTGGAGTTTGAAGGTCTTCAAGATAAGTAGGACCTTGACAGTACTGGGTGTAAATCAGAAGATGAACACCAGGCAATATATATATATATATATATATATATATATATATATATATATATATATATATTTTAAGATTTTATTTGATACAGAGCACAGGCAGGGGGAGAGGGAGAGGAAAAAGCAGGCTCCCCACTTAGTAGGGAGCCTGATGCGGGGCTTGATCCCAGGACCCTGGGATCATGATCTGAGCCGAAGGCAGATGCTTAACTGACCGAGCCACCCAGGCGCCCCATGGGTAGTGTTCTTGAAAGAGATAATAGAACATTGACAAATTTTGCCTTCTCAAGTTTGCTTAGGTAAGATCTTGGCTTGGTGTCAACAGTTTTTTAAATGGGACTACTTTGTAAAGTTGTAAATTTCAACCCATCCTAATTCAGGTCTCATCATGCTGTGGCTGAGAGAAAGAGAAAAAGAGGAATCAAGTAGAGATGACAGGATGTTCTAATTCACCCCCACACCCTGCCTTTCAGGATGATTTAGTGCAAACTTTAATATTTCTAGTTCAAAAGGTCTTCCGTAATATAACTCTAAATGTGTTGAGGGTCTGTTGCACTACCCTAGTTAGCATTGGATTAGGATGGATTAGTGGGTAGGGAAAGATAGAGCGAAAGGCCAATCTGAAGACTGACCCTGTTCAGGATTGCAGGGTACCATGGTCTTCCATAATGAGGATCTTTTGTGACTAAGTAGTCTCTGGATTTTTGGAGGGAGAAGAAGTAGAAAGGGATAAAGAAAAGCATGATTTGGAATTGTTGCAAATTGACCTAAGCCAGTTTGTGTACTACTCTTAGGTTCTTTGGGTATTTGCCACCCAAAAAATTTGAAGGGGTGAGGGGTAACCTTATGACAGTTGTATGGCTAAATTGTGAGCAAGTCTCAAACCAAGCTCTGCCACACATCTAGAAGCTAATTAATTGAACATTTATTAGCAAAAGCATTCATTTGGCCTGTTCGACAGCTCATTATCATCCTTGCTTTCTGTCCTGTTAAGTGCTCTGTCCACACTTTGCACAAAAAGGTTTCACTTCCGGCAGAGAAGGAAATATTCTAGAGGCCAGGATTCTGTCAGCCTTAAAGATGCCCTCATGGAACCAGGTATCCTCCTAAACAGGGTTCATTTAGGAATAGAGCTTTGAGGGCCATCCTTTAAGGAGTCAGGTTGCAGGCCTCGCTAGATTCTTTTTTTTTTTTTAATGGTTTTGTGTGTGTTTTTTTTAAAGATTTTATTTATTTATTTATTTATTTATTTATTTATTTATTTGACAGAGAGAGACACAGCAAGAGAGGGAACACAAGCAGGGGGAGTGGGAGAGGGAGAAGCAAGCTTCCAGCTGAGCAGGGAGCCCAATGCGGGGCTTGATCCCAGGACCCTGGGATCATGACCTGAGCCAAAGGCAGATGCTTAACGACTGAGCCACCCAGGCGCCCCCCTCCCTAGATTCTTAAACCCTATTCATGCAACACTGCCGTTTCTCTCAGATTATTTCAGTCAATCCAAGTAACTTGAAAACCTTTAACTTCACTGATAAGAGCCCATTGTTAACTACCAAGCAATGAATTTCGTAAGGAAAACCCATTTCCCATCTTCATTTTGCTTGTAAGCAGAGCAACAGGATTGTATTTTTACCATTGAATACACAATATGCAAGAGTCTCTTGAAGCTTTTTTAAAAATCTACCATTTATAATAGACCAAAGATAATATAGTACCTAGAAATAAGTAATACCAACAACAACAAAAAAACCTTTATAAAGGGAATGTGAAATTTTATTGAAAGATTTTATTTATTTATTAGAGCGTAAGTGGGGGAAGGGGCAGAGGGAGAGGGACAAACAGACTCCATGAGGATCAGGGAGCCCAATGCGGGGCCCAATCCCAGGACCCTGGGATCATGACCTGAGCCGAAGGCAGACGTTTAACCGACTGAGCCACCCAGGAGTCCCTTATTGACAGATTTTAAATTTGGGTTGGGAACTGTTTTGTGGCTAGGACAGTTTCACCTGTGCACGATGAAAAGAAAATTAAAAGTGTGAAACGATTTGATTCAGTTTAACTCAGATTAATGAAACATTGGTTCAAAGTCAGAACTATATATTCTGCTGAGTTTTGGTAGAAGGTGACACTTCCTAGAAGGCAAGACGTGGCTTGTCTAGTAATCTAGCCCCTTTGGATAGTAGTTTTGTTTTTATGTGCCATTCAGCCAAAGGAATGTACCCACCCATTTGCTGTCCCCAATTTTTTGGGGAAACTGGTTTCCACAGAGCCACATCTCCTTGTTGGCTGCTAAACATCCTACCAGTCAAAAAACGTGATTAAATTCTGGAATTCTCTTCTCACTTGTAATTGGAGGCTCTGAGATCACCTTTAGCTAAAAAGAGATGAAGGAATGGTTGATGATTAAAAAAAAAAAATTGGGGGGTATTTTCCTCTGGTATATGAGTATTGAAATTATGTCCCTGCACATTCTATGAATAAAGTATTTATTTGGGGGGCACCTGGGTGGCTCAGTCGGTCAAGCCCCTGACTCCTGGTTTCTGCTCAGGCAGTGATCTCTGGATCATGAAATTGAGCCCCGAGTCAGGCTCCCCACTCAGTGCAGTGTCTGCTTGAGATTCTCTTCCCCTCCCTCTCCCTCTGCCCCTTCCCCCCACTTGCACACACACTCTCTCTAAAATAAATAGATCTTGGGGTGCCTGGGTGGCTCAGTCGTTAAGTGTCTGCCTTCGGCTCAGGTCATGATCCCAGGGGCCTGGGATCGAGGCCCACGTCAGGCTCCCTGCTCAGTGGGGAGCCTGCTTCTCCCTCTGCCTGCTGCTCTCCCCCGCTTATGCTCTCTCTCTCAAAAAAATAAATAAAAGCTAG
This sequence comes from Zalophus californianus, assembly GCF_009762305.2. Classification (NCBI taxonomy): domain Eukaryota; kingdom Metazoa; phylum Chordata; class Mammalia; order Carnivora; family Otariidae; genus Zalophus; species Zalophus californianus. Next base: position 145,448,157 of record NC_045595.1, read on the forward strand.
GAATAAAAATTCTCTATTCTGCAACAAGTAAGTCTGAAAACAGTAGAATCTTAGAATTCTGAAAAACTCCCAGTAAGCACACTAGCTACCAGTTGAAGGAACCTTCTTTTTGATGTTTTGAGAATTACCTTGACATTAGTGGTCAATGGTGATGTTGCTAAGAGTAGTTTGAATGATATGTTGAGGGCAGATCAATAAGATAACAGAGAAAAACAGTCTTTCTAGAAGTTTAGCTGAGAAAAATCAAAGGAAATTTGTTTTAAAAGGAGGATATGTGTGCATGCTCATTTTGCTGAGGGTTATAGGTTGTAGGTAGAGGAAGGCTAAGGTAAGTCAGAGTGACCTGGGGATCTGGGAGGTGGTGAAATATGGAAATAGGTCCTTGGTGAGGTTAGCTGCAGAGATGGAGAACATCTTCCACTGAGACAAAAAGGAAGAAGGTAAAGATAGAAACCATAACATTCCAGCTTTAGTGTAGAAGGAAGTGTTAAGATGATGGGATAAAGGGGTTGAGAGTCATGAGATAGCTTGGAGAAAATGAGAAAAGAGAAAAAAAATGATCTAGGACCAAAATGAATGGTTGGTGAACAACACCAAGAGCCCAGCTGAGAATTGAGAAAAATCAACGTGTAAATGAGTATTTGTTTAGTGCTGTGCCAGACGGTGCAACACTACTGTTGTTATGGAAACAGCAAGTATGTACCAGACATCTGTAAAAAGTCTATGTGAAAGAATTAAAAGCAAGGGCACCTGGGTGGCTCAGTCATTAAGCGTCTGCCTTCAGCTCAGGTCATGATCCCAGGGTCCTGGGATCGAGCCCCACATCGGGCTCCCTGCTCAGCGGGAACCCTGCTTCTCCCTCTCCCACTCCCCCTGTTTGTGTTCCCTCTCTCACTGTGTCTCTCTCTGTCAAATAAATAAATAAAATCTTAAAAAAAAAAAAAGCAAAAAAGAACCCAGAAGAAACACACAATCCAGAGATCATATGGCATGAATGTTTGTGCCCCTCCCCCCAAATTAATATGTTGAAGTCCTAACTCCCACTGTATTGGTATTTTTGGAGATGGAGTCTTTGGAAGGTAATTACGGTTAAAGGACATAAAGGTGGGGCCTTATGATGGGATTAGTGCCCTGCTAAAAAGAGACACCAGAGATGGCTCTCTCCCCATGTGCACATACAAAGAAGGGGTCCTGTGAAAACACAGCCAGATGATGGCTGCCTATAAGCCAAGGCCTCAGAATGAAACCTACCTTGCCCAACATCTCAATCTTGGACTCCAGAACTGTGAGAAATAAATTTTTGTTGTTTAAATCTTTCAGGCTAGGGCACCTGGGTGGCTCAGTCGGTTAAGCTTCTGCCTTTGGCTCAGGTTATGATCCCAGTGTCCTGGGATCGAGTCCTGCATTGGGCAGGGAGCCTGCTTCTCCCTCTCTCTCTGCCTCTCTGTCTCTCATGAATAAATAAAAATAAGTAAAAAATCTTTAAAAAAAATAAATCTTGGGTGGCTCAGTCGGTTACGTGTCTGCCTTTGGCTCAGGTCATGATCCCGGGGTCCTGGGATCAAGCCCCGCATCAGGCTCCCTGCTCAGTGGGAAGCCTGCTTCTCCTCTCCCACTCCTCCTGCTTGTGTTCCCTCTCTCACTGTCTCTCTGTCAAAAAATAAATAAAATCTTAAAAAAAAAATCCTTCAGGCTATTGTATTTTGTTATGGTAGCCTGAACTAGAAAAAAACACAATTAATACATCAGGAAAGATATTAAATTTATGAAATAAGAACAGAAGACTGTAAAAATGAAGATCAGAAAACAAGAATGAGCTTTTGGAGATTAAAAATCTGATAGTTGAGAGGTGCCTGGGTGGTACATTTGGTTAAGCATCTGAGTCTTGGTTTCGGCTCAGGTCATGATCTCAGGGTCATGAGATCAAGCCCCACGCCAGGCTCTGTCTTAGCGTGGAGTCTGCCTGAGAATCTCTCTCCTCACTCTCTGTCCCTGTGCTTTCTAAAATAAATAAATCTTAAAAAACAACAACAAATTTTCTGATCTTCATCAAAGAGGGGTGCCTGGGTGGCTCAGTTGGTTAGGCGTCTGACTCTTGATTTCAGATTGGGTCATAATTTTGGGGTTGTGAGATCAAGCTCCACGTTGGGCTCTGCACCGGGCATGGAGCCTGCTTAAGATTCTCTCTGCCCCTCCCACTCTCTCTCTCTCTCTCTCTCTCTGATAAAAAAATAAAATCTTAAAAAAAAAGGCAAAGAGATGGAAAGCAGAAGGGAAAGGTAAGAAAAACATGATTAATGCTGGAATTCTAGACAGGAAGTAACGGAGGAAAAAAGTGGCAATTTTTAAAGAAATAATAATACAAGAATTTCCCAGAAAAGAAGTCTGTTATCAAGATAGCTTGCCATATGCCCAAAGCTAATGAAAACATACATACCCTCACCAAGGCACGAAACGGTAACATTTCAGAACAAGAGGCTGAAAAATGATTACATATAAACATACTATCAGAAATGGCAGTTATAAGACAATGAAGTAGTGACTTTACAATTCTCAAGAAAGATGATTTCCAACCTAAAATCCTGTATTATCAATGAAATTTAAATGAATTTTCAGACATGCAAGTCCTTAAGATCTTACCTCTATGTACCCTTTCTCAGGAAGTTAGTGGAAGATGTACTTCTTTGAAATGAGGGAATAAATCAAGCAAGAAAATATGGTAGCCAAGAAACGAAGGACCTAACTCGGAAGAAAAGTGAAGTTGAGTTTCAGATGCCAGAGGGGCAGAAGGTCTGTAGAACAACAGTCCAAAACTGCAGACCCAGTCAAGTTCCAAGAAAGAAAAAGGAACTGTTATTATCTGAGACATTTGACATTTACTTGTTAGAAAATAGCCCTCAGAGGGTTTTTGCAATTTTGTGGTAATAGAGATGTAGGAAACTTTGAAAGGAAACAGTAAGACAAGAAAATTAACAACAGGAAAAGCAGAGAGTTGTACAAGAAATGATAGGCAATGATAATAAATTACTTAAGTGAACAACACTTCCACATAGTCATAAGTAAAAGCTGACTACTGGAGTGCCTGGGTGGCTCAGTCAGCTGAGCCTCTGACTGTTTCAGCTCAGGTCATGATCTCAGGGTGGTAAGATCAACACCCCGCCCCCAACCCGCCACGGGCTCAGAGCTTAGCACAAGTCTGCCTAAGACTTTCTTTTTCTCTCCATCCGCTCCCCCCGCCGCCTCGCTCTCTAAAATAAATAAATCAATCTTAAAAAAGAAAGAAAAAATTGCTACTTTTAAAGTAGACTCCAGGACACCTGGGTGGCTCAGTCGTTAAGCGTCTGCCTTCCGCTCAGGTCATGACCCCAGGGTCCTGGGATCGAGCCCCACGTCGGGCTCCTTGCTCAGTGGGGAGCCGCTTCTCCCTCTCCCACTTCCCCTGCTTGTGTTCCCTCTCTCGCTGTCCCTCTCTGTCAAATAAATAAAATCTTTAAAAATAAATAAATAAAGGGCGCCTGGGTGGCTCAGTTGGTTAAGCGACTGCCTTCGGCTCAGGTCATGATCCTGGAGTCCCGGGATCGAGTCCCACATCGGGCTCCCTGCTCAGCAGGGAGTCTGCTTCTCCCTCCGACCCTCTTCCCTCTCGTGCTCTCTATCGCTCATTCTCTCTCTCAAATAAATAAATAAAATCTTTAAAAAAAAATATAAATAAATAAATAAATAAATAAATAAAAAGGAGAAAAGAAAAAAAAATAAAGTAGACTCCACACTCAGTGCGGAGTCTGCTCCGCAGGAAGCCTGCTTCTCCTCTCCCACTCCCCCTGCTTGTGTTCCCTCTCTCACTGTCTCTCTGTCAAAAAATAAATAAAATCTTTAAAAAAAAAATCTTTCAGGCTATTGTATTTTTGATGTATTCCCTCATTTCAATGCAGGGTTTGAACACTTGACCCTGAGATCAAGACCTGAGCTGAGATCAAGAGTTGGGCACTCAACCACCTGAGCCACCTAGGCGCCCCCCAAATATTGCTACCTCACTTAAATGGGAGACTAGATTGAATGAAATGGGAGAATGGGATGGTATGACAGTACCCAAATTCTCAACTGCCTAACAAGAAATTACTAGATAAAAAGATAGAAATGTCAAGAAATACGTTTAAGTATATAATTCAGAAATGTGAAGATTGAGCTGTTCTTAGCAGGCATTAGAGTTAAAAGCAGAATCATCTGTGGAGTTGGACTTGGCAGTGGGAAGTTTAAAGCTGAGGGACTGGCATTGTTTATTAAGATTATTTGGATTTTTAATCTAAGTACATTGCTTTGTTAAAAACCTAAAATAACTAGGTTATTGAAATGAAGACATTTCCCTTCATTGTCCTCCTTTTTGAAAGATAAAACTTGTTAAATAATTTAGCATAAAAAAATCTAATTAAAAAAAAGCCACAAATATCAAAGTATCAAAGAAGTAGTAAAGCATGCATTAAGCTCCTACAAGTAGTGCTTTTCAAGTCATTCAAGCATTTCTGACCTTTTCTTAGGGAAATGTTTTAAACATTTGCTATAATTAAAGATACACAAATGTTAGAATACCATAAACAACTTTATAGTGTAACAAATATACTTTAAGCAGTCTTTACTTATATCCCACTTCCTGCTTTTAAAAAATGTGTAATTTTGGTTTTTGATAGATAAATAGGGTGTCTGGGTGGCATAGTTGGTTAAGCATAGGACTCTTGCTTTCAGCTCAGGTCATCATCTCAGGGTTGTGAGATCAAGCTCTGCATCGGGCTCCATGCTGGGCATGGAGCCTGCTTAAGATCCCCCCTCCCATGCACGCCAGTGTGCATGCACTCTCTCTCTCTCTCTGAAATAAATCTCAAAAAAAAAAAAAAGAAAAAAGAAAAGAAAGAAATGCACATAATGACATGATGCCTTAAAGTGTGTACACTTTTAAAGATCTCTTGGTGTATTTAACACAGCAATGCTGATAAGATTCTTATTATAGCAGTGAGGTAAGCATCAGAATTTCAGGCCAAGTTATTGGAGGTATTCAAAGAGATCAAAAGCGTTTCCCTGGGTCTGACAGCCCGAACATTTGTTAAGAAATGTATTCTAAACCTGATTTAGAAGAGAGAAGGCTCATGTTACCCAGACATTTCTGGAAACTTCTCTAATTTGGAGCTCTGTAATACATTCAAAATAGTGCCATGTTTAACAAATATTTAACCTTAAAAATACTAGAATACTTCTTGAGACCTATTATATTTATTCTTTTAAACTATTCTGATCTGAAGAAAGAACTGAAGTTTAGGAAAGGGGAAAATGAACATAAAAAAATGTTTATTTCTAGCCCTGAAAGAACAAAATTATTGAACAAAGTCATCAAATACAGCAGTTAATGTCAATGTAACAATTAAATAATTGAACGGGATTAAATTAAAAATAAGTCAATATAAAATTTGAAGACAAAACAGAAAAGACAAACTACTTTCACTTAATTCCATTTCTATCTACCAAAACAAGGGGAAAAAGATGTCCAATTCCAAATATAATTCTTTGCTTTTCTCAATACAGAATGAAAATTTGTTTGACAGAATTACACATTTCTCTCTTTCATTTGGCAACATTCTAGAATGGTGAGTGAAAAGGACTTCAGCTCTCTCAAGGCCAGGCCAGTGCTTGATTCTGCCTTGTAATTCCCACAATATCTACACCACAGTGTCTTTGCCAAAGTGGTCAATAAATGTGTTGAGTGATTAAAAAACTGTATGTGTGTGTGTGTATTTTTTCCCTTTCTTACACACCCACATATACACACACTGTGGGAAAACTGATGTTAATTGTCTAGCTTATCTATTGTGGAAGCAATGGAAACAAAGAAGACAATCTTCATTTTATATAACTATGAAATCCCACTATAAAAAACCCAAAAGGAGTATGAATCTGGATTTTAGTTCTAATTCTGCAATGGTTTTTTTTTTTTTTTTTACATTTCACTGGATATGGATCTCATTATTTAAAAATTTTAGATTAAAAAACTGATGCAAATTCTTTAAACACCCATTTTTTCTAACTATACCTACAGATCTAAAATTGTTCTGGCTAGAATACAGTATATATAAACAGACATGTATTTATGTGAACCCTATAAAGAAATACTCATAGGTAGTTTTAAATTGCTTATTAAAGGCACAGGTTCATTTAGGACTGGTGGTAACTAGATACATTTTAAGCAGCTTAATATTTATGTGTGGAAGAGAAGAGAATTTATACTATGTGCCAGGCACTCAACACATGAAAATAGAGTTGTGTTAGCTTTGGTTTCTTACGCTATCACAACTACTCTACTTGTTAACTATTCTCAGGTAGGATAAAATATTCAGTATTTTCATGGTTTCCCAGTTTTAACTGTCCCTAAAAGCAGCAAAAGGAACAAGAGGAGAAGGAAACTTTAAGACTACGAGAGAGTCTGAAATACAATAAATAAGTACTATAGTAATATTGTTCTAATTAACACAAGAGGACTAAGGTAACTTTTAGATTTAAATGGGAATTTTCATTCTAAAGTGATGACAAAAAGGGTGAATACAAAAGGTAGTTATTAAAAAAACATGAATCTTGATTCAGATATAATTTTTCTTTCAACAAGATCTGAACATTTTAATTTAAAATTAACTAATAAATCACAATTCCATATTGCTTTTAGGATTATTTTGTTTAAAAATGACACGTTTCAGAATTAACCAAAGTATATTTCTATTACAAGTTAGTTTATCCAAGTAAGTAAAGAATAAACCACAGTGTAGCTCCCTTAACCTGGGAGTCAGGTTTTAATGACAAAGTCCGTTGCCAGCAATGGACATGCAGGTAACCCTCAAAGAAGTTGTAAATTTAAATCCCAAACTGCTTCTATAAACTGAGAAGACCTTTGTTGAGTCACAGGCATAAAAATGGAGCATTGGCACTGTATTCAATGAACATGGTCTTTATGGCATATGTGTGGAAGGGCCTTCTAGAGTGGTCATGACGATCAGTCTTAACATCTAGTTGGTTTTCTAGTTCATCGGTAGCGTCTTCTTTATCATAATCCATCCAAACAACTATTTACACAGAATGTTCAAATCTAGATTTTCATCAGAAATATACCAGCTTGTTTCTGTAATTCAGTAATAGCTGTAGGTGGCCAATATAATCCAGAGAAAAATGAAATCAAGAATCAGACTGAAAACAGAGACCATTAAGTGCTCTAGATAAAAGTTTCACTACTTATTTTACTCAGTTTCATGAAAACCTTGCATTATCAATAAAAAACAGCCATTTCTATCCTTATATCTTAACACAGATGTGAGGAAAATGATAGGAAACAAAACTCGATTAGTTCCCCTAATGTAGTCCAAAATATCAAAATTATTTTTATTCATGACTTGGTACTACTGCAGGATGGCAAGTAAGTATGACGTTAATTAGGACTGCTGGTGGGGAACAAAATGCCTGAACCAAATCAGATTTTTTTCTTTTATGTGGCTTATGGCATGTCAGAAGGGATGACACCGCTTCCACAAGCAAAACAATAAAAAAATAAGGAGAGAAAAGCAAACAGAAGGGGGGGGTGGAGAAGAAAGGACACTCTCATAATGAATGCTACAGGTCACAGACCCTCTTCAAATTTTTAAAATAAAAAAAGTATTGCTATCAACAAGCACATTTCATTTTTCTTCTTGTTTTTTTCACACGATTACTTATTTTTGAAAAAAAAAATCTACTCAACATCTCAAATAATCCATGAATATATCATAGACTTTGTGACTTAAGTTCTCGCAGACATTAAAATGTTGGCAATGGGTTGGAAACAATGTTTATAACAAATCTCTACAGTTTACTGGTCAGAAGTGGCATCTCTATGTAACTGTCATTTCTCTTTCATGAACATAATCTTATCGAATTACTTTAGAGCTCACCAAAGTTCTAGTCACTTGCTTTGTTTCTGCTAGCCCCAAGTATTTTTCTCCTTTAAGTGGAAACAAAAAATTAAAACTTTTAAATTCGGAAAATTCAATGGTTATTATATTTACCAAAGGGGGAGGGGTGGAGTAGGGTGAGAGAGGGTTAATTAAAAAACAAACTAACTAAAATTACAACATATACAGAAACTTATCTCCAAAATGAGGGTAAAAGGAAGAAGGGAAAAGTAGCGGTACCCATCAGTCCCAAAGCCCAAGCTGGAACAAGAAAGAACAAATCACTTTGGTTCCTGAAGCCCAATCTGAAAAGGATATAGTTAGAAAAGAAACACAATTGTAAGGATGTATAATCAATGGGATTCTTTTTCTATGTCAATGATTTAGTTATAAATATAGATTATTAGTCTCTCTATACATGTAACAAATGCCAAACAACTCACTACCATGAAATTTCTAAAACTGACTCTTTCACATTTGTTAAAAAAGGTAAAAATCACATATTTTTCTTCCCTTCCTTCAGTTCAAATTATGAACTGAAATACTACACGTAATAATAGCTGGTCCTAACTTCTATACAAAGCTAACTGATTTTGAGCTCCTTTGCCAATATAAGGAGCTACATCATTTTTATTACATTTGCCTTGAATTTAGGCACAAGAAAAATTTCTCAAAGCAACTCAAAGAAGCAAGGCAAGGTAAAAGAGGGCTATGAAGAAGAGAGAAAAGAAGACCAGCAGATGGAACCAATACTCTGAACAACCCGAATCTGCCATTCAAGTATTGAAAATGCTCCCCCAAAGGGACAATGAATGGGATCTATTATGATGAAGTCAGCAAAATAAAATGCAAATCTCAAGCACGATCAACAGCCCTAATGGGCTGTCTGCTGAAAGAAGTAAGGCTAGTGATTCAGTCCGCAATTCCTTTTGGACCCTATAAAGAAGGGAGTCAAAAGAAAGTTGTCGTTCTGTTTTGCAATTTTCTCTTGGTTCTCTTCAGGAAGTAGTAGTTTGCTTTTTCCTCCATGTTATGCAGACCATTTCTTTAAACCCCAAAAGAGTAATAATTTTCATATATTAAAAGATTTCTTTTAGAAAATGGAAGAAAGAATACGAGGCCACGGCAATGATGCTAACGGTTACTCTTCATTGCTTCTTTAGCTGCCATGATCAGTGGAGTCAGGCTGGACAAGGGCTTGGCCAGTTTCAGGAAGGGATGCTGCCAGAGAGAGGGGGGAAATATGTATCAGTGTCACCAGATCAGACGCTTAAGTATTTCTTTTCAATTAAGCCCCAAAGACTATTTTATGGATTATAATTTATTTAACAAGCACATATTTCAGGACGTGTATAAAATCAACATAATCAATATATCACTTTCATAGTTGAACCAGGTCTTTTCAGTTTATCTAATATTATCAAATCTCACCTTAATGACCCAGATACCCATGCCAGCAAATGAACTTGTCTGATAACTGACAATATGCAAAAACTCATATACTTGATTTTAGTATTATAGCTATTTTATTTCCAGCAGATAAAATCCTAAACTACAGCAACTGCCATGCTGCTGGTGATAAATGAAGAGTGCAATGTTAATTATTAATCCTATGTAAACTTTGTTGGTTACTCAAAAAAAATCAACTTTATCCAAAAATAGTATTATTTCCAAATTCACCTGTAACAATTCTTTGGCTGAACCCCTTTTCTCCACATCCATCTCCAAACAACGGTTTAAGAAATCCCGAAATATTGGGGAAAGTTTCTCTGGATTCTGAAGTTCTGGAGTTCCATTAGTTGCTATCAGGTATAAGGCCTAAAAATAGAAGAACATCTTTGACATACTTAAGACAGCACAACAAAGTGAGACAGCACTTTATAAAGTTTATGGATCTTTTACTTCTTTAGTTTTTTTAAAAAGTAATCTCTACACCCAACGTGGGGCTGGAACTCACAACCCTGAGATCAAGAGTCGCACACTCCACTGACTGAGCCAGCCAGGCACCCCTGGATTTTCTACTTCCTTAAAGACAATCACCAGAGGGGCGCCTGGGTGGCTCAGTCGTTGGGCGTCTGCCTTCGGCTCAGGTCATGATCCCAGGGTCCTGGGATCGAGCCCCACATCGGGCTCCCTGCTCGGCGGGAAGCCTGCTTCTCCCTCTCCCACTCCCCCTGCTTGTGTTCCCTCTCTCACTGTGTCTCTCTCTGTCAAATAAATAAATAAAATCTTAAAAAAAAAAAAAGACAATCACCAGAAATAATAAATTGAGGTGTAGTATTATTTCTGCCCATTTGTATCAGATATTCTCCCTTTACTTTTAGATGTTACATTCCCCTAAATTTTTTTTTTCAGAAATTAGATTCATCTTTTTGGGGAGGGGTTATAAATGTAATACATATTGATAAAAGAACTATAATACATAAGGATATAAGGAAAAATGAGCACAATCCCACTATCGACACATAACATCCATTTACCTTTCTCAAGCTTTTATTCCAAGTCACACCAGATTTCAAAACAATGGGATTTGTTGAAACCTTTTTTTTTTCCTTCAAGTTTTTATTTACCTTCTAGTTAGTTAACGTATAGTGTAATACTGGTTTCAGGAGTAGAATTTAGTGATTCAGAAACCCTCCGCCCCTTTTTTGAACTAGCTCGATCTACATAGCTATAGATGAAATAGGCAGAACAGAGGATTTTCAGGGCAGTGAAAACACTATGATAATGGATGTATGTTATTCATTATACATTTGACCAAACCCACAGAACTGTACAATATCCAAGAGTGAACCCTAATGCAAACTGCAGACTCTGGGTGATAATGTGCCAATATAGGTTCTCCAAATGTAAGAAATGTACCCGCTGGTGAGGGATGTTGATAATGGGGGAGGCTTCTTACATTAATATGATACACTTGTTACAAGTGATGAACCACTACTGATACACTTATTTTTTAAACCTTTTTTGTTTCAGGTTCTTATCTGAATTCTAGTTAGTTAACGTATCATGTAATATTGGTTTCAGGAATAGAATTTAGTGATTCATCACTTACATTTAACACCCGATGCTCATCACAAGTGTCCTCCTTAATACCCATCAGCCATTTAACCCATCTCCCCACCCACCTCCCCTCTAGCAACCCTCAGTTTGTTCTCTACAGTTAAGGGTCTCTGATACACTTTCATTAAACAAGTCTATGGTTTACATTGGGGTTCACTCTTTCTGCTGTATAGGCCTACGGATTCTGACAAATGCACACTGTCATGTTTCTGACACTACAGTATCATACAGAATAATTTCACTGCCCTAAAAATCCCTTGTGCTCCACCCATTCATCCTCCCCACCCCACCCCCACACACGCCTGGTGACCACTGATTTTTTTTTTCAAAGATTTACTTATTTATTTTAGAGAAGAGAGAGTGTGAGTGGGGGAGGGCAGAGGGAGAGGGAATCTTAAACAGACTCTGTGCTGAGTGTGGAGCCCAACGCTGGGCTCGATCTCATGATCATGAGATCATGACCTGGGGCAAAACCAAGAGTCGGAGGCTTAACTGACTGTGCCACCCAGGTACCCGCCCCCACAACTTTTTTTTTTTTTAAGATATTTTACAGAGAGTATGACTGATCTTTTTTACTCTCTATAGTTGGAATCATACAGTATGTAGCTGTGTTAGGCCAGATTTGTTCACTAAGCAATATGCATTTTAGGTTCTTCCATGTCTTTTTGCAGTTTGATAGCTCATTTCTTTTTGTTTTTTTTGTTTTTTGTTTTTTAAAGATTTTATTTATTTATTTGAGAGAGAGAGAATGAGAGATAGAGAGCACGAGAGGGAAGAGGGTCAGAGGGAGAAGCAGACTCCCTGCCGAGCAGGGAGCCCGATGCGGGACTCGATCCCGGGACTCCAGGACCATGACCTGAGCCGAAGGCAGTCGCTCAACCAACTGAGCCACCCAGGCGCCCTCTTTTTGTTTTTTTAATCTTTTTAATGTTATGGAATAATATTCCACCGTATGGATGTACCAGTCTATACACTCACCCATTTTTTTTTTAAAGATTTTATTTATTTGACAGAGAGAGACACAGTAAGAGAGGGAACACAAGCAGGGGGAGTGGGAGAGGGAGAAGCAGGCTTCCCGCTGAGCAGGAAGCCCAATGCGGGGCTCGATCCCAGGACCCTGGGATCATGACCCAAGCCAAAGGCAGACGCATAATGACTGAGCCACCCAGGTGCCCCTATACACTCACCTTTTTAAATAAAGTCTATTTATGTACTTCACATCTTGGCTGGTTGCTTCTGATTTGGGGCAATTATGAATAAAGATGCTATAAACATTTGTGTGTAGGTTTTTTTTTTTATTTTATTTTTTTTTAAAGATTTTTTTTTTTTTTTTTGAGAGAGAGAGAATGAGAGAGAGCACGAGAGGGAAGAGGGTCAGAGGGAGAAGCAGACTCCCCGCTGAGCAGGGAGCCCGACGCGGGACTCGATCCCAGGACTCCAGGATCATGACCTGAGCCGAAGGCAGTTGCTTAACCAACTGAGCCACCCAGGCGCCCTGTGTGTAGGTTTTTGTGTGGACATCAATTTCCAACTCATTTGGGTAAATAATAAGGAGCACAACTGTGACTTGCATGTTAAGAGTATGTTTAGTTTTGTAGGAAACTGCCAAAAAGTCTTCTAAAGTGGCTATACCATTTTCCATTCCCACCAGCAATGAATGTGAGTTGCTATTGCTCTGTATTCTAACCAGCATTTGGTATTGCCATCAAAAAATTTTTAGGCCATTCTAATATGTGTGTATCTTATTGTTTTTTTAATTTTGCAATTCCCTAATGGCATGATGTTGAACATCTTATTATATGCTTATCTGCCATCTGTATCTTCTTCTTTTCTTTTAATACTTATTTAAGTAATCTCCATGCCCAACATGGAGCTTGAACTCATGACCCCAAGGATCAAGAGTTGTACTCTTGCTCTAGCGACGGAGCCAACCAGGCGCCCCATCTGTGTATCTTCTTTGTTGAGATCTTTTGTCCATTTTTATATTAGGTTGTTTATTTTCTCACTGTTGATGTCTGGAGAGTTTTTTTTGTATATTTTGGATAACATCTGATTAGATGGGTGCTTTACAAATATTTTCTCTCAGTCTGTGACTTGTCTTTCTATTCTCTTAGTAGTGTCTTTCTCAGATAGAAAGATTCCTTTTTTTTTTTTTTTTTTAAGTTTTATTTAAGTAATCTCTATATGTGATATGGGGCTTGAACTCACGACCGGAGATCAACAGTTGCACACTCCTCCAAATGAGCCAGCCAGGATGATTCCAATTTTAATGAAGTCCAATTTATTCTTTAATGAATCATGCTTTTTATGTTGTATCTAAAAACCCTGCCAAACCTGAGGTCACCTAAATTTTCTCCTGAATTATTTCACATTTCTGCTCTATTACCAAAATGCCATAAAAAAAGGGATACTAACTGACACTCAAATCATCAGGACATGAGTCTGCCCATTTCTTTGCTATCTGCACTCTAATGCCCATGTGGCCCTGCACACTCCCCTTTCTGCCTTCATTTTTCACATACCCTTGCCCCACCCCTCCTCTAATGGTCTCCTTACCTCATCTACTGAGGCCTGGCTCTCCTCTGAGGAGCAGCCTCATCCACAGTGCTCTCTAGGGGTCACTGTTCCCTCCCAGTCCTTTGTACCACTGCACATAGAGGAGTGTCCTTGTGGCTCCCCACTGCCTCTCTGAGATATTTACCTCCCTCCTATAGAACTCCCGGGCTTTCAGACTCTACCTACCACATCTACCAACCACTGTTGTTACCATCTCTAACACTGCTCATAACTTCCAGGGATTTCAACAGCCAGAGAGTCTTGTGACAGTTCCTTGACCTCATCTTCTCCCATGCTCTTGTCCTCTGGCCTCCTTCAGCCACACAAGCCCATGGTCACAGCCTCTGCCTCATCATCAGTACCCATGACCACAACTCGGAAACTGCAGTTGCTCTCCACCTCTTACTTCTTTCACTCTGAGCACCACCAACACCAGCAATCCTTCGATGCTGCTAAACCCTCAATCAATCCCATTGATCTTCCAGCGTTCATCATTCCTTTTATATAATCACTTCGCTACACATTAAAACTGCCTCCCCCTCGCCTGTACTATGCAGCTAAGGACAAGAGACGAAAAAGGTACATCCTTGCTGACTGGCCTCATCCACCTCACACAGGCCCTTAGGACTTCCAGCTTTCCTACTACATATTTCCCCATTTCACTCACTCTCCCACTGTCTAGTTTCTGTGTCAGGACACTCATGTCTCCTCAGCGCCTCTGGGCAGTGATAATCTCTTAGACTTTTCTTTGCTTTTGATGACCTTGACAGTGTGGAGGAGTACCAGTCAGGTTTTATACTGTAGAATGCCCTCATTGGAATTTGATGTTTTCCTCATGATTACAGACTGAGAATATGGGCTTTGGGAAGATCACAAGTAGAGTGCCATTTTCACTGCCTCATATAAAAAAATACATACTATCAACATAATTTATGAGTGTTGGTGTTGACCTTTTCTGAGGTCTGTGCTTGTCAGGCTTCTCTGTTGCAAAGTTACTCTTTTCTCCACTTTTTATACTCTGCTCTTCAGAAGAAAAATCACTATGTGCAGTCTATACTTAGAGTGGGGAGTTAGCTTCCATCTCCCTTAGGGGATAACATCCACATAAATTATTTGGCGTTCTTCTGCGTGAGACTTGTCTCTTCTGCCCCACTTATTTACTCACTTACTTATATCAGCATGGACACATAAACATTTTATACTTCGGGTTACTCTCCCATACTACTTTGTTTTGTTGTTCAAACTGTTCCATCTTTGGCCACTAGAGCTCTTTCAGTCAGCCCCTTGCCCCTTTGACAAACTCATCAGTGTGAGCTCTTCTCTTTAACTCAGTATGATTTATGATCCTATTTTATCTCCTTAGCTGAATTTTATCAAGTGTAATTCTTTCTTTCATTATTTTAGGGTTTGCTTAAGAGGTGAGAGCATGCATCTTTCAATTTTCACAATTATCACAGTATTACATATACCACTTCCCACAGACTACAACAATCTTACAGTTCTCCCCCTCAGCTTTATACTTTTGTTGTCATTCTACTTGTACATATGTTCCTTTCCTCCCCCTCCACTATTATTTCATGTAAACAGTTATATCTCTTAAAGATATTTACTTAAGGAAAAAATCTTATATATTTACTCACAGTTACTATCTCTAGCACTCTTCACTTCTTTTTGTAGAGTGATATTACCATTTTCTCTCTGCTTGAAAGATTTCCTTTAATATTCCTTACAGTGTAGATCTCCTGGTAATAAATGCTTTTAATGTCTATGTCTAGAAAAATCTTTATTTCACCTCAGTTTTTAAAAGGTATTCGTTGGCTGCAGAAGTCTTGATTTTCTCCCCAAACTTAGTTACACATATATTAGAACTTGAAGTTGTCTCATTACTGCTATTTCATTTTTTTTTTTTAAAGATTTTATTTATTTATTTGACAGAGAGAGAGAGACAGCCAGAGAGGGAACCCAAGCAGGGGGTGTGGGGGAGGGAGAAGCAGGCTTCCTGCTGAGCAGGGGGCCCGATGTGGGGCTTGATCCCAGGACCCTGAGATCATGACCCGAGCCAAGGGCAGATGCTTAATGACTGAGCCACCCAGGTGCACCACTATTTCATTTTTTAAAAAAATTTCATTTCTGTCTCTATTCCTTCCAAACACCGCTACTCTTAACATATGAAGTTACAAAAACGGCTTTAATGACTTTCCGTGCTCTTCTATCTGTGTCAGTTCTGGTCTGCTGCAATGGATTGATTTTTCTCATCATGGGTTGTACTTTGCTGCTCTTCTGCCTGCCTGATAAACCCTGACTGGATATTTAAGTGCTTGCTGGCTGCTGGATATTTCTGTATTCCTGTAAATATTCTTGAGCTTTGTTCTACAACACAAGTTACTTGGGGATCTCTTTGGGTCTTGTTTTTTAGACTGGTTAGATGGGACTATAGCAGCATGTAGTCTAGGGGTAATTCTTTCCCATCAGCGAAGCAAGACTCTTTTGAGTCTTCTTTTCAATATCCTGTGCATTACAAGGTTTTCCACTGTGGCTGACAGAAGCAGGCACTATTCCCAGCCTCTGTGTGAGCACCAAGCACTGTTCTCTTCAGTCTAAGATGGGTATACCCCTCACCTTGGGTAGATTCTTCGCAAAGATGCACCAGTCTCTGTTGAATGCTCAAGGGGAGCATTCTGGAATCCAGAGATTCCAGAATCTTCTATGAAGCTTTCTCCTCTCCTGTTCTCTGTCTTGTAAACTCTAGCCGACTTGGTCTCCTCAGACTCTCAACTCCTTCTCCTTAATTCAAGGGGGCCACTGTGTCCCACCTGGGTTCTTCCTCCCTGTACGTGGCCCAAAACTCTCTTGGGACATAAAGCTGGGGCAATCACAGTGCTCACCTCAAGCCTTTCCCACCTTTGGAGATCACTGTTCTTCACTGTTTGGTGTCCAGTGTCTTGCAAACCATTGTTTCACACAAGCTAATTTTTGTTGTTACTTTAGGCAAGGGCGGTGAATCTGCTACCCGTTATTCTATCTTGACAGGAAGCAGAATTTCCTGCTTGCCAAGTTTCCATCAGTTACATTCACACTGCTAGTCCTCAGGGTAGTCTCTGACAAGCTGATGTCTCCCTCACTTTTTGCATGAAGATTCAAGGGCATGTGTTATTTGGTTTTGTGTACCTCTCCACCCATTCCTCCTCAGTCTCCTTTGCTGGTCCGCTACATCAACTGTTAACTATGGAACGAACGCCACAGGATGCAAGCTGAAGCTTTTCTATTGTCTGTCTACGCCTACTTGGCCTGGTGATCTTATCTAGATGCATAACTTTAATTTCTATTTTAATCTCAATTTTACATCTTTGGCCTGATCCTAGATGGCCATACCCAACAGCCTATTCAACATACTCACTTGGATGTCTTCCCCCCACCCCATATTTATTTATTTATTTGAGAGAGAGCGCATGAGCATGTGTGCAAAAGGGGAGAGGGGGAGGGAGAGGGAGACAGAATCTGAAGCAGACTCCATGCGGAGCATGGGGCCTGATGCGGGGCTAGATCTCAGGACCCTGAGGATCGTGACCTGAGCCAAAACCAAGAGACTTAACTGACCGAATCACCCAGGCACCCTTCACTTGGATGTCTTAGTAGGCACTGCAAACTTAACATGTCTAAAACATGCTAAAATGTTACCTCCTGATCTCCCACCTGCCACACCCACACACCACTCTACTTGCAGCCTTCCCCATTTTAGGTAAGGTGAACTTGAATTTCATCATTCTAGTTGCTTACACCAAACTCTTAGAGTCATCTCTCTCTCTCTCCCTCTCCCAGATAGGCACCCTTTTAAAATATATCCAGAATCCAACTACTTTTTCCCACCTCTACTGATATGATTCTGGTCTAAGCTACCATTACGTCTTGCCTGGATTATTTCAACAGCCTTCTAACTGGTTCTCCTGTGTCTGTCTTTGCCTCACTTGAAAATCTTTTCTCAACAAAGCAGCCAGAGTGATCCTATTAAAATACAAGTAAGACCATTTCACTTCTCTGCTCAAAACTCTCCAGTGGTTTGCCTGTCAGATTCTATGTAAGAAAGCCAGAATTCTTATAAAGGCCTAATAAGGCACTATATAGTCTAGTCCCATTTCTTCACTGATCTTCCTTTTTTTCTCCTGCTGTGTGCTCCCTGCACACTAGCTATGGGGGAATCCTCAGTGCTCTTTGAATATATCAAAAATGCCTCTTCAGGGCCTTTCATGTGCTATTCTTTCTGACTGGAATGCTCTTCCCTTTATCTTCCATGTTCAAACGTCACCTCAGTGGAGCCCTCTACAAGCACTGTTGTGAAATCAAACACTCTCTTGACTCCCTCCCTACCAGTCCCAGCACTGAGACTCTACCATTTATTATATATTATTATTTTATTTTTTCTCTATACCTTCTATGAGGGCAGGATTTTTTTTTAAAGATTTTATTTATTTGAGAGACAGAGAAAGCACAAGCAGGGGGAGGGGCAGAGGGACAAGTATACTCCCCACTGAGTGTGGAGTCACACATGGGACTCAATCCCAGGACCCTGAGATCATGACCTGAGCCGAAAACAGTTAACCCATTGAGTCACCCAGGTGCCCCAGGGCAGGAATTTCTGTTGGTAGACAGCACCTTGTATGGTGCCTACCACGGATCAGGTATTTGAATCAACATTTGTTAAACAAATGAATGAAATTAGAGGGTTTTAAAAATTGTTCCAGAAGTGTTCTAAAATTTATCACCTCTATAAAAGTACTTAAATGCTCACCTGAACTGGAATCTTTGCAAGAAGATGAAAAACATTCAGGAAAAAGAGCATCAAAATCCAATGCCACCCAGAAAGGGCCCCTACCTATGCATACCCATTATCTTGGCCTCTGGAGCCCACTTTATAGCAAATCCAACTTATTTGGAAAAAAGTTAGGAAAAAAAAAGTCTGGCAATAAGCCTGTAGTCATATATGGTAATTTAAAAACTTAAATTGCTTCATGTACTATAAAAATCACCCTTTTGAAGTGTACAATTCAGTGTTCTTAGTGTATTCATAAAGCTGTACAACCATCATAACTGTCTAATTCCAGAACACTGTTATCCCTCCAAAAAGAATACCCACGTGTATTTTAGTTACTCCCTATTCCCTCTTCTCCTCAGTTCCTAAAAACCACTAATCTCCTATCTTTATGGCTCTGCCTGTTCTAGAGATTTCATATGCTGTTGATCCTCATTACTTGGATTCCTTATGTGTAAACTCATCTACTCATGCTAAAATTTGTAACCCCCAAATCAATAATCTTGGTGTTTCTGTGGTCATTCATGGATATGTGCAGAGAGGCAAAAAGCACAGGCTGATGTGCCCTCTAGTGTCCTAAGTGCACGAAGGCTGTGATGTGCCTTGTGGTGAGAACACGTTTGGTAAGCTTCGCTGAGGCATGAGTATACTGCCAGGGGTGTCCTGGCTGTGACTTCAACATTACTCAATCAACAATACACATGAAAATGGCTCTGAACAGAAACACACATCAAATAAGGTTAGGGATTGATCAGCTGACAAAAATGTGACCACAGGCTGGGGCGCCTGGGTGGCTCAGTTGGTTGAGAGCCGACTCTTGATTTTGGTTCAGGCTGTGATCTCAGGGTCATGGGACTGCACCCCGAGTTAGCTCCGCACTCAGCACGGGGTCTGCTTGAGCTTCTCTTCCCTCTGCTCCTCTCCCCCACTCACATACTCTCTCTCAAATAAAATAAATGAAATCTTAAAAAAACAATGTGACCACAGGCTTGCAGGAACCCAACCCTATGGCTTCCCCAAGAAGCAACAGTTCAGCATTTGTTAATTCAGTATTTGTTGCTGTGCAAAACCTAATTACCATGAATGACAAAAACTGACCGCAAAGGGAGTCATACAATGTGTGATCTTCCGTGTAGGCCGTCTTTGGCACAGTGCTTTCAGGTTTAATGTTGTATCTGTACCTCATTACTTCTATTATGACTAAATAATATTCCGCTGCATTGATATACCACTTTGTTCACTCATTCCTCAGATGAGGGACATCTGGATTATTTCTACCTTTTGACCATTATGAATAATGCTGTTTTGAACATCTGTGTACAAGTTTCTGTGTGGATGTATGCTTTTAATTCTCTTGGGTATATATCTAGCAGTGAAATTACTAGGTTATATGGTAACTCAATGTTAACTTTTAGAGGAATTGTCCAACTGTTTTCCCTGTGCTGCATGCACCATTTTACATTTCCACTAGCAATATGTGAGGGTTCCAATTTCTTCACATTCTCACAAACACTTATTATTGTCCATCTTTTTGATTATAGTCATTTTTGAAGGTGTGAAGTAGTATCTTTTTGGGGCTTTGATTTGCATTTCTTTAATAACGAATGATATTGAGCCATATATGGTAATTTAAAAGTAGAAGTAGAAGGAAAAAGAAAGAAAAAGACAGAAAGCAAAAGAACAAACGAACTCCTAAACTCTCCACCTCCGCTG
Organism: Zalophus californianus; assembly: GCF_009762305.2. Lineage (NCBI taxonomy): Eukaryota > Metazoa > Chordata > Mammalia > Carnivora > Otariidae > Zalophus > Zalophus californianus. The sequence goes on from NC_045595.1 coordinate 145,468,251, forward strand.
CTGAAACCTAATTGTTTAAAGTCTCCTAACCCCACCTGTTAACTCAGGACCCTCACTCTCCTGTTTGAACGTGAGCTTTACCATTACCGTCTACACAGCTTTCTCAGATACATGATCTGGTTTTCCTCTCCTGTGTACCCAAGCAGTACAGAGGCCAAGGTTCAGAGCTGACAATCTGAAGAGTACATCTAGATATCCTTTGCAGAAAAGTGAGCAAAGTCTTACTTATGTGCAAAATTTAAAACCATATAGCTTACTAAAATCTACAAACTCTTTATCTAACACATTCAACTCAGTACCCCAGGAGCAAATAATTTTTGCAGAGACTAGGTTATATCAACTTTGTATCCTAAATTTTTGCCTAGTGGCTGGTGCAAGCAGATTCTAAATAAATGTTCTGAAGAAATGTATTTTTCGAAAAATAAGGCTGGTGTTTAATTGGTCTTACCCTCAAGGGATTTTCATTGAGGTATGGAGGCTCTCCTTCTACCATCTCAATAGCCATGATACCCAGAGACCATATGTCCACTTTAGGGCCGTAAGCTTTCCGTGTAACCACCTCTGGTGCCATCCAGTATGGCGTTCCAACCATGGTACTTCGCTTGCTCTGCTCAGGGGTGATCTGGGCGCAGAACCCAAAGTCGGCTATAAAACAAAACAAAACATATCTACAGTTAATGGTGTCCATGGATAGTTTCATCTTAGAGTTCATGATAGAGGACTTAATTACATTTGACTATTCAGCCTCTTCTTTTTTAAGACTGAATTTAAAAAGTAATCCAGGGGCACCTGGCTACTAAAGAGTCCATAGAGCATGTGACTCTTGACCTCAGGATCGTGTTCTCCTCCCACGTTAGGCACAGAACTTACGTTAAAAAAAAAAAAAAGTAAACCGGAATGGGTTTGTAGAATGGGTTTACAATGTACAATGTAGAATGTAGAATGGGTTTACAAATATTGTGATGATGTTATATACTCTCACTTTTACTTTTTTTACTTTTACTTCCCACAAGCAAAGGGCAAATTATCAGATCTTTTATTCTAAATCATTATCCTAAAATTTTTAATAAAGTTGAAAAAGGTCTAAAAGAAGAAGTTACCAAAGGTGAGCACCAAAACTAAATTCTATAAATCAGGTAAAAACGCCAGGAAGTGGGAACTATTTTTGAAGAAAATAAACAGAAGCTAGAATTACTAAGTACCTGACTCAGCAGACAGCCTAGAAAAAGAACAGCCTTAACTGCAACTGTACCCAACAAGGTCTTCGCCGGCATTACTCTACTCCAGTCACCTCATTTTGTAACAGGAGCAGAAAGCCTAGGTTAGCACTCAGTGTTAATTTAGTGGGATCTTCGGGATGAGAATCTAGAATTTTTTCCTCCCTTCTATAGACCGACCCATTCTACTTCAAAAATAACTACTGTTAACATTTAGGTTTGTAAGCTTTGGACTTTTTGTCATGAATTTATACAGGTACAAATATTACCTGTGAACTGCATGGTTTATTTAACCTAGGTAGGATACGCTGTAAACTTTTTTTTTTTTTTAAAGTAAACTCTACCCCCAACATGGGGCTTGAACTCACCACTTTGAGATCAAGAGTCACATGCTCTACCAACTGAGCCAGCCAAGTGCTCCAGTAAACTGCTTCTTAAAATTTATTTTCAGAGATTTTGCCAGTTGTAGATTGATCTACCTCATTACTACAACCACACAATATTATAAAATAACAAAATTATAATTTATTTTACCATTCCCATACTGCTAGATATTTAAGGTACTTTTTGTTGTTCACAATGTTGCAGAGAACAACTCTGTATTTATTGCTGTGCATATGTTCAGTAATTTTATCCAAGAGAATACTAAAAGAGCAATTGTTCAGTCAAATTATAATATTTATAGCTAAAATGGGTACCTGTAACAAACCAGGTTACTATTCCAAGTATCTTGTAGGAATTAACATACCTAAGCCTCATGACAACTTTGAGATAGGTACATTTATTAATATTATTCTCATTTTACAAATTGGGAAACTAAGGCATACATATTTTTAGATAACTTATCCAAGACCAATCATCTAGTATGTGGAAGAGCCAGGATAAAATATTATCCAAAAAAGTCTAATCAGCTTACATGTGTATCCACCAAAAAAGTATGAGAATGTCCATTTCTATTTTGCCTGCTGATTAAGATTAGTAATCATATTTTTGACCATCTGGTAGAACCCCTTTCTTGTGGGTGAATAATCCCTGGAAGAAATGTCTTAAAAAAGACATACTGAAAAAGGAGTCAAACACTCCAGCAGAACAGAAGGAAAAAATTTTGATCTCCTGATCCAAGAAATGCCTTGAATTTTGCCTAGCTGGAGGAACCTCAACAGAAGTTCTTCTTGATTCCTCCAGAGGGCATGGTTGAAACTGACAGATTACAGCCCGCAGAGAGAAAGGAAGTCTATGACAAACCCCCATGACTCTATCATGTCTGACAGAGAAGATAATTGGGAAAAGAGGTTTTGTTCCTTGTCATCTCTCAGGTCAGGGTCATAGAGCCCTCCCCCAGTCAGGCCATGCTCTACCAAATCCTAAGAAAGCTGAACAGCATAATGAGCTACCCTAACAGACAACAGAGACAAATTCAAGTTTATCTTTGGAAGAGAGCACCAAGATGACGACAGTCCCAGGCACTGTTCCTCAGTGCTTTACATTTGTAATCCTCAGAAGAATGCTCTGAGACAGTTACTATTATTTTCCTTACCATCAAATTGAGAAAATAAATAACTCACCCCAAATTATTCAGCAAGTAGTAGCTGATCTGCCATTTAAACCCAAGCTGTCCAGTTGAGAGTCCATATTCTTTACCATTTTCTCCCTCCCCCTCCATATATTAAGTCATAAAAATATTAATAGGTTTCTTTTTACTTAAACAAAAGGCAGAATTATAATAATAAATAAATGTTATTTCCTCATTTGTTACTTACTAAGTTTAACCGATCCTTCCATCCCCAAAAGCACGTTGTCACTTTTGATATCTCTGTGGATCACCTGATTGGCATGTAAAAACTCCAATGCCTGTAAACACTAAACAAGAAAAACACCTATTAATAAAACAGTCCCTGAAAAGTCTAAGGGAAGTTACAATCAGTACTTATGGCCTGAGCACTGCTTCAGAATTCTAATCTAGCCCCTGAAAAGAAGGTAAGAACCTGGGAGGTCCAGTTCCATCCAGCTGTTTACTGATGTAATGTTAAGATGTTTTCTTCATTTCTTTTAGAGTGGATTTTACATAAAGCTATATCCACAACCTAGACACCACTGATGAAAGAGTAACTTTCCTCTTATGCCATGTTTCAGAAAGCAAGGAGTCAGAAGTGAGGAAAAACTCTGCCCCCTTCCTTAAATACAAGAAAAAGATTAGAGTTTTAAGATCTGCTTGTCCCTATGTTTTTGAATTGAAAAAGTTGTGTTTTTATTTCTTACCCCCACTAGAGGAGAACAACAAAATAAAGACCATACATTATGAATAACAACTAAAAATCTCATTTAAAATATTCTACTATTCAGGGGCGCCTGGGTGGCTCAGTTGATTAAGCAACTGCCTTCGGCTCAGGTCACGATCCTGGAGTCCCGGGATCGAGTCCTGCATCGGGCTCCCTGCTCAGCAGTGGGTCTGCTTCTCCCTCTGACCCTCCTCCCTCTCATGCTCTCTCTCTCTAATACATAAATAAAAATCTTAAAAAAAAAAATTCTACTATTCATTCAAGGAAAAACAGATAAACTATGTATCACTGTACTACGTTTACCAAGTATTTTTTTTTAAAGATTTTATTTATTTGTCAGAGAGAGAGAGACAGCACAAGCAAGGGGAGCGGCAGGCAGAGAGAAGCAGGGACTTCTCGATGTGGGACTCGGTCCCAGGACCCTGAGATCATGACCTGAGCCGAAGGCAGACGCTTAACCAACTGAGCCACCTAGGCATCCTGCATTTACCAAGCATGTAAGCAGATTCTTGAGAAGAACAAATCCTCCCCAAAACACTATTGTACAATAGAAGCAAGTTTGTCATAATTCGAGGAACTCCTAAAATAATTTTTAAAATAATTACAAAAAGAAATTATTAGACAAACAAATTAAGTATGGATACATTCTTAAGTTTTTGTCAGTTTTTAAATGATCACTCTATGTTAGAGATATCATATTATTAAAATACCATATTCACAACTATTAAAGAGTTCTCATTTCCTCCCCTCCTGAAATAACCAAAGGGGCTACCCTACCCCTTCAGTGGAGCATAATTAACTCAGAATTAAAATTTTCAGTTTTAGCTTAGACTTAGGCAATTTGGCAGAATTCTACCGGCTTTTAAGCAACAGTACGTCTAAAAATTCAACAACCAGCTTTTCACCTTTGAGGAGCTTAATAAAGCCAGAAGCAGACTTCAGGTGAACATGTGCCCTGCTTGGTATGAGATAGTCCTTGTTTCCACTGCTGAGTGGCACTCCCTTTAACTCTTAAAAGTACCCTGTTGGGATGATAAATTTTAATGATCACCTCACTGAAATTTACCTGTGAGCTGGGCTCTTCAAAAATCCATGCTCCATTCCAGAATTATCTTACACATGAAGGAAAGGGTTTAAACTCTCATGTAGGATAAAATGGTATGGAGACAACTTGCAGAGAATATGTAGAGAAAGTATCTCACATAGTAAAAATCACCTGTGCAAAACTACCCCCCCCCCTTTTTAATGTCCTGCTAACTACACATTGCTATAACTTATCGGAAAGGGAACAAACTCACCTCTCTGCAAACAGCAGCAATCTGTGCTTCATCCATGCAGGTTTCTGTTACAACATCAGTAAGGGATCCCCCAGCAAGGTACTCCATTACCACAAACAGTTCATCTCCCATCAGGTAACTAAAAAACCATGATAAACACACAAAATACACTCACATTTTTACTTTCATACCACTCTGTGCCGAAGAATTCAAATGTCAGACACCCTAATCATGAAACTAGAAAGCTGGAAGCCATGAAGGCCAGGAAGAAAACTGGCAAGCTGCAATGCAACAGCGCAGAGTAGTAACTGACGGTCATTAGGACTTTCCTGAGTGACTTCAAAGTTGCCCCACAATTGTAACTTGATGGTTTCAATTAAAATAACGCTGTAAGGTAGGAATCATTCGTCTTGTTTTACAGATGAAGAGATGGCTAGTAAATGACAGGACCAGAATTGGAAGCCAAGTGTAACTGATTCCAAAGCCTATCCACCATGTGAAACTGACGTGACAAAGTATTTTTAAAAGCAGGGAAATATACCTGGAAAGTTGATTTTTATGAACATGGCCCCCACTACTAAAGCTAAAATCTAAAAATGTGTTATCTTTTTCCTATTCTAAACACATTTAAATGTGGAAATAAGAAAGTCACCTATAATCTTCTACCTCCAATACAATCACTATTTTAGTTTTCATTTATTTTTCTATTCTTCTTTCATTCGCACATATGTAATTGCTTAAGAATCCCCATATAATTGTAGAATATACAATTTTCTTTTTTTTTAAAGATTTTATTTATTTATTTGAGAGAGAGAGAATGAGAGATAGAGAGCAGGAGAGGAGGGGAAGGTCAGAGGCAGAAGCAGACTCCCTGCTGAGCAGGGAGCCCAATGTGGGACTCGATCCCGGGACTCCAGGATCAAGACCTGAGCTGACGGCAGTCGCTTAACCAATTGAGCCACCCAGGCGCCCGAATATACAATTTTCTATTCTGCTCTTTGTTCTGTTACTTAACATCAATGCCTAAATTAAATGAGGTTTTGACAAACAAACTATTTGCCCATGAACGACAGCATTTGAAATAGAAACTGATCTAAAAGCTTAAAAACCATGAGGCCAGGCACCGCTGTCAGTCAACACATGAATCACAGTTCATTTCCTTAATGTTTCTGCTTCTGATCATTTATAATTAATAAGCACCAGCAGCAATGTCCTTCATTTAACTGCTTTCCCTCACTTGCCAGGGGATATATATGTAGAAAAAGGCCTGCTAAACTGCAATATGCCTTTTTTTAAAGATTTATTTATTTTTGAGAGAGAGAGAACACGTGGGGGGTGGGGGGGTGGGGGTGGAGCATGGAGGGAGGGAGAGAATCCCAAAGAGACTCCCGCACTGAGCGTGGAGCCCAAGGCCTGGCTGCACCTGGGCTTGTTCCCATGACCCTGACATCATGACCTGAGCAGAAACCAAGAGTAGGACGCTTAACCGACTGAGCCACTCAGGTGCCCCGCAATGCGCTATTTTTACTTTTACCTCTCTCCTCCTCCTTCAAGCTTACTTTTCAACACTGACATCCTACTCTGGTCTAATCCAAGTGCTTGAGCTAGCCCCCAAAACCACGAGACTTAAAATTTCTACATTTTTTCCTACTGTTTAAGAAATATTCATATTTACCTGTCCAAGAAGTTAACTATGTTGGGATTCTTTAATTCTTTCATCACCAGAATCTCATTAATGATTAATTCCTTCTTTGGCTGTTTCTGTAAATTAATCTGTTTGATAGCAACCTATGATGGAAACAGAAATAAAAAAAATCAGAACAAGTCTCCTAATTCTCTTAGAAAATTACCAACACCAATCAGGTAATAATTTAATTTATTGTATATCTATTGTACTATACAATGAGACTGTAACTTACAGGTAGTACTTTTACTTCCACAACGCCTACGCACAAGGCTTTGTAATACACAGAGCCTAATTACTTTTAGATTTCTCCCGAAGCTGATTAACCAACCCAAGGTCATACCAATGCCAAGAATTAATCCTCTTTTCATTCCAAGCTGGGAAAATAATTTTTTAAATATTTGCTTATTTAGGAAACTCAATGCATAATTCTTTCTTTTTTCCCCTATTAAGAAAAGTGCTATAAAATACAGAGTAATTTTTTTAACATATTCAACTGAAAAAAAGATTCCTCTTGATTATTCACAAGTTTATCTAGTTTCCTCCTATACTAAAAGCTAATGGTAACACCCAGAAGTATGAAAAAGTAGCTACCTCCTGTCCCAATGCCACATCAGTAGCAGTGAAAACTGTACCAGAAGCCCTAGGGGGAAAAAAGACACAACCAGATTTAAGGTTTCTAAATCACTATCATTTATATAGCTAAAGATTTTACAATTAGTACAACTGGACAAGGATTAAAGAACATTTAAGACTTAACATTTTTAAACAGGAGTAAAAGCAAACACAAAAGGGGAAAAAATAAGAAAAAGGCAATCCTTGTGGCCAAAACCTATGTTAGAAATTTATCATAAATATCATACCTACAAAAATGTAGGAAAAAGGAAAGAAAAAAGTAATATACACTCATGGATCCACTTCCCTGCTTAAGAAACAAAAACCAACAAATAAATTTGAAGTCCTTGCATGAGCTTTCCAGAGGCATCCTTCTGTCCTCCCAAAAGTAATTGGTATTTGGTGTTTATTCTGTAGTTGATGTGCATCCTAGCCATGTATCTGTCTACACTTTATCAAGGGCAGAGGTGTGCATCACTATAAACTATATTCAACATAAGTTTTAAACTTCTTATAAGTGGTTTTATTTTATGTATTTTTCTGCAATTTGCTTTTTAATTTTTTAAATTTATTTTTTATTTTATGTTTTGAGATTTGCTTTAATTCGACACTGGATTTAGGACAGGTCTTTTTGTTCACTCATTATTATTTACATTATTTGATACAATTTATCCATTACCTTGCTCAAGAATATTAAGATGATTTTCAATTTTTGTTATCAAACCAGTTATGCAACAAAATTTAGATTTTTTTTAAGAGAGGTAGAGGTGGGGGGAGAGGGAGAGGGAGAGAGAGAATCTTAAGCAGACTCCACACCCAGCGTGGAGCCCCAATAGGGCTAATCTCACAACCCTGAGATCATGACCTGAGCGGAAATCAAGAGTTGGACGCTTAACTGACTGAGCCACCCAGGAACCCCACTAAATTTAGTTTTTAGAAAGAAATTCATAAGGAAGTTTTCAAAAAAGACTCAAGCTCTCTTTCTAAATTCACAGAATACTTTCCAGAGATTAATAACATTAAAAATTCAAGATGTTCATTTGCTCCCAGGCAGAAACAAAGTTAAGTGTAGTTTAAAAACACAAATTACTGGGCAAAATCCGATCAGGAGACTCAAAATACAATACTCAATGATGTGATTAAATACATACTTTTATTGCCTATCATCTTGTAGTAAATGTTCTTATTGTCTTTTAAATATATTTGGTGGTCAATTTTTCCATCTAATCTCTTAACCACCAATGGGAAATAACATTTAAGAAAAAACAATGTAGAGTCATTGCTGAACAGTACAGCTTTCTAACAGCATGTAGAAATAAATGCATTACTTATTTACATGAATCCAAGAATACCATGCATAGGATGCTCTAAGTGCTCAATGTCAACAGGCAGAAGAGAGATACCATACTATACACCCAGGAATTATTACAGACTGTTTAATAGAGTCACAAATACTTACCCTTGCCCAATTTTTTCATATCTTGTGTATTTTTTCTTAGGGTCACCTATGCTCACAATAGTTCCTATTTTAAACAAAAAACAACAAAAAGTTGGAAGCTCAGTAAAGCATTTTAAAGTTGTAAACTAATCTCATTATTCCTTTTAATAAACTCTACTGATTTTAGAATATTGGTTTTCAAACACAACTTTCAAAAATCATGTATGTTTCAAACACAGAACACTAATGAAACTTAACAGGAAAGTTATCAGAAACAAGAAGACATATTACTTCCATGAGGTTGGACCTCCTAGCTAATGTTTTAATTATCGTCTCACTTTCTCAAAAATAAACACATTTTAAAATGACTAACTGTGTTAGTCTGCCTGAGAATAAAGGGGTTCTCAGGATGTGGGATGTTCAGTCTTAACTGGGAAATTTCTGGAGAAGGATGGACTGGTCATTCTACTTTTCACACTCCACTGAAATGTATTAAACTAATGGTTAAGTTATGAAACTATTTATTATCAGAAATAATAATATAAATGATATCCAAATGAATAACCCTAAATGGCTTTTCTGACTCTTCCCATATACCTTCTATCTTCCAATATATTTAGGAAACCACTTATTTCTATAAAGATTACTCTACTTTAGTATGAACTAATCATACATCTGTTTTAGGAAAGTTCACAAAGTCATAACTAAGAAACAGTTTTATAATTAGGATTTGGACATAAAACTGTAACAATATATTCTTATTACCACTAAGTCAAAACATGAGAAAAACCACACTAACTTTTCACTTGCTCGATATCCACATTAAGGAGACTCACACAAACAATCCAGTTCTATATAAGTACCCAATCTCAGGTCTACAGCCGCTTTGGCTATAGTATCTCTCCTTGATCCCTGATCCCTCTATGTCAGTGTCCTTTATAACTATAGTTGCTGTAGACTTGTAATAGACTTGTAATTGGACATTATTCTCCCCTCTCCCTGGCACTGTGTACACTACTTCCAATGGCTGATTCAGGCCAATGACAGTTAATGGATGAAAAGGGAGAAGAGAAAAAAAATACATTTAATGTTTACACATAGAGCTATATAGGAAGGCGATATTGTTTACTTATTTGGGAATATTTTATATTCTCATATTGAGAAACTATAAGTATGTATAAATATATAAAAACTTCCTTTGATAAGGTTTCCAACCATGACCCTTAGATTTGGTCCTTTGGGAAAAAGTATTGCTCCCAAAGGTACTGATCACTGCAGACATTACTCAACAGCCAACACATAATAAACAAGCAAATCAGAGTATGATTTTGGCTTCAGCAGATTTTAACTGAAGCTATTGTTCCTAGAAGGAAACAATTTATTATTTATGTCTTAAGCCAAAACATAAGGTATAAATTAAAATCCATCTGAGCCAAATGTGTCAAGAGCTATTAACAATTTAAGAATAATGTAAAATGTAGGTAACATACTTAATTTCTCCATAATCTCTTCATCTGTCATTTTGGTCTTCTTTTTCTGTTTGTCAGAAGATTTGGCACCGCTATCAACATTAGAATCACCAACTGGTGCAGGAATAGGGTCAATTACAGATCGTGTATAAATCTGCGGAGACAGTTAATTACTGAGATCTGAGGAAAAATATTTTTAGGTATTCTTACTGGTACACTATTCAGTTCTTCGATTTTTTTTTTTTAAGATTTTTATTTACTTTTTGACAGTGAGAGATACAGTGAGAGAGGGAACACAAGCAGGGGGTAGTGGGAGAGGGAGAAGCAGGCTTCCTGCTGAGCAAGGAGCCCGACGCGGGGCTGGATCCCAGGACCCCGGGATCAAGACCTGAGCAGAAGGCAGATGCTTAACAACTGAGCCACCCGGGCGCCCCAGTTCTTTGATTTTTAATCAAAACTAGTTTACTCCAGCGTTCTAAAGAATGAGAATAATATTTTCAGACTTGCCTTAATAAAAGACTTATAACTAAGACGAATAAATGTTAAACACTTTTGACATGTGATGTATAGATTTTAAAAGTCTGTCTAGCAAAATAGCAGATCTGTGAATGAAATTTAAGTTTAACCAGATCTAAAATGATATGCTAGCAATGAAGCAAAAAGGTACACACTTAAAAATCATGTTCTTATTACAAAAGAGAAATAAAGAGAAAAAATTACAGAAACCAAGATGTTGAATTAACTATTAATTCTCATAAAAACTTCTACCCAAAGTTGATTTCTACCATTTCATTTTATTTTTTTTAATTTTTATTTAAATCCAATTAACATATAATGTATTATTGGTTTCAGAGGTAGAGGTTAGTGATTCATCAGTCTTATATAATACCCAATGTTCTACCGTTTCATTTTAAACTGCCAATTCTAGGAGGTAAAGCAAGAAAACAGAGCCCTCTCTCGTTAGATCAAAGGATCTAAGGACCCGGCAGCAGTCCTCAGAGCCCTTCCTGCTGATGTACCAGCACTTCACGCACAGCACCCGCCCTCCCCTTTCCTGTACTAGTACAGGGAGACAGGACTCTTTCTGTCTCTAAGGTCATTATTTTTTCAATTTTCCCCTATCTGGTTGGGAATTTCACTCAGCAGCCTCTTGAATGACACCAAGGTTTTAAGAGAAATGTAAAATGGGAGATTATATACACAATTTGGGTAAGAAGTAAGATTTAAGTTTTAGATAATAGTAGTTGAGATTGAGATAAACAGAGAAAGCCAGAGAAATAGATGGATTCTCTGGAAGACAAGGTGTAACACAGAAAGGAAAAACAATGAGGTAACTATTTTAACTTTTAAGGAAGTCATTTAATTTTAATTTTCAAAAAAACTAGTTTTTTGATGAATGATTTTTAGGTAGAGTTCTCCTCGTCAAATTTCCTCATACTGAAACCTTTTGAAAATTAATCACTGGCAGTCAAATACAGACTGCTGTTTTTTAAAAACACACATGCCCAGACACCCAGAGTCCAATTACTCAGATACGCACTGATTTTGTATGATCCGGTCGTGGGGCAATAACAGGGGGAGCAGCCTCTTCATCATCATCATCTTCTTCTGTTACTACTGCTGATGTTTCTGATCCCTTGGTACTCAGCTGCATTACCAAAGCAAGGAAGACAAGTCAGATACAACAATATGTTAAAATAGGACTCTCTTTTCTTGACACACTTGAAAAAATGTATTTCTTTAATACCTTATTTCAAAACGATAAAACCTCAATGGTTCTAATCTAATCACTTAAAAAGTAAAGGCAATTCTATAACTTAAACAAAAGTTTATGAAATAAATGTTTACAGTAAGTATCAAGTTTTCTTAAGAGAAAATCTATACCTTTTATAGGGAAAATTTTATGTCCCTTAAACAAGCCCTAAAAGGAAACAATCACTTTATTTGTGAAAACCAAAAATGAAGATCCTCTAGGATTTGTATAAGTCAGAGTCATTTCCGGTCATTTAAGACAGCCAGATTCACCATCAAAAATGGTGGCTGATAAAATAAAAGAAGACGTTAACCTTTATATAAAGAGCTTACTGCATGCCAGGTGTACGCTAGGTAGGTACTTTACATATTACTGCATTTTGTCTTCATATAACTCAAGAAGGCTGTTTCTTCCTAATTGAGGAACTGTTTACTTAATATGGCTTCCTTATTTGCTTAATCAAGTGGCCAACTTAAAATATATTAAGTAGTTATTTATTTTGATGGCTGTAATTTATTTTAGAAAGTTAAATAAAAACTGAGGTTTGTTTTGGGTAACTTAAGTTAGAACAAGAGCTACAAGAAGTAATATATTAACTTACTGCTGGTGTTCCAGAAGGGAAGCCATCTTTCTCTGAATACAAAACAGAAAATAATGCTAAGTCAACAACTCAAAAAATAAAACAACTTCTATAGAATAAAGGGAAGAAAAAAAAAAGGGAAGAAAATACAAAGCAGAGCAAGTAAAATGTTCTTAGACTGATTTCATTTTAAGATGAAGTAAACCTTGGGAAAAATGACAATATCAGTTTTCAAATACGAATTTATACAAGATTGTGCTAACAAATCTCAAATCTTAATGGAAGTCTGTAAATTTACTAAAAATCATTGACTTGTATCTTCAAATGGGTGAATTTTGTAGCATGTGAACTATACTTTAATAAAGCTATTAAAAACAATTGTAACTATACTTCTCATTGTGTATTTATTAAAACAAAAGTTTATTCATAGTAATACTTTCTCCAGAAAACTGTCTATTGAGAAACTTAAAGCAACTATTCAAACAATAGCAACTGTGCAAAGGAAAATTCTTGACATAAATTTTGATCAATAAGACAGCATATTCCTGAAGGCAAAACATAGTTCATGAAGACTAAATGTCAAAACATTCATTCTGGAGTTCAGAAGACCAAGTTTTGTTTTGTTTTACTTTTCAAAAGGCCCAGAGACTTTTATATTTTTATACATATAATATCTAACAATATATGCTAAATATTAATATAATTATGCAATTACAATATACCACCATATTAATATTTAACATATATTATACATTAATGTAACATAAAACATACTTATATTTGTTATTGGTATAAGTATACAATATAAATGTAAGTATTTATATAAATAAATATATATTTATAAATATGATTATATTAAAGGTATATATTTAACGTAACTTTAACATATATATAATATAAAAAATAGGGTGAAAAGAACATACCATTTTCTGGTCAAACACTGATTTAAAAAAATACTAATTTATACAAATTTACTAACTGACACAAAAGTTCTAGGGACAAGTCTGACCTTTTGCTAAGGATGTAAAGGTCAATATCTAAGTAAAAAAGTCAAGATTGTTTGGCCAAGTGGTCTCTATTTTTTCCCTGAGCACAGCCCTTATTTCTGTGAAAACGTAATCAAATTAAATACAATTAATTAAAACTACATGTATGATTTTAAGGGTCAGAGAAACATAAAGACACCCTGGGGATGTAATTAGCAAAATCCACTGAAGGAAACAGAACCCGTGGTCCTGTTTCTTCAACAAATAAATCACAAGGAAAAGAGTATGAGAATCCATGTGAGGGAGCCTAAACATCAAAAGAGATTCAAGAGATACAGCAATCAACTATAATGTATGGACTTTATTCTGATCCTGATTTGAACAAATAAACTATTTTAAAAAACCCCCTATACTTCAATTCTTACCTAATGATACTCTAATTCCAAGGTGTAAAATCTTTTCATTCTAATGCTTATTTTATGTTTATATATTTGATAAGTTTCAATTTTTGAATGGACTTAACCATTTTTTACTTCAAAGTCTGTGTATCTAATATAGCTAACAACCCTCCTCCTGTCCTACTAACAATAAATATATTTCTAGTATGAACATGCCTATAAATCAGCGCCTTTCTCTTCTATTGCTGGGAGTCATTCCAAAGCAGTGACATGAAAAAACAAACAAAAGGCCAAAACATCCACTTTTGGCAAAACTAAGAGATTAACATACTCCCCAGACTCCAAATTATGCATAAAAGCTGCCCCAATTAGTTTACAAAAGGCAGATCTACACAAGGGGCAACAAAAGAGACAAGAACCATAGCTTAGCTTTTTATTTTTCCAGAAGCAATCTTTTTATCTAGATGTGCTTCACAATTTTGAAATCCCATTTGAATCAGCCTTTTACCACAGTATAACGTCTTACCAGGAGGAGTAAAGCTCAGATATTTCTGCTTCACTGTGTTGGAGTCATAGAACTTTAAGACATCCAGCACAGCCTGAGGATTCTTCTTTTGCTCTAGTTTGGTGATATTGGAGGTCTGTAATAATCGTGCCCACTGTTCTGGCATGCCCTAACAAAAAGATATTCAGAAAATTAGTTGTTTTAAGTTGTCCAATAAAACCAATTTCCAGAGGTTAATGACAAAACACATAAAAAACAAGCCAATCAATTGTAGCCTTGATTAAATTATAAATCGTCTTATTTTTCTAAATCTATTTTGCATAATTCTAACTAATGGGCTCAGCTCCCTAAGAAAAAGATACATCCAACCACAAACACTTTTTTTTTTTTAAAGATTTTATTTATCTGACAGATAGAGAGACAGCGAGAGAGGGAACACAAGCAGGGGGAGTGGGAGAGGGAGGAGCACGCTTCCCGCTGAGCAGGGAGCCCGATGGGGAGCTTGATCCCAGGACCTGGGATCATGACCTGAGCCGAAGGCAGGCGCTTAACGACTGAGCCACCCAGGCGCCCCGAACCACAAACACTTTTATAAGAAGAGAAAAGCACTAAGAATCCACAGTTAACACGTGGATAGAAAAGTTAACTTGAAACTTAATAATGCAAAGAAAAGTTTGAATGCTGGTACATAAATGAGTCCCAAATGGGTAAACTTACAGTGAATTCTCCAGTAACCGCATCAAAGCCAACATGAATGGTGTGCTCAAAATCAGATGGAGGAGAAATTTCTGGCCGTTCCTTTTCTTTCTTCTTACTTCCTAGAGGGCATTAAAAAAAAAAAAAGAATCAGCCTATTTAAACACGATTAATAAAGGTACTCATAATCATGTTTCTCCAAAGAGCAGATTAGGAACAAAGTTATTCTAGAAGAGATCTCCCCTGAAGACACTGGCTGATAGGAAACTGGTAAAAGTAAAGTAACCCATTCTGTCTTCAAGCAGGGGTGGGAGCCACCGCAGCTGTGTCCTGATTAAAGAGGTACTCGGACTGACCGAACACCAGGCCTGAGTAAAAGAGCACAGGGCAGAAGAAACAGCCCTTTAGAGCACTGGTTCTCGAAAATAGAGGCCTACACTTCAGATATGGAGCAATTTGGAAAACAAAGTCTATCAAGTCCTATTTCCATTTGGCTCTACTCATCCCAAAAGAAAAATTTACCTTACTATGCCGTGTAGACAGCACAGACTGCATAAAGGGAGAGTTTACAACGAGCATGCCACCTTTCTTGAGCAACTCTAGCCCTTCCTCTTTTTATCAAAGTTAATAACTGCTACATCTTAATGCTTCCCACTTTTTCCATGGTTCTACCAATTGTTTTTGCTACCTTTCCGACACACATCAAACACCTGCGTTCCTCCCCACACCACACCTCACCCCCGCCCGGCTCTCAGATGCCCTGCTCTGATCTGCAGCACTGCGCCTGGACTTCTGGCACAGGTGTTGTCCTAGGACGCTCCTTCACTTTTACCCTTACTAGAATCTGGACACTTTGTTCTCTTCTTTTTTGGTTTACCCCCTTGATACTTCTTGACTATATATATTTAGTTGAAAATGCTTTCCCCCTCAGAACTTCTTCATTTCCAGTGTTGCTATTTAGAAGGCCAATGCCATTTTGAACTACTGTTGAAAATCAATTGTCCACATATGCCTGGGTCTATTTCTAGATACACAACTCTCTTGCAAAGATCTCTTTATCTTTATGCCAATACCAGCCTGCCTTCACAGTTGTACTTTAAAAATAAGCCTTGAGGGGCACCTGGGTGGCTCAGTCGTTAAGCGTCTGCCTTCGGCTCAGGTCATGTTCCCAGGGTCCTGGGATCAAGCCCCGTATTGGGCTCCCTGCTCCGCGGGAGGCCTGCTTCTCCCTCTCCCTCTGCTGCTCCCCCTGCTTGTGCTGTCAAATAAATAAATAAAATCTTAAAAATAAATTGGGAAGTATTCCTTTCCACTCAATTTTCTGCAAGATTATGTAGAACTGTTGATATTTCTTCCTTAAATGTAGAACCATATGGGTCTGACACTTTCTTTGTGGATGGTTAATAACTACAAACTAAATTTTCCTAGAGATACAGTGTTTTCAGGGTACCTATTTCTTCTTGAATGAACTTTGAAAATTTGTCTTTCAAGAAATTTTTGCACTTTTAACATGTTGAATTTGTTACCTAATCTTTTTTTTTTAAGTTTTTTTTTTTAAGGCTTTATTTATTTGACAGAGAGAGAGAGAGCACAAGTAGGCAGAGCACAAGCAGAGGGAGAGGGAGAAGCAGGCCTCCCGCCGAGCAGGGACCCCAGTGCGGGGCTTGATCCCAGGACCCTGGGACCATGACCTGAGCCAAAGGCAGATGCTTAACCGATTGAGCCACCCAGGCGCCCCATGTTACCTAATCATTTTTAATATCTGTAAAAATGCCACCTCTTTCTCAATATTGGTAATTTGTGTCTCTCCCCCAACCCCCCCTTCAGTCTTATCTAGAGGTTTACCCATTTTATTGATATTCTCAATAAATCAGCTTATGGTTTCATTGATTTTTCTATTTTATTTTTTTAAAATTTTTAAAAAAGATTTTATTTATTTATTTGACAGAGACACAGTGAGAGAGGGAACACAAGCAGGGGAGTGGGAGAGGGAGAAACAGGCCTCCCAAGGAGCAGGGAGCCCGATGCGGGGCTCGATCCCAGGACCCTGGGATCACAACCCGAGCCGAAGGCAGATGCTTGACCGACTGAGCCACCTAGGTGCCCCGATTTTTCTATTTTATTGATCTCCACTTTGAATTTTGTTTTTTCTTTTCTTCTACTACTTTGGATCTTACTCATTCTTCCTTTCTAGTTTATTAAGATGGCTTTGCTTAAGTCATTGACTTAAATATCTTCTCTTCTCATATGGGTGCTTAATACTATACATTTTCTTCTAAGTATTGCCTTAGCAGCATTTTCATTCTGTTTAACATACTTCCTAAGTATCCTTTTGATTTCTTCATTTATTTGGAAGTGGGTTTTTTTTTCCAAATATTTCCAGAGATTTTTCTGTTATTGATTTCTAATTTAATTACATTGTGGTCATGGAAGATACTTTGTGTGATTTGAATCTTCCTACATTTATTAGGCTTTTAAAAATCTCCCTAGGGGGCGCCTGGGTGGCTCAGCCGTTAAGCGTCTGCCTTCGGCTCAGGTCATGATCCCAGGGTCCTCAGATCGAGCCCCGCATTGGGCTCCCTGCTCGGCGGGAAGCCTGCTTCTCCCTCTGCCACTCCCCTGCTTGTGTTCCCTCTCTCGCTGTCTCTCTCTCTCTAATAAATATATAAATTAAAAAAAAATAAAAAAATAAAAATCTCCCTAGAATGTGATCTCAGTAACCGTTCTATGTTCACTTAGAAAGAATGTGTATTCTGCTAGATAAAATTTCTATAAATGTCAACTGGTCAAAGTTGATTGATAGTTTTAGCAATTTTCTACTTGCTCTACCAATTATTGAGAGAAGTATACTGGAATCTCCAACTATAACTGGAATTGTCTATTTCTCCTTAAAATTATATCTGTTTTTGCTTCATGTATTTCAAAGCTCTATTATTAAGTGCATAAATGTTTACTTCTATTATATACTCTTGACGAACTGACCTTAGAACTGACCTTATTACCATTATAAAAAAACCTATTCCCTATCCTTATCCCTTAAATATTTAGAGCAGTATTTTTTGCTCTAAAATCTACTTTATCTGATTTTAGCCAGTCCAGGTTTCTTTTCACTGTTAGCAAACTTGAAAAAAAAATCCTTTTATTTTGACCTATTTTGTGGCTTATATATTTTTTAAGTGGACTTCTTGTGGACAGCATATAGTTAGTAATCTAACAGCCTCTGCTTTTTTTTTTAAGGTTTTGTTTATTTGACAGAGAGAGAGAGAGACAGCTGGAGAGGGAACACAAGCAGGGAAGTGGGAGAGGGAAAAGCAGGCTCCCGGTCTAGCAGAGAGCCCGATGTGGGGCTCGATCCTAGGACCTCGGGATCATGACGAAGGCAGATGCTTAACGACTGAGCCATCCAAGCGCCCCTAACCTCTGCTTTTTAATTGGGATCTAGATCAGTTACATTTAATGTGATTATTGATATAGCTGGGTTTACTTTTTCTTTTCTATCATCTATTTTTAAGTCTACAGTCTGTCTCTGTCTATCTATCTATCAATCTTTAAGTAGGCTCCACGCCCAGTGTGGAGCCCAACGCAGGGCTTGAACTCACAACCCTGAGATCAAGACCTGAGCTGAGATCAAGAGTCACTCAACCGACTGAGCCACCCAGGCACCCCAATATAGCTGGGTTTAAACCCACCATTCCATAATTTGTTTTCTCTATTCTTTGCTCTCTATTCTTTGTTTACATTTTCCTCTTTTTGATTTACTAAGTATTTTTTATAATTCCCTTTTATCTCCTTTGTTGTTTTTTTAAACAGTAACTCTTTAATAAAGTTCATCTGGGTTTTAGTATATATAGAGTTGTGCAACCATCACCATAATCTAACTGTGGACATTGTCATCATCCCTAAAAGAAACCTAGTACTCATTAGCAATCACTTCTCATTGTTCCCTCTCCTCCTCCCGAGCTCAAGGTAACCACTAATCTTTCTGTCACCACACATTTGCCTATTCTGGCCATTTCATATAAATAGGACCACACAATGTGCAGTCTTTTGTTAAATGGCTTTTTTTACTTAGTTTTTGAGGTTCATCTATGTGACAGAATGTATCAGGACTTCATTTCTTAAAAACTCAGTTATTTTTCAGAGACTTAGATAAAAAACATTTGCCATTTTCAGTGATTTTTCATTCCTTTATGCAGATTCACATTTCCATCTGACAACATTTTCCTTCTGCCTGAATGATCTGGTTTAATATTTCTTATAGGGCAGGCCTGCTGGTGATATATTCTTTCAGCCTTTATACATTAAAAAAAGTCTTTTGTTTCCCCTTCATTTTTGAAAGATATGTTCACAAGATACAGAATTCTAAGTTGACAGATTTTTTTTTTCTTTCTTTCAGTACTTTAAAGATGTTCCTTCTTTTCTTTTGAGATGCACTGTTACTTCCATGAAATCCACTGTCATATTTTGTTCCTCTATATGTAATGTGTCTTTTCTTTCTGGCAGCTTATTTTTTGGCTTACAACAATAAGTGGGTTTTTTTTTTTGTTGTTGTTTTTTAATAGACTTTATTTTTTAGAGCAGTTTTAGGTTCACAGAAAATTGAGCCAAAGGTCTAAAAGCTTTTAAAATTTTCTCTTTGGGGTGCCTGGGTGGCTCAGTCATTAAGCGTCTGCCTTTGGCTTGGGTCATGATCCCAGGGTCCTGGGATCGAGTCCCATATAGGGCTCCCTGCTCAGCAGGGAGCCTGCTTCTCCCTCTGCTTGTGTTCCCCCCCTCTCTCTCTCTAGCAAATAAATAATAAAAAATACTTAAAAAATTTTTCTCTATCACTTTTTTTTTTAAGATTTTATTTATTTATTTGACAGACACAGCGAGAGCAGGAACACAAGCAGGGGGAGCGGGAGAGGGAGAAGCAGGCTTCCCGCTGGGCAGGGAGCCCGATGCGGGACTCGATCCCAGGATCCTGGGATCATGACCTGAGCCGAAGGCAGACGCTTAACGACTGAGCCACCCAGGCACCCTCTTTATCACTAGTTTTAAACAATTTGATTATGTGTTGTGGTGTAGTTTTCATCATATTTCTCGTGCTTGGAATTCACTGAACTTCTTGAATCTATGGGTTTATAGCTTTCATTAAATGTGTAAAGTTTTTAGCCACTTTTTAAAAACTTTTTTTTTTAAATGGAGACTTCATTTACGCTTATATTAGCTCCGCATGCAGTTTGTCCCACAGCTATTCACTCTTGTTTCACTTTTTTTCTTCTAAGTTTCATTTTAGATGGTTTCTATTGCCATGGTCTTCAAATTCACTCATCTTTCCTTCTGAAATGCCTAATCTACTGTTAATCTGTCCATTGTATTTTCAATCTCTAGAATTTGATTTATTCTTTTTTCTATTTTCCATTGCTACCTCTAAATATGCCCAATCTTTCCTTTGGGTTTTTCAACATATGGAATACAATTATTTCACCATTTTAATATCCTTGCCTATTAATTCATCATCTGTGTCATTTCTGGAGTGATTCCAATTGGTGGATTTTATTCATTATGGGTCTTTGCATGCCTGGAAAATACTGAATGGATGCCAGACATTGAAAATTTTTCCCTGGTAGGTGCTAGATATTTTTGTATTCCTATAAATACTGGTGAGCTTGTTATTCTTAGCTGTTTACTCATATAGGGGAGAAACAAATTTATAAACAGCGATCCTTTTAGGTATTAAAGTTTTGTTTATGCAAATGATGCAAAATTGGAGCATCATTTAATCTAGAGCTAATTCTGCCCCATTACCGAGGCAAGACCTCTACTCAATGTTTCTTATTCTGACCGGTGGCAATAGGAAATATTCTAGGCCCTGTGTGAGCATCAAGGATAGTTTCCTCTCATTATTTCCAGCAGTTCCTTTTCCAGCTCTGGGTAGTTACTCTCACATACATGTGCTACTGAAGACTCAAGGGGGACTTCTACAGATCCTTCTCTCTCTCTCTGGTCTGTGTATAAAAACTAGCTGCCCTGACATCTCTCAACTCCCAGCTCTCTTTCTTAGCTCTAGAAGACCACCTAATTGTTCCTCCCCTTGCTGCAGCCTGACAACTCATTCCAGGCAGTAAGCTGGGTCAATTTTAGGAATCACCTCCATTGTTCTGCATCTCTCAATGACTGATTTCTTTTATTATCTGATGTACAACATCATGAAAACCATTATTTTGTGTGTTTTTTCCCAGTGTTTTAGTTCTTTCACATGGAGGGGTAAATCTGGTCCCTGTTACTCCATCTTGACTGGAAGTATAACCAGTTTTGCTGTCTTATCTGTGGTATTATGAAATTTCAGGATATGATTTGATATGGTCTTTATTCTTTCATTGAGCTGAGTACTCAGTGAGTCCCTTCCATCTGGAAATCATATTCTTCAGATCTGGGAAATTTTTTCTATTATTTCTTGGATTATTTTATTTGTTCACTATTAGATCAGTACATCGTATTATTTCCTCTCATATTTTCCATCTTTGTATTTTTGTCTAATAATCTGGGAGGATTTTCTTGACTGTCTTCTAATCTTCCACCTATTGATACCTTTTGTTTGCTTTGGTAATCTTAAATGTTCATTTCCCAAGAATTACTTCTCATTTTTTTCTGATCGTTTTTTCTCTGAGAATATTTTCCTTGTTTCATGGATGCCACTGATCTTCTCTTTGAAGATTATATAGTTTACTTGTGTGTATACGTTGGTTTTCTTCACCTCCGTTGTCTGTTTCTTCTATATTTCTTTTTTATCCCGTTGTTTTATCCTCTCTTATATTAAGGGTTTTTCTCAAATGTCTGGAAATCTTCTGCTGTCTACTCATACAACAAAGTATTAAAAAGTTAAATGGAAGATAAGTCAGCGTTTTCATTAAAGATGGGGGTGGGGTGGGGTACCTCAAGTATTTTTTTCCAGGGCACTTGTTAATCCAGAGAAAAATCTTCCAATCTCTAGTCTGAGGGCTTTGAGTCAAGCTACAAGTATTCTGAAGCAGGGCAGAGAAAATAAATTTTACATGTTAACTTACTTTGAATCTGCCTTTCTTCCTTTTTTTTTTTTTAAGTTTCAGAGATAGAGTTTAGTGATTCATCAGTTGCATATAACACCCAGTGCTCATTATATCAAGTGCCCTCTTTAATGCCCATCACCCAGTTACCCCATTCCCCCACCCACCTCTCCTCCAGCAACCTTGTGTTTCCTATAGTTAAGGAATCTGCCTTTCTTATTCTTGTGCTATACCTTTCACTGACTCCTCTGACAAGAATGAGGGTTTAATTTCTCCTCGAATACACATAAACATCAGTTTGTTCTTTTGTTCTTTTTTTTTTTAAGATTTTATTTATTTATTCATGAGAGACAGAGACAGAGAGAGAGAGAGGCAGAGGGAGAAGCAGGCTCCCAAGGAGCAGGGAGCCCGATGTGGGACCCGATCCCAGGAGTCTGGGATCATGACCTGAGCCGAAGGCAGACGCTTAACCATCTGAGCCACCCAGGCGCCCTGTTCTTTTGTTCTACTGGAGAATGGGATTTAAAACATTTCATTGGCTATATGGGGTAAAGAAGGGATCTTAAGGGTCCTCTGACACTACCTACATAGATTTTCAATTAATTCCCTCCCTTTTTCAGCCTGTGTATTATAGCTCCCCACCCCACCACACACACACACACACACACACACACACACACACACACACACACACATCATGTTGTATGTCTCTAAATCCTAAGCCTCTGAGATTTTTACAAGGAAACCGGTTCACTTCTCACAGACATTCCCATCTGTAAATGCTTAGGATAGGTCCTTGTCTGTTCAGTTTAGTCAGATACCACTTTTCCATCCTATCTTTCAAGTATGTATACTATGTCTCTTCCTCTATTCCTTTTGCCCTTGTGATATTAAAAAAAATTTTTTTTAACTGTCATTTTACTTGGGTCTGGGGAGGGATAGCAAATAGAGGCATGTGGTCAATCTACTATATTGTCAATCTGCTTTGTTAACCAGAAAAGTCTTCTAATATAAACGAGCTAAAAGTCGTTGTTGATAGGTCTGCGTATCTACAGTTGGAATGTCACTGTACACTATTTTTTGTTTACAAGATGCTACTGACCTAGCATTAGTGGGAAACATACTATTTCTTTTTTTTTTTTTTTTTTGACTAGTGATGATAGATTTGTGCTCAAATGTCCATCTACTTTTTAGGTCTCTTTGACACCTATTTATTTACAAGAGATCTGACTATGGTAAGTGGGCAGGGCACATTAGGTGTGGCAAGGAGCAGAGCGAACTGTAACTATTAAGTCTAGTACAAATTTTGCTAACTCTACTGAAATGCACAGTTCCATCTATCACAAACAACCTCTCATTTTCAACTACACTGTGAGTATTCTGAGGTCATGCCCTCTACTTCTCTTTAGAAGTCCCTAGACTTCTAACTCTGTATCCTGCATATAGGAGGAAATATTTATTAACCAACTATAAACTAACAGTTTACTTTTTATATGGCTCTGAATTGATGACAGAAAAACAATTTCATGTACTATAAAAGTACTTGTTTCCTCTTCTTTTAAAAAATCTGTTCAGAACCCCACTTTTGATATGCATGTGGTTGGCAAAGATACTATTCTCTTAAATGACCCTGACTACAGATGACTGGTCCAAGGTAGGCATGAAATTCAAGCCAGGTTAGCCATTGTTCCCTGCACACTCCCAGCCAATAAGCTTGGGTCAGGAGTGAATACCTAAACTAAGCCAGACTTAACACCCTGAAAATCAGTCTCTCACTAGTGAATGAAGTTGTAAGAAATAAATGCCAAGAACTGTTGAGGGCTGTTTCCTAACACACAGAGAAAAAAACAGCCTGAAATTTAAAAAATAAAGCCAGGTAACATGGAAAAAGACAAGACATATAGCAAGATAATTCCTGGTTCCATCTGTGTCTAAGGCCCAGCCATATTTTTCAACTTGGGAATGTTGAGTTTAGAGACATATATTAAAGAAAGTTTCACATATATTAGGAGTACAGAATAAAAAGTTAAAGAAGTAAAAACAAGCAGAACTTGGGACATTTAAATACATTAGTCCACTATAAAGGAAATGACCCAATATCCTAAAAATCTATTTAATTTCATTTGTTTTTTATATAACACACACACATACATACAAATACTCCCTGTATTTTAGTTGTCTTAGGAAGGGAACGGGATATTTTAAAAAACATCTAAAACAAAAAGATAGTGAAGCGTGTCTCAAATCAAACAATCCGTGGGAAGGCTACTGTTACATAAAAAGAATCATTCCTTTATAACTCTGGAAACCAAGAACTAGAAGGACCGCCACGAACCGAAAACCCCACAATCATCTATCAACAGATGTCCACCAGGCAACTGGATCACTTGCTGGGAAATAATGAATCAGGGAAAGAAACTTCTTTCAATAAAACCCACAATTTGTTAGGGTAGGAGGGGGAAACAAGATTCTTAGAACCACTTTCCAACTTTATCAGACAATAAAACAAGCAGGCAGGCAGCAACTGTCCACTAAGAGGTGGGGCCCCTATGTCATGTGTTATACAGAAGGTGCTTAGCAGGAATCCTAAGGATGTCACTGCCACATTTTTTAAGGCCACCACCTTTTAGGCTACATTGGAGCTAAAGTCTAAGGCTAAAAAAATCCCCATCTCTCTAAAAAGAAGACTCTTCTATTTCTACTCTTAACAGAATCAGTGATTACCCCTTTGTTCTTTGACCCAGAACAGCTTCAAATTAGTAAACCTTTGTGTTTCGTCACAGAGAAGGGTATTCTCTAAAAAATAGGAAGATGGGTATGGGCTACTCTTATTAATCTTAGAATTCAATTTTTAGACCAGAAGGGATATTTACAGTTCCATCATCTTCCTCACTAACCAGAAGTGAAAGTGCATACAGACTGAATTAGAAAATTGCCTTGGTTAATAAGTACTATACCATTCAACGCTGACAGAATAGAGCTTTTTCAAAATAAGCCAAGACAGTGGCTCATTACCATTTTTATTAACAAAACTACTGTACTTGTTAAGCCATTTCTCACCTGGATTACTGCAAAATCCTAACTAGTTTCCAACTTCAGTCTTAGGCCTCCAACATACCTACTTTCTATACAGCTACTAGTCTCTCTTATTTAAGACAAAAATGTGTCCAGGTCCCTCCCCTATTTAAAATTCTGTAATGGTTCCCTAGGAAACAGGATAAAATCTGAGCTCTGTAGCATGGAATACAAGGCCCTTTATGACCTGCTCCCTGCCCACCTGTTCAGCTTCCTCTCCTGTCTGCAGTTTCCTCCACACATCATGCTATTCTTTCCTCCTCTCTGCTTTCAAGTCACACTGGACTATACTCAGCCCCATAATGTGCTATGATCCCTCCTGGAGGTGGGCCACTGAAACTCTTTTCTAGGCATTTTAACTATTAAAATCCTCCTACCTATTTTCAGTTATTCATTCATTTTTTTTTTTTTAAGATTTTACTTATTTATTTGACAGAGAGAGACACAGCCAGAAAGGGAACAGAAGCAGGGGGAGTGGGAGAGGGAGAAGCAGGCTTCCCACGGAGCAAGGAGCCCGATGTGGGACTTGATCCCAGGACCCTGGGATCATGACCTGAGTCGAAGGCAGATGCTTAACGACTGAGCCACCCAGGCGCCCTTCAGTTACTCATTCTTTAGTCTTCAGCTCTACTGTCACTTCTTTAGGAAACCTTCCCAGAAAGGACAGACATCTTACACTATCCCTATTACCACTTTTCATAATTCATAATTTTATGCTGTACTTTTGGTGTTATGAGAGCAGGGACACCATCTGCTTTGTTTATCACTTTATCTCTGATCACACACAGGGTTCATATGATACATATGTATCAAAATGTGAAAAGATTTGTTCAATCAAGTTGTCATAAGACGTGTAATTTCTAATTTTAACTCTTACAGTGACACTGATTAACCAAAAATGAATAACGGAAGACAGTCCAGCTTTTCTTTCTTTTTTTTTTCATGAAAACAGCTGTCTGTTAGTAAGGACAGCAATAGGGATGTAAATTTGAGTAGCATAAAATGAGTATCCCTAGATCAGGCTTTATATTGGAGATAGCAAAAATCTTAGGGAAATTATGGTTTTTTTAAAATAAAAATACAGTTATTCCCTTCTAGACTCCTGCTTCAAGATGATAGACTAACGATACGCTGTAGCCCTCCCCCTTTATAACAAATCTATTTATCATGGAACAAAATGAATGAGGAATGCCTAAAGATGAAAAGAATACAGATAAAACTACGGAGAGAAATAGCCGTTCAGAATGTAGGCAGGAGAATGCCAGTTCAGAAATGCTGGGGATGGTTAAGCAGGTAGATCTCTGTGTTCGTATAAGCATGAATATGAGTACACACACACAGGGCTCTCTCCTCCTCCTAATTATCAAAGTTTCAGGTCATAGTTTCATCGGAAATGTCAGCTTCCAGGAAGGAATAGTAAGTGTGGGAGGCTGGGTTGGAAAGGGAGGGAAGAGCCCCAGGGAATGAGAGGAATTAAGGAGCACCCAACCCTCTAAACATTTCATCTCTCTCTCTCCCTCCAACTAGGTTATAAAAAGTGACTGCAGATGCTCTACTCTCAACTACAAAGCTGAATGCAATTCTTCCCATCTTGCTCTACAAATTCAATGCAATTCTAATCAAAATATCAACAGTTGTTTTTTTTAAGATTTTATTTATTTATTTGACAGAGAGAGACACAGCGAGAGCAGGAACACAAGCAGGGGGAGTGGGAGAGGCAGAAGCAGGTCTCCTGCTGAGCAGGGATCCCAGGACCCTGGAATCATGACCTGTGCCGAAGGCAGACGCTTAACGACTGAGCCACCCAGGCGCCCTCAACAGGTTTTTTTTTTTTTTTTTTAAAGTATATGATAAACAAATTCTAAAATGTATAGAGAAGAGCCAAGGGCCAAAAGATCATAAAAAAGAACTTGGTAGGTTTGCTCTCTCAGGTATTAAAAAAAAAAAAAGAATTAGAAGCTATAGTAATTAAGGCGGTACAGTATTAGCTCAGGGACAAATAAGCCAATACAATAAAGAGAACACAGAAACAGACCCTGGCATACGTGGAAACCTGATCGATAATGGCTTGTATTGCAGGTCAATGGGGAAATGATAAAAGATTCAATGAAAGGTCTGGGACACTGGTTTTTTTTTAAAAAGTGAATATGGATCTCTCTTTACAGAAACATAAAAAACAAATCCAGATAGTTCAAGGTTTAAACTGTAAAACTTTTAGGAAAACTAAGAAAGTATCTTTGACCCCTAGTTTGGCAAAGATTTCTTTTTTTCTTTCTTTCCTTTCCTTTCTTTCTCTCTCTCTTTTTCTTTCTCGCTCTTTCTTCCTTTCTTTCAAGATTTATTTATTTATTTGAAAGAGAGAGAGGGAAAGAGATAATCTTATGCAGACTGTGTGCGAAGCATGGAGCCTGGTATGGAGCTAGATCTCACAACCCTGAGATCACCACCTGAGCAGAAACCAAGGGTCTGATGCTTAATCAACTGTACCACCTAGGCACCCCTATAATAGAATTTTTTTAAGAGAAAAGAAAAATAGGAACTGAATAAGATAGGCAAAGTTTTTTTTTTTTTTTTTTTTTTTTTTAAGAGCCTGTAGGGGTGCCTGGGTGGCTTAGCTGGTTAGCGTTGGACTCTTGGTTTCAGCTCAAGTCATGATCTCAGGGTCGGGGGATTGAGTCCCACATGGGGCTCAGCGCTCCCTGCTCAGCGTAGAGTCAGCTTGGGATTCTCTCCTTTTCCCTCTAAAATAAGTAAATATATAAATAAATTAAAAAATAAAAATAAAGAGCCTGTAAAGTTTTAAGATTAACACTAAAAAGTTATTAGATCTTGAATGTGATTAACGTAAGAAAACAAAAAGACTTCGGAAATCACAAAAACAAAACGTAAGAGATCTCAAGAGCTGATAAATGCAATCAGAACCATCCTAGGTACCTTCACCCTCCCTTTGTATGGGGGGACCTTGAGTTAGTAACAGCTGATGAGCAATTCTGGGGCGGGGGAAGGAAGGGAAAGTGGAGTTAAGAAAAGAAGGTAAAACTGTAAGATTCTCAAAATGATCAGAGAGATGGGTATGCTCTTTTGAATGTATGTAAATGCATGTTCAATCTGCTCACAAACCCTACCATCACCCATTTCATTTTGTGTGCTTTCTGCCCTTCCAAGGCTGTCCCTAAGTACATTTTATCCCACCCTGAGTATTCCCCTACACCCCCCTTTTTAAAGGTTTTATTGTTTTAAGTAATCTCTAAATCCAACATGGGACTAAAACTCACAACCCCAAGATCAAGAGTCACATGCTCCACAGACTGAGCCAGCCAGGCACTCTTCCCCTACCTCACTTTGCATTCTGCTCTCTACAGGCAAGTCATTTCAACCCTGTCAGCAATTTCTTCTGGTACTAACCTGCATAAATTTGTTTTCTAACCACCATAATTATAAATACTGTGTTTACACTGACATTATTAGGTTTTCCTACTCTAAAAATACTGACTTACTACTATGGAAGATGCGCATTCAGTGCTCTCCCACACATACTTGTCCGCTCTCTTCCCATACATACTTAAAAAACATACTTCCATGAGGGTTTTCAGTTATAACCACACTGAAATCTTAAAAGCAAAATTAGAAATAAGAGATATACAATAAAAGGAATAGGTTTCAACTGTCCCATGATGATATCCTGTCTGCAAATCTAAATTCTCAAAGATTTGATTCTTTATTAATATTAAATATATGACCTCATTCAAATTTTCACTGATTATGTATTCTTAACTCTCAAGTTAAATGTGTACTTATTATTATATATAAAGCACTATTCTTGCCACTTGCGTTTACTTCTCAATGTTAACCTAGCTATAAAAGTAGAAATATATCTTTATCTTCACTTAGAGCTGTTACTGGCTATCAGAGCCATATTGTCATGCTTAATGTAATTAAATAAACTAATCCCTAATTATTATTATTATTTTTTAAAGATTTCATTTATTTATTTGACAGAGAGAGACACAGAGAGTGGGAACACAAGCAGGGGGAGTGGGAGAGGCAGAAGCAGGCCTCCCGCCGAGCAGGGAACCGATGCGGGGCTCGATCCCAGAACCTTGGGATCCTGACCTGAGCTGAAGGCAGATGCCTAAAGACTGAGCCACCCAGGTGCCCCTAATCCCTAATTCTTACTCTGGAATCCACTACTAGTCCATAATCCCTATCTAATTCTAAAGTCCGAAAAGCTCTGAAAACCACAAGTTTTTTTCCTTAGGTTTGGCACCAAAACAAATGCAGTGACTTCAACTTAGATGAGATGACTATTTAATGAACAAGACAGATCTCTTCACCAAAGTGTTATTCGGCCCCCAAAGGTCAATCTTACTGAGGCTGAGAAACCCTGGACTAGCTAATGTTTGCAAGAGACACATTAACGTATTGATCACTGAGTGCTGCCTCAGATGCTTCTGAGGGCATAACAGAATACATGATGAAAAGTGCTAAGTAGGGGCGCCTCGGTGGCTCAGTCGTTAAGCATCTGCCTTCAGCTCAGGTCAGGATACCAGGGTCCTGGGATCGAGTCCCACATCGGGCTCCCTGCTCGGCGGGAAGCCTGCTTCTCCCTCTCCCACTCCCCCTGCTTGTGTTCCCTCTCTCACTGTGTCTCTCTCTGTCAAATAAATAAATAAAATCTTTAAAAAAAAAAGTGCTAAGTATTACTACTACTGAAAAATCAGAAACTCTTAATTAGATCTTTCTCAAATATCCAAATCTCATTTATGTTGGGAAGCCATAAACTACAGCCCATTTCTCTTAGAAAATGAAGGAGAGGATTACAGAAATTCATTGGATATAACAAGTAGATAAGGAACAAATTTAAATTTAGTTTTATTCTTTCCTATCACAGGTTAATTAGCCTTTCTAATAGTGCCTACATAACACCATCAACAGTTTTCTTGGATCTGTTTATTGTTCTCACTATAAAAATCTCAACTGACTATATATTTCAATTAAAAAGACATCAAAATCAGTAACATAAAATAACTGAGACTCTTTACACAACAGTAGCTATTTACCTTTCTCTGTGCCTGAGAATATAGAGATGATTTTATTCCTGGGCTTTTTTTCCTCTGGAACAGAGGGCAATGGTTTCAAACTGTGATTGGCTGACAAAGGGTCTTTGCCTCCAGTGCTAAATATGGTACTGCTCATTCGCACGGGAGGCGCTGGAGGCTTGTCTTCCAGTTCTCCGTTATCAGACATGCTTTGAAATTATGATATGGCCTGAAATAGATAGGCAAAATCATACAGTTAATCACAAGGTAAAAAATAGTACAGACAAGCACAAACAGTAATAATTATCCTCTTTCCAACTCTGAATTAAAAAGGTAATCCATTTAGAGTGAAATTTGCAAAATTTGTAAAACTCAATGAGTAAGAGATGAAATTGGTTATTACTATAGGTAATCTCCCCTAACAGTTGGTAAATGGTTAGCTGAGGGAATGTTTGAAAAGCCAAGTCAAGAGGACTATGGTAAGTTTTGGGAAAGCATGATGATACTAACATATCAAAAGACAATCGATTCTAAGAGTATATATTCCAAGGAAAAGACAGACAACATGGAGTCTTTAAAAAAAAAAATAACAGGGAATTCTGCAGAGGAAGACTATGTTCTGACCAATCAATCAAAAGATAGGTCTCTGATAGGTCCGTATCTAGAGCAGAGATACACTTGCTATTAAATATATCAACCAACGCCACTCCCCATGAAGAATCTGACTCCATGATCACTAGCCTTGTGATTACAACTTAGCCTTCATATAAACTTTCCTAAAGGATGAGAATGTGCCACTGATGCAATATTTGGTTTCTAAGAAAATCTGACACTCTAACTACATGTTAGTCCCTTGCACGCTTTGCAGACAGGCCCACAGAACCTGACCCATCTGGGAACACTGACAAAAGTAAATCTAGAGTTTGGCGGAAAACCAGAGTGTGGCCAAATCCCAAGATTCTGTCATCCCGTGATGCCCTGTGCAGGCAGTCAAGTAACCCCTCTTAATCCACATGACTAATTCAGTGGAAATGTCAACCCTGTTTATACATATATTATTATTATATAAACCATATATATGGCCTTTAAAAACAGTAGATTATACACATTTAAAGTCAGCAGTAAAGGGAAGGGGATGCTTAACTTCCAGGTGAGTTTTTTTTTTTTTTAAGATTATTTATTTATTTGAAGGAGAGAGAGAGCACAAGCAGGCAGAGTAGCAGGGAGAGGGAGAAGCCAGATGAGATTAGGAAACAACACATTTCCCCAGTAAACAAGATTTTGATTGGTAATTAGATCCTGATTTGATTATAGTTATTCAATGCATGTAAGTGAACAAAACTTTGTATATGTACAATGAAAAGAATGCCAACTGTATTTAGAATAAATTAAAAATAAATTTTATTTTATTTTTTTATTTAGTTTGAATGTTAGTACCTGAAGAAAAGTAGGTATCATCTGAGGAGAATTGAGGAATGAAGAGATTATTGTACCTAATTCCACTTCAAATCTTATAGCTTTTGTTTCCCTTGATAAGAGTATGTGTCACTAGAACCACTGTGTATTTTATCTGCCATAATGACAGTTATTTTCCAGCTTAAAAAGAGGAAGGAGAGAGGGTAAGGGGGGAAAATAAACTTTTCTGGGGAGAGCTAGCTAGAGAAGAACTGGGAGAAGAGAGTAAAAAAAAAAAATCTCTTATCGTGAGAAAGACTGCTTGAAGTGAAATTACTATTGGTAGTCAAAAGAAGAAACGGGGTGGAATATAAGAACGTGAGGCAGATGACATAGTCAGATGATTCTTCCAAACCAGGTGGTCACATCACGGGGGGTTTGTTTTGCTTTGGCGTGAGAAGCAACTGGTTGTTCTTAAGTGTGGGCTGTCAGGTGTGCATCACCAGAGAGGACTTACATACTGCTACAAATAGGAGAAAAATAAGGCTTAGTTAACAATATTTGGAAGATTACTTGAGAGCATGATAAATCAAGACAGATGTTTATTTCTTATGTGACCATAACATCAAGGCAAAACAGATTGCTCACTTTCATCTTAAATCACCAGTTACAACAGACAGTATGTTCAGATTTTGGTTACACTGTGAATGCTGCACCTCAGGGCTCCTTGAAGAAACAGCTGGTTCTAGGCCTTGGGACAGAGAAAATACAAGATGAGCCTAGAGTATCTTATGTTGTCAGAAGGTAGGAAGTACTTAAAAAGGATAGGAACACACACAGGAAAGAGTTTTCTTTTTCCTTTTTTTTTAAAGATTTTATTTGACAGAGAGGGAGCACAAGCAGGGGCAGCTGCAGAGGGAAAGGGAGAAGCAGGCTCCCCGCTGAGCAGGGGCCCAACGGAGGGCTCGATCCCAGGACCCTGGGATCATGACCTGAGCCAAAGGCAGACACTTAACTGACTGAGGCACCCAGGTACCCCAGGAAAGAGTTTTCAAAAGCCAATGCTGGAATGACTGGAGCAACAAATTAATAAAGTAGCATTATATTTAACCCAAAGTATAAAATAAATATACACAATTCAGGGCGCCTGGGTGGCTCAGTTGGTTAAGCGACCGCCTTCAGCTCAGGTCATGATCCTGGAGTCCCGGGATCGAGTCCCACATCGGGCTCCCTGCTCAGCAGGGAGTCTGCTTCTCCCTCTGACCCTCTCTCCTCTCATGCTCTCTCTCTCACTCTCTCTCTCTCAAATAAATAAATAAAATATTTAAAAAAAAATAGACACAATTCATATCAATACAAGTAAATGAATAAATAAGGGGCACCTGGGTGGCTCAGTCAGTTAAGCATCTGACTCTTGATTTTGGCTCAGATCATGATCTCAGGGTCGTCAGATCAAGCCCTGTGTTGGGCTCCGCACTGGGCATGTAGACTGCTTAAGATTCTCTCTCTCCCTCTCCCTCTGCCTGCCCCCAAAATGAATAAAATGGTGGGGCGCCAAATCATCCTTACAAAACAATTCCAAATAATAAATGTAGACAAATCCTCTTCTAGGAGTCGGAATTTAACTTCCCTCCCCACTTGAGTGTAGGCTGGACCTAGTTCCAAAGCGTAGAGTATGGAAAGGGAAAAATAACTTCATGGCGGAAAAATGTGGCAAACACTGCAATAACCAAGTGATCAAGGTTAACATCTCCAGTAATAAGTTATGCTGACATCACTCACCACCTGATCTAATGTGATGAGAAACATACTTCACCTCTGTGGTATTCTTTCCCAAAATCCAAAACCGCAGTCTAATTATGGGAAAAACATCAGACAAACCCAAACTGAAGGACATTCTACAAAATTCCTGACCAATGCACCTTAAAGCTATCAAGGATGGGGGTGCCTAGGTGGCTCAGTTGGTTAAGCATCTGCCTTCGGCCCAGGTCATGATCCCAGGGTCCTGGGATCGAGCCCCACATCGGGCTCCCTGCTCAGCGAGCCTGCTTCTCCCTCCCCCTGCTTGTGCTCGCTCTGTCAAATAAATAAATAAAACCTTAAAAAAAAAAAACTATCAAGGACATGAAAAACAAAAGACTGAGAAACTGTCACAGAGCAGAGGAGTCTAAGAAGACATGACAATATTATACTCTGGAACAAAAAAAGGACATGGTGGAAATACTGGTGAAATCCAATAAAATCTAGAATTTAGCTAACAGTAATGTACCAATGTTGGCGTCTTTGCTTTCACAGACATTTTAGGGTTTATGTTAACATTAGGAGAAGATAGGTGATAGGTATACAGGAAATCTATGATCTCTGCAACTTCTCTGTAAATCTAAAATTATTCCATG
Organism: Zalophus californianus; assembly: GCF_009762305.2. NCBI lineage: Eukaryota > Metazoa > Chordata > Mammalia > Carnivora > Otariidae > Zalophus > Zalophus californianus. Next base: position 145,502,081 of record NC_045595.1, read on the forward strand.
AAAAAGCCTATTTAAAACGAAATTATGTAATAAAATAAGATGAAATCTGAGAGGTATACAAACCATAAGAGACTCTTAACTATAGGGATGTTATATGCAACTCATGAATCACTAAACTCTACCTCTGAAACTAGGAAGGAAGGAAGAAAGGAAGCAAGCAAGCAAGCAAGCAGGTGCCAGCTGGGGTCGTGATCCCAGGGTCCCGGGATCGAGCCCCGCATTAGGCTCTGTGCTCCTTGGGAAGCCTGCTTCTCCCCCTCCCACTCCCCCTGCTTGCGTTCCCTCTCTCACTGTGTCTCTGTCAGATGGATAAATAAAATCTTTTTAAAAAATTTTAAAAATTAAAGAAAATAAAAAGGAATTATGTAGTAAGTTCCTCAAAAAGTTATAGAATTATCTACAATATGACCTAGCAATTCCACTCCCAGAATATACCTAAGAGAATTGAGAACATATCCACAAATAAATTGCCTATGAATGTTCATAGCATTATTCATAATAGCCAAAAGATAACCAACAGATGGATACACAAAATGTGGCATATCCATATAATGGAATATTTGGCCACAAAAAGGAGTAAAGTACTACAACATAGATGGACGCTGAAAACATAAGTGGAAAAAGAAAGACACAAAAAGACCACACACTGCATGATTCCATTTATATGAAATGTCCCAAACATGTAAATCCATAAGGACAGCAGGTAGATTAGTGGTTACTGAGAGGGAAGGGGAATGGGATGTGACGACTAATGGGTACGGAGTTTTTTCTTGGGGAATGAAAATGTTCTGGAACTAGACATTGGTAATGGTTGTATAACCTTTTTATATCTTAACACCATTGAACTGTACACTTTAAAACAGTAAGTTTCAGCTATGTAAATTATACCTCAATTTTTAAAAAGGAACTAGTATTTACTTCATAAAGATTAAATGAGCTAATAAAGACTGAATACTGCTGCTACTATCATGATCATTAATATTTATAAAACTCTATGCTATAAGTTAGAGAAAATAAAGGAGGATCTAGTTCTTCTCCAAGAGTTCACAAGCTACTAAGGGAAAGACCAACACAACTAAGTTGGGTCATGCATGCCACATGCATATTAAAAGCCACTTAGTTTCTTCAAAAGGTAGCAGTTCTCAAAACATTTTGGCCTCAAGACCCCTTTATACTCCTAAAAATTACTGAGGATCCCAAATAATTTTTGTTTATATCTATATCTATATCTATATTGTTTATGTCTATATTTTCTATATGAGAAATCAAAGCAAGTTAAATATTTATTTCATCAAAAAATACTTACATAAATAAGAGGGGGTCGATCATGACCTTAGCCGCAGGCAGATGCTTAACCATCTGAGCCACCAGGGCTCATCAAGTACATTCTTAAGTAAAACTAGCTTTAAAAAAAAACAACAACCCTACAAGTAAAGTGGGGGGAGAGCGCCTGGATGGCTCAGTCGGTTAAGTGGCTGCCTTCAGCTCAGGTCATGATCTCAGGGTCCAAGGACTGAGCCCCAGGTTGGGCTCCTCGCTCAGCAGGGAGTCCGCCTCTCCCTCTCCTTCTGCCCCTCCCCCAGTTCATGCTCTCTCTCTCTCTCTCTCAAGTAAATAAATAAAATATTTTAAAAAACAAAACCAAAAAACAAAACCTGCAAGTGGGGGCACTTAGTTGGCCCAGTCATTAAGCATCAGACTCCTGATTTCAGCTCAGGTCATGATTCCAGGGTTATGAGACTGAGCCCCACATGAGGCTTCACACTAGGCATGGAGACTGCTTAACAGTCTCTCTCTACCTCTCCCTCTGGCCCCCCCCAAACAAAAAAAACCCTGTTAAGTGCACAGCCACTACTTGATTTGTGTTAAAGCACAGGCAATTTTACCTACTACTACTTTTGTACCAGCTATGCAAATTTCAACAGTATGAAAAGCAAAGAATATCTTTTACAAAAATAGGTTTTGACCTCATAGACCCCAACAGTACCATAGACCACATTTAGAGAACTGCTGCTTTAAAGTATATCCCAGCTCTACACTTTACCCTCATACCCCCAATTTTAATGTGCTATTGGGGTGGCAGAAGACCCCTTTTTATTCATCCTATACTCCCCACATTTTAAACATAGGAAACGGTAATAAATGGCTAGATTTCCAAGCAAGGGCATATAAACCTAATCAAACCTTTAACATGGTTAAACATGGTTGAAAATCTATACACATGCAATGGTATTTACTATATTATTTTTCATAACAAAAATCAGAAAGATCAGTAGGTTTTCCTGGGTTAGCCAGAGAGACTAATTGCCATTTGTATGGAAAAAAAAAAACCTCCACAAAATTCTAAGCAAAGAACACTACCGGGCAACTTTCAGAACACAGCCTTTCCTTACACTTCGGTTATCCAAAAAAATTTCTTTACTGCTCTATTTTAATATACTGCACAGCAGCTTTTTAATTTGCTGCACAAATTCAGTCCAGTAGAACTAAAGGGGAATATATTATTTGTTTCAGAAAATTCCTCTTGGTGATTGTACATTATAGATAAGGCTGAATTAGCTGTCTCAAGGAAATCCCAATTAACATGATGTACCTACCCTGTAGGCAACATATGTCTAAATAAAGCCCAATTTTTTTTAAAAGATTTTATTTATTTGACAGAGAGAGACACAGAGAGAGAGGGAACATAAGCAGGGGGAGTGGGAGAGGAAGAAGCAGGCTTCCCGCTGAGCAGGGAGCCCGATGTGGGGCTTGATCCCAGGATTCTGGGATCATGACCTGAGCCGAAGGCAGACGCTTACGACTGAGCCACCCAGGCGCCCCTAAAGCCCAAATTTAACATTAAACATATGGGTCACAGACGTCCTTAATGAAATTCCTCAAGATGATACATATGATAGCAACATAAATGATTAGATCTTAGTAATTATACACATGATCCTTGATGCTCTGACACCAGCTTAGCTGAGGATGACTTCATCACTTCACCTCAGGATTTCTCTAAGTAGTATCTCTGTCTTCAAGCTGCTGTCCAGAGCAAGAGGATAAAAGCTCTAACTAGCTTCCTGAAGAGTTTCTATGCATTCAAGTTTTGCTTAGAGCTACCTATAACCAACAGACTGAGGACTAAACTCTGATATTTGGGACATTTACTACTGAATCAATCTGATATCATATAAATACACGACATATATCATATGCCTTATGTTGCCCAAATACACCAAAGAATTTTCTGGCCTAAATCATCTTTGTGTTGTGTACATATTTCTCCATTTTTACGTTTTCTTCATCCTTTTCTCTATCTAACCAAATCTTTCAATGCTCAGCAATAATTATTTCCTATATAAGGTCATTTCTGTCTATCCCTTTGCAAAATGATCCTTTACTTCCTCTGAACAAGAATGACCCCCCCCCAAAAAAAACACTCCACATCCTCTCAATACAAGTTACACAGGAAAATCAATTCAGAGAGCAGTAAAGTCGGATTGGAATTTATCTGGCCCATCTTTCCTACTTTATATAAGAAGGACCTGATGCCCCAAAGAATAAGCAGTTTGCCTAAAGTCACACAAATCTAATTACTAACAAAACTAAGACCAGAATTCAAGGTCTACTAATAACTCTTAATCTCATTCTGTCTTTTCTTAATCATGTTAATAGACTGGACCACTTGCGGGGGGGGGGGGGGGCGGGCAGCGCCTGCCTGGCTCAGTCAGTAGAGCATGTGACTCTTGATCTCAGGGTTGTAAATTCAAGCCCCACACTGGGTATAGAGATTACTTAAAAATCAAATCTTAAAAAAAAGAAAAAAATATAGGACCACTCTGGCAATGAATTACAACTGTGCATCATTTATTATTTTAGGTGAATTTCCTGCTTAAGACTTCAAGCAATTGAAAGGCAGGGATTATACCACCACCACCACTATTACTCTTATATATTGTACTATCTATGACTACTATTATTATACATTGTACTATCTCCTTTAATGTTTAACACAGATCCTTGCATGTATTAAAAATATTTACTGATTTATGGTACTTTACTCTGTGGCCTCATATTATTCTTCCTAAATTTATTAGTTCTCTATTGAACAGCATTTCACTAGACAACATATAAACTACCCAATATTAACAAAAATATCTTTGGAAAGATTTATACTTTTCCTCTAACAGCTGATTCACGGCCCTAGTCTTTGATCCTTTTCCATAAGACAGTGTTATTTTTTTGTGTATTGCTTCTACTGATGGTGTCAAATGCCTAAGAAGTGCTAGATAATGATGTGATAAGGTTCTTTACATCTTCTATTTCTAGTCAGAAGCAATAAAAAATATAAAAACAATTCATGATAAAATTCTGATTTACCAATATTTTGCTCCATCATTACCCAAAAATGTTTTATTAAAAAAATGATAAGTAGTGCCTCTCTCCAAATCTGTTCAAACACTTTTTGCTACTTTTCAGTGAAAAACAAGTAGGCAAAACAAAAAGCAAGCCCAAAACACACTGTACTCCTCTAACAGGCCCATTGTTTAATTGTGACACGACTCAAAGACAAACAATTCCTCAATTGTCTACTGAAGGAGACTAGGGGAAGCTAAATATACAACAGAAATGAAAAAAGGAGTGGTGCATGGAACCAGTCAAACTAGTAAAAATTACTAATTTTTTTATGATCTACCTTGGATCAACTACGGTACTTTAAGTATACATCATGTATTACAAAAAAACACAATTGTGAAAAGCACAGTTTGCTTTGTATTTTCACTTACATTTTATATAAATAATGAATCTTAATTTTTCAGTACCTTACGAATGTAATAATACAACAGTATTTGATAAGACTTTTAGTAATCTCTCAATAAGCTACAAGAGCTCCCAAACCACTGGCCTCTCTTCCCCTCCCACTCCAAAAAAGCTTCAAATGCCTTTGAGAGTGAAATTATCAATTACAAATATCCCAAATCACCTCAAATGGACAACACACACTATGGAAGGCAAGTCCACAAATTGGAAGGTAAGGAATGTTTTTATTTGGTGGCAATGGCCATAACACTAAGCCGATTTAGTAGCAAAGCCAGAAAGGAAAAGGGAAAGAGGGAAAGAGATGTAGAAAACACAACTGGGGCACTGGAAAAGAATAAAGAAGGAAAAGTGAAAACAAACTTTGCTCAAACTCAAATAAATAAAGGCGTGGATAACATATCAAAGCTATAAAAATGCAAGGACAGACTAGTTAAGATGAAAAGGATGTTTCCATAGAGCCCACGGCAGAGTGAAATCAACAACAAGAGAGTAAGCAATTTACTAATCCAGTTATTCTTGAGGGATTTTTGACTAACCCCTGGAGATCTTCAAATTCCACTTTGATGGCTGTCACACGGGGCAGGTGATAAAACCGCGTCTGCTAAATTGAAAAATCTAATAGAAGTCCCTTCCACATAAGACTGAGACCTAAAAAGTATAATCTGTGTAAGACTAAATCAGGAATAAATCCCTCTGGGCCAAAGGGAACAAGAAAATCTTAAATATTTTGAGTCCAGTGATACTGTGGGGTGGGGGATGAGGGTAAGGATCTCTGAGAAATCCTAACAAGAAAATGCACGTTTTTTTGGTCTGACTTCATCCCAGCTCTGAGGTCCCCAAAATTCCCAAATAGGTATAACTGAGTATGGTCATGCTGGTGAATGGCAAAATAAAATGATAAGAACTTTAACACAGGTCTCAAATAATACCCAAAGATAAAATTCCGAGGAAAAGGAACATCTCATAGTGAAAATTCAGAAAACAAAACAAGGCACAGGGATTGAGAACTATCCAAAACAGACAGGTAAAACAGAGGTGGAATGATCTGACACAGAACATGTCAAGAAGCTTGAAAAAAAAGCAAATTTGAAAAACCAACATACAATACTTTCAGTAAGAAAAAACATAATACCTGAAAACAGGAATTTGACATTTGAAGTAAAAAGGAGTATAGATGAAGAGGAGGAAAGAATTAGTGAACTGGGAGATGTATGTATCTTTAGAAAGTCACTTTAGAAAGCAACACAGAGACAAAGAGATAGAAAATATGAAAGAAAAGTAAGATGAGTAGGTTGGATAGAACTATTTGGAGTTTCAGAAGGAGAGGACAGAATGAATGAGGGACTGGTTTACCAGATAAATTAGTAGCTGAGAAATTTCTAGAACTGATGAAGGACACAAATCCATAAGATGAAGAACCCTAATAAATCAAAAGCAGGATAAAAAAGTAATTGAAGTAAAAGACACATGATAGTGAAATTAAGGTGAAAGAGCAAAGAGTTCTTAAAATCAGCCAAAGGAGGAAAAAGGACAATTGGACTTCAAGTTTACTTCTTAATACCAATAATGACAGCCAGAAGACACTGGAACATTCTCAATGTTCTCAGAGAAGGTGCCAACATATTGCAGATTCAACAAAACTCTCTTTCAAAAATGAGGACAGGTGCCAACATACTGCAGATTTAACAAAACTCTCTTTCAAGAATGAGGACAAAATAAAAATATTTTGAGACAAAGAAAATTTTCAAAAGACTAGAATTACTCTATACGTTTAACTGAAGTTAGTCAAGTTAGAAATCAATAACAAAAAGATTTAACTAGAAAAATACTCCTTAAGTTTGGAAATTTTAAAACACCTCTAAAAAACAGGTTAAGAAAGGAAAGCATAAAGGAAATTAGAAAATACTTACTAGAATTGAATGAGAATGAAAAAGCTATGTGTCAAAACTTAGAGGATTAGATAAACAAAATGTAGTATATACCTACTGTAGAGCATGTTTATCTGCAAAAAGAAGTTAAATTTGATATGTGCTCTAATAAAGATGAACTTCGAAAACATTAAGTAGAATGAGCCAAACACAAAAGGACAAATACTGTATAATTTCACTTCCATGAGGCACCTAGAGTGGTCAAATTATTCATAGAGACACAAAGAGTGAAGTGGGGACTTACTGTTTAATGGGGAGAGAGTTTCTGTTTGGGAAGATAAAAAAAGTTTTGACAATGGATATATTTTACTACATGTACATAAACTTGTAGGATGTGATTAAAGCACTCCAAGACACTTACAGTTCTGAAGTTTTACTTTAAAAAATAACTAAAAATTAATGAGTTAAGCATCTAGCCTAAGAAGCAAAACAAAAACAAAAAAGGAAATCCAAAGAAGTGGGAAGAAAATAATTCAGATATAAGCTGAACCTGCTAAACAGAAGACTAATATTATACATACAGTGGAGATCAATAAAGCTATAAGTTAGATCTCAGATAAAACTAGTACAATACCTCTGAAAAATTTAATCAACAGAGAAAGTACAAATAAACACCCATAGGAATGAAAAGGAGTTTTAGGGTCTCTGGGTGGCTCAGTGTCAATATATTAAGTGTCTAGCTCTTGATTTTGGCTCAGGTCATGATCTCAGGGTGGTGGGATTGAGCCCCCTGTTGGGCTCCATGCTCAGCGGGGAGTCTGCTTGGGATTCTCTCTCTCCCTCTGCCCCTCCCCCTGCTCTCTCTAAAATAAGATAAATAAATATTTTAAAAAGGGGGGGAGGGGTTCTACTGGTATTTAGTGAATAGATGTCACAGATACCAGCATTCTGCAATGTGCCAGCAAGTCCTCACAACTCTTTTTTTTAATTTTAAAGATTTTATTAATTAGAGAGAGAGAGAGAAGAAACAGGGGGAGGGGCAGGGAGAGAGGGAGAAGCAGGGAGCAGGGAGCCCATATGGGGCTCAATCCCAGGACCCTGGGGTCATAACCTGAGCCAAAGGCAGATGCTTAACTGACTGAGCCACTCAGGAACACCTTCACAACTCTTTTTTGTAATTATTTTTATTTTTTTTAATTTGTTTTTTAAGTTGGCTCCACACCCAGTGTGGAGCCCAACATGGGGCTTGAACTCACAACCATGAAATCAAAACCTGAGCCAAGATCAAGAATTAGTTGCCTAACCAATTGAGCCACCCAGGCACCCCACATCCTCACAACTCTTGAATGTCCCACCATACACTGATTTATAGTTTAAAAAATATATATATATATTTATATAATTATTTGAACCTAGAACAGAGCTCTATTTTGCATATAAAAGACATTTTTTTACACAGTTTTAACACACACTCAATTAATTTTCCAGCTATGCAACCACTATGAAACCAAGAGAAGCTTGGAATTCATCTTGCTCAGTTCACTTTTACTGAGAAGTTACTGTTATTTACCATTTGGAATATCGTATCACTTAAAGTAACATGCTCCTGCTGGTGGAGTTATCAACAGCAGTATATCTGTATGACACTGCATTAAGGTCAAGCCTATAAATAGATAGAAGCATTTCATTCTGATTTTTATAGTAAGTTGTGATCAAGTACTTACAAATAGAAATATATATTTTATTATAGTTTTCCTTTTATTTATTTTTTCTGTTGTATTAATTTCCCCCTCAAAATTGATTCAAGGAGTTGAGTTAGGGCATTATATTGACTTTTTTCCCCTGAAAAGAGGATTGGTTTAAATAATCTCTAATTTTTATTTCATAGGAAAGCAGTGTAACACAGTGTTTAGGAGTACAGTTCTAGATAACCCATTTCTAGGAATCTAACCCAAAGACACAAGGGCAAAAATACAGAGACATATATAAATTAACATACATAAATAATAGGCTGTATTACCTGTAACAGCAGAAGACTGGAAGCCTCTCAAATGGCAATAAATAGGAGACTGGTTGAATTAGCTATGATGTACCTCCCACTCAAGTACTATGAAGTAAAATGAATGAGGAAATCAATCTATCTAATCAATCTATCCCATGGAGTGATACTATTAATGAAAATGCAAGATGGGAGAAAAATATATGTATGATATGCTACCATTTATCTAAGTGGAAAGGAAAGGTATTTCAACACACAGACATGCACACATACACACACAAGCTTATTATTTTTTTAAAGATTTTATTTATTTATTTGAGAGAGAGAATGAGACAGAGAGCACGAGAGGGAAGAGGGTCAGAGGGAGAAGCAGACTCCCTGCTGAGCAGGGAGCCCGATGTGGGACTCGATCCCGGGACTCCAGGACCATGACCTGAGCCCAAGGCAGTTGCTTAACCAACTGAGCCACCCAGGCGCCCAAGCTTATTATTATTTTTTAAAGATTTTATTTTATTTGTCAGAGAAAGAGAGAGAGCACACAAGCAGGGCAAGTGGCAGGCAGAGGGAGAAGCAGGCTTCCCACTGAGCAAGCAGTCTGATGCGGGCTTAACCGACTGAGCCATCCAGGCATCCCAAGCTTATTATTTTTTTAATAGAAGGATAAACCATAATTTTTTCAACGGTTACTTTGGGGAAGGAAGGGAACAAAATGGAGGGGACTGAATTGAAAGTCAGACTTCTCTGAATATATCTTGCTTTGTATATTTGATTTTGAACTTTGGAAGTTATTTATAATCACCAGCAAAAGTGGAATGAGTCATACTACTTGAAATAGATAAGGTATCATAGAGACCCAATCGCATAACTCATTGGCCACTAAAAATATGCTTGGGCACCAAGTTCCCTCCTTAATACTCATCTACCCATCTAGCCCATCCCCCACCCAATCTCCCTCCATAAACCCCTCAGTTTGTTCTCAATCGTTAAGTCTCTTATGGTTTGTTTCCCCCCCTTCTCCCCTCTCCCATATGTTCATCTGTTTTGTTTCTTAAATTCCACATGAGCGAAATCATATGGTATTTTTCTTTTTCTGACTTAGCATGCTTTGCATAATATACTCTAGCTCCATCTACATCATTACAAATGGCAAGATTTCATTTTTTGATGGCTGAGTAATACTCCATTGTGTGTCTGTGTGTGTGCGCGTGTGTGTGTGTGTGTCTATAAACCACATCTTTACCAATTCATCAATGGACATTTGGGCTCTTTCCATTGTTTGGCTATTGTCGATAATGCCACTATAAACATCAGGGTGCATGTGCTTTTCAAATCTGTATTTTTGTATCCTTTGGGTAAATACCTAGTAGTGCAATTGTTAGATCATAGGGTAGTTCTACTTTTAACTTTTTGAGGAAACTCCATACTGTTTTCCAGGGTGGCTGCACCAGTTTGCATTCCCACCAGTAGTGCAAGAGGGTTCCCCTTTCTCCACAACCTCACCAACACCTGTTGTTTCTTGTGTTAATTTTAGCCATTCTGACAGGTGTGAGGTGGTAGCTCAACAACTACAATAAATTATTAAGATAAACACAAATTTAGCAAATTTTGCAAGATAGAGGAATATACAAAACTCAGTTGCATTTTTGTATACTAAACAAAATGAAATTGGAAGGGGAAAAGATACCTTTTATAACATAATTAAAAAACTATGAAGTTCCTAGAACAGAAGTTCCCAAACCTTCTCAATTCATGGTACCCTTGCTATTCTCAGTAATTATTGATAATGCTAAATGAAATTCCTAACGGTTTCATTTATTTAGTAGTTAGGTCCAAACAACTATTAGTATTTACATCCCAAAAACTTAGTAGTTATTTAAAAAAGCAATACAGGGACGCCTGGATAACTCAGTCATTAAGTGTCTGCCTTCGGCTCAGGTCATGATCCCAGGGTCCTGGGATCGAACCCCGCGCATCGGGCTTCCTGCTTGGCGGGAAGCCTGCTTTTTCCTCTCCCACTCCCTCTGCTTGTGTTCCCTCTCTCCTGTCTCTCTCTCTGTCAAATAAATAAATAAAACCTTTTAAAAATAAATGAATGAATGAATGAATAAATATTAAAAAGCAATACACATAAACTGAAGTTTTTTTTAATTTCTTTCTTAATCACTTACAAATTGGAAACATGCACCTGATGGGCACTGAATAATACAAGAATCAGGCACTGCCCACCCTCACTTTCTGTTCCACTTTGATTTCTGTACTTTTAATCACAACAACTGCTTCATAAAGACAGACATCATGAAAGGTATCACCACTTAATGTTGAAACTGTGGAACTCCCTAGAGCTGTTAATCCACAGTGTTCAATAGATGGCGATCACTGATTCCCTCTAAAATGTAAAATCCCATGGTGCCTCTGAGCTGAGGCATGTATCCCAGGGTACACTGGCACAGTTTGGGAACTATGGAACTAGAATCTTTATACAGGAGAAAAAGATATTAAGGAGAACTAATAAATGGAGAGATACTAATGTTTGGGAACTTAAGACTCAAAATTGGGCACCTGGGTGGCTCAATCGGTTAAGCCGCTGCTTTTGGCTCAGGTCGGGATCCCAGGGTCCAGGGATGGAGCTCCACATTGCTCAGAGGGGAGCCTGCTTCTTCCTCTGCCTGCCACTTCCCCTGCTTGTGCTTGCTCTTCCCCCATCCCCGTGTCAAATAAATAAATAAAATCTTTAAAAAAATTGTAAACAAAAAAGAAAAATAATAAAAAAGACTCAAAATTGTATAAATGCCAAATTTCTTCAAATTAATCTAGATTCAAAGTAATCTTAATCAAAATCCCAAAAGGGTTTTATGAAAAATTAGACAGCTAATTCTAAAATCTATGTGGAAGAGCAAAGGCCCAGGAGGAGCAAAGACATTCCTGAAATAGAATAATGTAGAGAGACCCTGATAGGAATATTTTTTATCTAAGAAGTTGGATCCTGTACTAGATACCACACCACTTATTCATCTTTTCCAATCCTTTCAGCCTCACCTATCTCTTATTCAAGCTGCTACTCCACCTACCAGCTCTATATTGGATGTGGCCACCTTGTAAATGCAGGTACAACAGCACAACAGCACTTCATTCCTGAGCTGCACACCGCCATCCACACAAGGGCAACCTAGTGGTGCAGGGGAGTTAACTGTGAGGTGAACCTATGACCAACGTGATGAGAAAAGATCCCATCTTGTTAGATAGATCCTTCTTCTTATCCCGTTGGATGATCCTGAGACTGACTTTCTGTAACTTCCTGTACTCCATACAGGCCACCACTACAGAAGTGCTCCTCCCCCTTTCCCATACTTCTCCCTGGGAATGAACTTCCTAATAATGAAAAGATACATAAGCCTTCTGCCTCAAGCTATTCCTTCTGGAGAATGCAGGTGACAATCCCTACCTTATACCAAAAAAATCTGTAGATGAATTAAAGATTTAATGTGAAAGGAAAAATTCTAACTTTTAGAAAATTATATAGGAGGGTATCTTTATGTAGACGAGTATCTTTATGACTCTAAAGGAAAAAACTGATAAATATGACTACATTCGATACCATAAAATAAAAAGACAAGCTGCAAATCAGGAGATCTCTGCAACAAAAGTAGCTGACAAAAATTGTACTCAGAACATATAAGGAATTTCTATAAAGAAATAAGTAAAAGACAATCCAATCAATAATGAGCAAATGACACGAATGGCATTTCATAGAAGACGACAAAATGAATAAATACACAAGAACATGCCCAACCTTGTAAAAAATCATGGAAATGTAAGTTAAGGCCATTAGCAGATATGATTTTACACCTTCTAGATTGGCATAAATTAAGAAGGCTGACCAAAATCAAGTATTATCAAGGATGTAGAGCAAAGAGAATTTTCCTGCTAGTGGGAATGCAAAGTAGCAAAACTACTTCAAAAAACAACTTGGTACTGGCTTGTAAAGTAGACTGTCTTTACATTCTGCAACTCAGCAATTTTACTCCTGGATATAAATCCAAGACACTCTTACACAGTGCAAATTATAAGAATATTTATAGTAGCACTGTCATACCAGTACAAGACCAAAACAAGACCAGTACATAGCCTTTATTGGACTAGGCTATGCACAGGTATCAAACATCCCAAAATCTTAATGTTTTAACACAATGAAGGTTTATTTCTAGTGGACACTAAACCTGAGGAAGTTAGTTCTTCTCCTTAAGACGATTTATGGGGCGCCTGGGTGGCTCAGACGGTTAAGTGTCTGCCTTCAGCTCAGGTCATGATCCCAGGGTCCTGGGATCGAGTCCCGCATCAGGCTCCCTACTCCTTAGGAGCCTGCTTCTCCCTCTGCCTCTCTCTCTCTCTCTCTCTGTCTCTCATGAATAAATAAATAAAATATTAAAAAAAAAAAGACGATTTATGGATCTGGGCTGCTGAGATCCTAAAGTTCCACTATCTTAACAAGTTGCCACCAAAATGGAAGAGAGAGACTGAGGGAGATGTGGGCTTTTAACTGTCTCAGTCCACAAGTGACATAGCTCACTTCCCGCCTCATGGTTCAACAGAACCTGCCATATACAAGGCAATCCATAAATATCTGTTGAATGAATGCATGAGTATGGAGGCATAAGAGATCACTTTTTCGCTTCAAAATGATTTGAGAAAGAGCATGACTTTAACTTGAAAAATGACATAAAGGATAGTTTGCACAGATAAAAACTGGAGGAACGATATTCCAGGTACTACTATAGATGCCAAAGAGCCAGCAGGCTTCACTTCACAGAGCTACTCTGAATGATCCTTAGTGGTTGGCTGACACATCTTCCTGTACACCGTGATGAGAATTCCGAGGCTGCGTTCCTCTCACAGGAGGGTATGAAACAAAATAATCCAGCAAAGACAGAAAGGCAAAAAAATCTCTCCTTGCTTTAAGAAAAATGTTTTTTGAAAAGTGAGGTAAGTGAAAAAGAAATGTATTCCGGGGCGCCTGGGTGGCTCAGTTGGTTAAGCGTCTGCCTTCAGCTCAGGTCATGATCCCACCCGCATCAGGCTCTCTGCTCAGAGGGGAGTCTGCTTTTTCTCTCTCTCTGCCCCTCTCCCCTGCTCATGCTCGCTCTCTCTCAAACAAATAAAATCTTAAAAAATGTGTGTGTGTGTGTGTGTGTGTGTGTGTGTGTGTATTCCTAAGCAGTATCAAATGGCATACAGAGGTTTAAAAAACCAATCACTTAAGGGGCACCTGGCTTGCTCAGTCAGAAGAGCACACAACTCTTACTCTCAGGGTCCTGAGTTCAAGACCCATGTTGGGTGTGGATCCTACTTAAAATCAAAAACAACAACAAAAAACTGAACACTAAAAAGTTTTCCTTTAACCCCACTTCCCTCTCCCTTAATCCCAGCTAGACTAAATGGCTAATGACACTTATGCCTTATTAATCTTTGCACTCCTAGCACATAGTACAGAGTTTGGCACACTATACGTGCTCAACAGATGCATGCTAAAATGAATCAAGACTAGGTGTGTAAGTAAGGTTATACAAACAGACATCACTGAGGGATATGGATTTTTATTTTATTTAAATTTTTTTTATTAATCTCTATGCCCAACATGAGGCTCAAACTCACAACCCCTAGATTAAGAGTCACATGCTCCACTGACTGAACCAGCCAGGCGCCCCAGGATATGCATCTTTAAAAGATACCTTAAAAGAATAAATGGATCTTGATCAAATTTTAGTAATTACATTAGTGATACAAAAAAATTTTGAAAATATATCAAATTAAGATACTTGGGGGAAAATGGAATACTATCATGTAGAGAGGCTGACCCTCAATGGAAAGTTGTTCCTAAGGTCATCTTCAAATTACTTGTTTTCTTTAAAACTGGTTTCCTTACATTCCATAAACTGTGCTATCCAATATGGGTAGATATACTGGCCATACATGGGTGTTTAAATTTAATTAAAATGCAATAAAATTCAGATACTTAGTCACACTAGCCATATTTCAAGTGCTCAGCAGTCACACGTGGCTAGTGGCTGCCATACTGGAGAGCACAGATATAGGACATTTCCATCACGGCAACAAGTTCAAGTTGAACAGCACTATTATTTTTTTTTTTAAGCTTATATTTATTTACTTGGGGGAGAGAGTGTGAGCTTGCGCAAGCATGAGCAGGGGGAGGGGGAGGGGCAGAGGGCCAAGCAAACTCCCCACTGAGCAGGAAGCCCAACATGAGGCTCCATCCCAGGACCCTGAGATCATGACCTGAGCCGAAGTCAGAGGCTTTACCGACTGAGCCACCCAGATGCCCCAAATCCAGCACTATTCTAAACCTTTCTATACAACTACTTATACATAAGAGGAAGAATGGCTATTTTTAAATTGGACATTTCTAAGTCCGAGAATATATCTAAAAGGTTTAAAAACTATACTTACTAAGTTTTAATATTTTTCTTAAATTTGTCAAAAATGGAAAGCAAACAATTCACTTTTCTACCAACCTGGTTAAAAGGTTAATAAGTCAATAAGAACTAGTCTAGATTTAGTAGTATAGGATATTTCTCTGAAAACAGACCTAACATTATGTATCCTGACCATGTGTATGAGCCCAGTTGTGGGTTAACACCCAAGAACTTGTTTTCATTCTCTAGAATTACTGTCCAACTTTTAAAGTATAAACGGCAATAATCAGTAATATGGTATTATAAAGTCTTTCTCCTTCATGAGAATCCTTCAGTCTTTGATATCTAGGGGGGGATTAATTCCTACACCTCAACAAGGGGAAGATTTAGTTTTCCAATTTGTTTTCCCAGATTAAGTCTGCTAGAACCCTGTTCCTAAGAGGTGCATTCATATGACAATATTTGAGCAAAGAGGACTAAAGCATGATGACTTCTAAGATGCAACATTCCATCAATGTGATTACCTTCCTAAAGGTCACTTAAAGAGCACCAAAGTGATGTCTAATGATTGTCTGTTTGACAAACTTCTTAAGTTACATAACTACTACATCAAAATAGTTTCTGCACAGCAAAAGGAAACAAACAACAAAACTAAAAGACAACAAAGACATCAGTCTGCATACTGTTTTCCAACAACAAAACTAAAAGACAACAAAGACAACCCACTGAATGGGAGAAGATATTTGTAAATGATATAACGGATAAAGGGTTAATATCCAAAATATATATAAGAATATATATATACAAAGAACTTATACAGTTCAACACCCCCAAACAAATAATCCAATTAAAAAATGAGAAGATGCTCCCCCTGCTTGTGCGCGTGCTCTGACAAATAAATAAAATCTTTAAAAAAAAAAGAGAGAGAAGACATGAACAGAGATTTCTCCAAAGAATTCCTAGATTGCCAACAGACACATGAAAAGATGCTCAACATCACTAACCACCAGTGAAATGCAAATCAAAACCATGAGATCTCATCATCTCACACATGTCAGAAGGAGAAAATAAAAAACACAAGAAACAATTGTTGGCAAGGATGTGGAGAAAAAGGAACCCTCATGCACTGTTGGTAGGAATGCAAACTGATGCATAAATATATTTCACATAAACACCCAAGACAGAAAGTTCCTCAAAATGCTATTACATAACATTTAGCATTATTATACTTTTTTTAAAAAAGATTTTATTTGTCAGAGAGAGCGAGCACACGAGCAAGCACGTGCACACGAGCACAAGCAGGGGGAGTGGCAGGCAGAGGGAGAAGCAGTCTCCCTGCTGAGCAAGGACCCCGATGTGAGACTCAATCCCAGGACCCTGGGATCATGACCTGAGCCAAAGGCAGACGCTTAACTGACTGAGCCACCCAGGCATCACTAGCATTATTATATTTCAAAGCCAATTTTTTCTGTAAACACAAATATACAAAAGCAGCAGCAAGCACCATCACAAAGTTTTCCCTCCCCACTATCTCCTCTACCTAGCCATATTTTATCAAATGATTAACAATGGTTCTCTTTATGGGTAATAGAGCTGATCGCTTTTCCCATCTTTCTACAATATACATAAAGTCAAAAGTAATTATCCATACTCTAATTTTTATAAAATGAACATGTAATGGCGCCAGGCCATCCCCTGAGCTGCCCGGCCCAGGCCCCGCGGGCCGCCACCACCATGAAGAAGCAATTCAACCGCATGAAGCAGCTGGCCAACCAGACCGTGGGCAGCTCCTAGAAAAAGTCCCTTAAGATTTTGATTGGGGCAAGATGGTGGAGGAGTAGGAGACCTAGATTTCATCTGGTCTCAGGAATTCAGCTGAATAGGGATCAAACCATTCGGAACACCTACGAACTCAACAGGAGATCGAAGAGGAGAGTAGCAACAACTCTCTGAACAGAGAAGCGACCACTTACTGGAAGGTATGATGTGCGGAGAAGTGAATTTGAGGCGATATTCGGAAGGATAGACGGCGGGGGAGGGGGCCTCCGTCGGCCGCTTCTGGCAAGTGATAGAGCCGCAGAGCACAAAATCGGAACTTTTAGAAGTCGGATGTGCTGAGGGACGTCGCTCCAGTGGCTAAGCGGGGGATGGAATCCTCCCGGGACAGTGTGGTCTCAGGACCCTTGGGGTCACAGAAAGACCAGGGGTGCCTGAGTGTGGCAGAGCTCCCAGGTATCGGACCGGGGAAGCCGGCTGCAGAGACGGAGCCGAGGCGTGGGCTCTCAGCTCGGGGTTGCCATAAACTGTGATCCGCGGCACAGTCGGGCCACTGCTCCTCCAGCAGGGACCCAACAAGCAGCAGAGCCGGGGAGACTCCCCTTTCTCCCCGGGGAGGAGCGGCGCGGGAACGCACCGCAGGGATCTGCTGGGTTTGGAGACTCCACACGGGGTCGGGTGCCAGAGATACAAACGCTCGGTCACAGGCCGGGTGAGCACGGAGTGTGGCCGGAGACCAGGGAGATGGGAGTGACTGCTTTTCTCTGGGGGTGCACTGAGGAGCGGGGCCTGAGTTCTCAGCTCCTCTGGGTGGAGATTGGGAGGCCACCATTTTCGCCCTGGTCCTCCAAAGCTGTACCGAGAGCTTGCAGGGAACAAAAGCTCCTGAGAGCAAACCCGAGCAGCTTGCTTAGCCCAGACCAACAAGGGCGGGGCAATTCCACCTCCGGCAAAGACATTTGGAAACCACGGCAACAGGCCCCTCCCCCAGAAGATCAGCACGAACAGCCAGCAAGCCAAGACCAAGTTTACCGATCAAGGAGAACGGGAGAACTCCAGCACTAGGGGAATACTGCACATAGAATTCATGGCTTTTTTTTACCATGATTCATTAGTTCATCAAAGTTAATTTTTTAACTGTTTTTTTTTAATTTTTCTTTTTCCGTTTTTCAACCATCTTATCAATCCCTTTTTTAAAAAAACATTTATTTTTCATTTTTAAGTAATATTTTATCCCTTCATAGTAGTTACCTTTATTTTTGGCATATATATATAAGTTGTTCTCTCTTTAAAATTTTGAGATACAGTTTCTTCTAACAGATCAAAATATACCCTAAATCACTAGTGTATGGCTTTGTTCTAGTCTCCTGCCTGATCACATTCTCTCCCTTTTTTCTTTTTTTTTTTAAATCTTCTTTCTTTTTTCAAACAACTTATCAATTCCTTTTATAAAATCTTTTATAATTTTCATCTTTACAGTCATCTTCCATCCCTTCATTGCATCAACCCTTATTTTGTACATACATGTCTTTCTTCCTTTAAAATTTTAGGAGGCACTTTTTTCTAACAGACCAAAATACGCCCAAAATCTAGTGTGTGGCACTGATCTATGCACTAGCCTGATCATATTTGAGCATATTCTGCTTTTTTTGTATTGTTCTGTTTTTGTTTTTATCTTTTTTATCTTTTTTTTTTCCTCTTTCTTTTTTCTTTCTTTCCCTTTCTTTTCCCCTGGTTTCAGGTCTTTTCTGATTTGTATAGAGTATATTTGCTGGGGACGTTGTTAACCTGTTAGCATTTTGTTCTCTCATTCATCTATTCTCCTCTGGACAAAATGACAAGACGAAAAAATCACCTCAGCAAAAAGAACAAGAGGTAGTACCGTCAGCCAGGGACCTACTCAATACAGACATTAGTACGATGTCGGACCTAGAGTTCAGAATCATGACTTTAAAGATACTAGCTGGGCTTGCAAAAAGCGTGGAAGTTATTAGAGAAACCCTCTCTGGAGAAATAAAAGAACTAAAATCTAACCAAGTCGAAATCAAAAAGGCTATTGATGAGGTGCAATCAAAAATGGGGGCACTAACTGCTAGGATAAATGAGGCAGAAGAGAGAATCAGTGATATAGAAGACCAAATGATGGAAAATAAAGAGACTAAGAAAAAGAGAGATAAACTACAGGAACACGAGGGCAGAATTCGAAAGATAAGTGATACGATAAGACGAAACAACATTAGAATAATTGGGATCCCAGAAGAAGAAAGAGAGAGAGGGGCAGAAGGTATATTGGAGCAAATAATAGCAGAGAACTTCCCTAATGTGAGGAAGGAAACAGGCATCAAAATCCAGGAGGCAGAGAGAACCCCTCTCAAAATCAGTAATAATAGGTCAACACCCCGACATCTAATAGTAAAACTTACGAGTCTCAGAGACAAAGAGAAAATCCTGAAAGCAGCTTGGGAGAAGAGATATGTAACCTAGATTGGTAGAAATATTAGATTGGCAACAGACCTATCTACAGAGACCTGGCAGGCCAGAAAGGACTGGCAAGATATCTTCAGAGCACTAAACGAGAAAAATATGCAGCCAAGAATACTATATCCAGCTAGGCTGTCATTGAAAATAGAAGGAGAGATAAAAAGCTTCCAGGACAAACAAAAACTAAAGGAATTTGCAAACACGAAAACAGCCCTCCAAGAAATATTGAAAGGGGTCCTCTAAGCAAAGGGAGAGCCTAAAAGCAGCATAGATCAGAGAGGAACACAGACAATATTCAGTAACAGTCACCTTACAGGCAATACAATGGCACTAAATTCATACCTTTCAATAGTTACCCTGAATGTAAATGGGCTAAATGCCCCAATCAAAAGACACAGGCTATCAGATTGGATTAAAAAACAAGACCCATCGATATGCTGTCTGCAAGAGACTCATTTTAGACCCAAAGACACCCCCACAATGAAAGTGAGGGGGTGGAAAACAATTTACCATGCTAATGGACACCAAAAGAAAGCTGGGGTGGCAATCCTTATATCAGACAATTTAGATTTTAAAACAAAGACTGTAATAAGAGATGAGGAAGGACACTATACCCTACTTAAAGGGTCTATCCAACAAGAAGATCTAACAATTGTAAATATCTATGCCCCTAACATGGGAGCAGCCAATTATATAAGGCAATTAATAACAAAAGCGAAGAAACACATTGACAACAATACAATAATAGTGGGGGACTTTAACACCCCCCTGACTGAAATGGACAGATCATCTAAGCAAAAGATCAACAAGGAAATAAAGACTTTAAATGAAACACTGGACCAAATGGACTTCACAGCCATATTCAGAACATTCCATCCCAAAGCAACGGAATACACATTCTTCTCTAGTGCCCATGGAACATTCTCCAGAATTGATCACATCCTAGGTCACAAATCAGGTCTCAACCGGTACCAAAAGATTGGGATCATTCCCTGCATATTTTCAGACCACAATGCTTTGAAACTAGAACTCAATCACAAGAGGAAAGTCGGAAAGAACTCAAATACATGGAGGCTAAAGAGCATCCTACTAACGAATGAATGGGTCAACCAGGAAATTAAAGAAGAATTAAAAAAATTCATGGAAACCAATGAAAATGAAAACACAACTGTCCAAAATCTTTGGGATACAGCAAAGGCAGTCCTGAGAGGAAAGTATATAGCAATACAAGCCTTTCTCAAGAAACAAGAAAGGTCTCAAATACACAACCTAACCCTACACCTAAAGGAGCTGGAGAAAGAACAGCAAGTAAGGCCTAAACCCAGCAGGAGAAGAGAAATAATAAAGATCAGAGCAGAAATCAATGAACTAGAAACCAAAAGAACAGTAGAACAGATCAACGAAACTAGGAGCTGGTTCTTTGAAAGAATTAACAAGATTGATAAACCCCTGGCCAGACTTATCAAAAAGAAAAGAGAAATGACCCAAATCAACAAAATCATGAATGAAAGAGGAGAGATCACAACCAACACCAAAGAAATACAATTATAAGAACATATTATGAGCAACTCTATGCCAGCAAATTAGATAACCTGGAAGAAATGGGTGCATTCCTAGAGATGTATCAAATACCAAAATTGAACCAGGAAGAAATAGAAAACCTGAACAGACCTATAGCCACTAAGGAAATTGAAGCAGTCATCAAAAATCTCCCAAGAAACAAAAGCCCAGGGCCAGATGGCTTCCCAAGGGAATTCTATCAGACATTTAAAGAAGAATTAATACCTATTCTCCTGAAATTGTTCCAAAAAATAGAAATGGAAGGAAAACTTCCAAACTCATTTTATGAGGCCACCATTACCTTGATCCCAAAACCAAAGACCCCATCAAAAAGGAGAATTACAGACCAATATCCTTGATGAACATGGATGCAAAAATTCTCACCAAAATACTAGCCAATAGGATCCAACAGTACATTAAAAGGATTATTCACCACGACCAAGTGGGATTTATCCCTGGGCTGCAAGGCTGGTTCAACATCAGCAAATCAATCAACGTGATACAATACATTAACAAAAGAAAGAACAAGAATCATCTGATCCTCTCAATAGATGCAGAAAAAGCATTTGACAAAGTACAGCATCCTTTCTTGATCAAAACTCTTCAGAGTATAGGGATAGAGGGTACATACCTCAATATCATAAAAGCTATCTATGAAAAACCTACAGCGAATATCATTCTCAATGGGGAAAAGCTGAGAGCTTTTCCCCTAAGGTCAGGAACGCGGCAGGGATGTCCACTATCACCACTGCTATTCAACATAGTATTAGAAGTCCTAGCCACAGCAATGAGACAACAAAAAGAAATCAAAGGCATCCAAATCGGCAAAGAGGAAGTCAAACTCTCAGTCTTTGCAGATGATATGATACTGTATGTGGAAAACCCAAAAGACTCCACCCCAAAACTGCTAGAACTCATACAGGAATTCAGTCAAGTAGCAGGCTATAAAATCAATGCACAGAAATCAGTGGCATTCCTATACACCAACAACAAGACAGAAGAGAGACAAATCAAGGAGTCGATCCCATTCACAATTGCACGCAAAACCATAAGATACCTAGGAATAAATCTAACCAAAGAGGCAAAGGATCTGTACTCAGAAAACTATAAAATACTCATGAAAGAAACTGAAGAAGACACAAAGAAATGGAAAAACGTTCCATGCTCATGGATTGGAAGAAGAAACATTGTGAAGATGTCAATGCTACCTAGAGCAATCTACACATTCAATGCAATCCCCATCAAAATACCATCCACTTTTTTCAAAGAAATGGAACAAATAATCCTAAAATTTGTATGGAACCAGAAGACACCCCGAATAGCCAGAGGAATATTGAAAAAGAAAAGCAAAGCTGGCGGCATCACAATTTCGGACTTCCAGCTCTATTACAAAGCTGTCATCATCAAGACAGTATGGTACTGGCACCAAAACAAACACACAGATCAATGGAACAGAATAGAGAGTCCAGAAATGGACCCTCAATTCCATGGTCAACTCATCTTTGACAAAGCAGGAAAGAATGTCCAATGGAAAAAGGACAGTCTCTTCAACAAATGGTGTTGGGAAAATTGGACAGCCACATGCAGAAGAATGAAACTGGACCATTTCCTTACACCACACACAAAAATAGACTCCAAATGGTTGAAAGACCTAAACGTGAGACAGGAGGCCATCAAAATCCTAAAGGAGAACACAGGTAGCAACCTCTTCGACCTCAGCCGCTGCAACTTCTTCCTAGAAACATCGCCAAAGGCAAGGGAAGCAAGGGCAAAAATGAACTATTGGGATTTCATCAAGATAAAAAGCTTTTGCACAGCAAAAGAAACAGTCCACAAAACCAAAAGACAACCGACAGAATGGGAGAAAATATTTGCAAATGACATGTCAGATAAAGGGCTAGTATCCAAAATCTATAAAGAACTTATCAAACTCAACACCCAAAGAACAAATAATCCAATCAAGAAATGGGCAGAAGACATGAACAGACATTTTTCCAAAGATGACATCCAAATGGCCAACAGGCACATGAAAAAGTGCTCAACATCGCTCGGCATCAGGGAAATCCAAATCAAAACCTCAATGAGATACCACCTCACACCAGTCAGAATGGCTAGAATTAACTAGTCAGGAAACGACAGATGTTGGCGGGGATGTGGAGAAAGGGGAACCCTCCTACACTGTTGGTGGGAATGCAAGCTGGTACAGCCCCTCTGGAAAACAGTATGGAGGTTCCTCAAACAGTTGAAAATAGAGCTACCATACGATCCAGCAATTGCACTACTGGGTATTTACCACAAAGATACAAATATAGGGACCCGAAGGGGTACGTGCACCCCAATGTTTATAGCAGCAATGTCCACAATAGCCAAACTGTGGAAAGAGCCAAGATGTCCATCGACAGATGAATGGATAAAGAAGAGGTGGTATATATACACAATGGAATATTATGCAGCCATCAAAAGGAATGAGATCTTGCCATTTGCAACGACGTGGATGGAACTGGAGGGTGTTATGCTGAGTGAAATAAGTCAATCAGAGGAAGACATGTATCATATGACCTCACTGATTTGAGGAATTCTTAATCTCAGGAAACAAACTGAGGGTTGCTGGAGTGGTTGGGGGTGGGAGGGATGGGGTGGCTGGGTGATAGACATTGGGGAGGGTATGTGCTATGGTGAGCGCTGTGAATTGTGCAAGACTGTTGAATCACAGATCTGTACTTCTGAAACAAATAATGCAACATATGTTAAGAAAAAAGAAGAAGAAGATAGCAGGAGGGGAAGAATGAAGGGGAGTAAGTCAGAGGGGGAGACGAACCATGAGAGACGATGGACTCTGAAAAACAAACTGAGGGTTCTAGAGGGGAGGAGGGTAGGGGGATGGGTTAGCCTGGTGATGGGTATTAAAGAGGGCACATTCTGCATGGAGCACTGGGTGTTATGCACAAACAATGAATCATGGAACACTACATCAAAAACTAATGATGTAATATATCGTGATTAACGTAACAATAAAAAATTTAAAAAAAAAGAACATGTAATGAGGAAAAAACAGTTATCTTCAATTAAAAAACAACCACCACCACCACCAACCTTGGGCGAAATGGTGAAGGTGAAGGGGAGGTAGAAACTTCCAGTTATAAAATAAGTAAGTCACAGGGATGAAAAGTCTAGCACAGGGAATAGAGTCAATAATATTTTAATAACATTGTCTGGTGACAGATGGTAACCACACTTATTGTGGTGAGCATTTCATAACGTATGGAAGTGTCAAATCACTATGCTGTGCACCTGAAAGCAACATAATGTTGTATGTCAACTATAGTTGAATTAAAAAAGAAAAGCTCTTCATCTTCAAGAGCTTTTTCATATACCACTACTTCTTCAACAGTCATAATCTCATAGGAGCTCTACTCCTATGAGCTCTGACAGCACTAATACCGATCCCATGCTAGTTACTGATTTAGTGGCTCTCAATTCCAAGTTCATCCCTCTTGTCCACTCTGAAAATAAATCTGGGACCTTTAAGTGTTTTTCCTTGGCCGGCTGGCACGATATTAAGCTTTATCAGTAGAGGGCGCAGAAGAGACAGTGTAGGAGAAAAGTTTTGCTTCCTGGTTCTGGTGTGTTTGCTTCCCAAATTCCTCCAGTACCAGGCTTCTGTACTGCTAGGTGACCAGCTGCATATCCAGCAGCCAACAGCTTCTCCCCACTCTTTTTGGGAGCTTTTGTAGTGGAGTTAATACCTTCCTGTCAACAACTTTCTCTGGTACCCTAGAGAACAGATGTCTAGCAAGTTCTGCCCACACAGCACCTCTACCTACCATTCAGGGATCCACAGCCATGCTCTCTCCAGCAAGGTCTAGATCTCACCTCTGGGGGAAGGAGGGCTCCTTTCTAGGTGCTGAGATATGAGCCCTAGGGGCAGCAGCTGCTCCTTACCTGCTATTCCCATATTGTTTAGAGTTCTATTTACTTCTTACCTCATTATTCCACTCTGTTATAGTCAATAATTCTTTCCATGGTCAAATTACTATGTGGTTTCTCTCCTGATTGGACCCAGAATGATACAGTGCCATCCGTAAGTTTTACACTTACACTCTTCTTTGTACTTCAATCACTGGCATCTTTCTTCTCTTTTTCTACAAGATTTTAAACTCTTGGCTGGTAAGGAACACTTTTCTTAATTTGCTGTATCAATCTGACATTGTCCAAAATAATGCCAAATTAAAAGCATTATTACAGAGGGACTAACAAATGTTTAAACTCACTTCAAATGATTAAAAATACTCTATACACACTCATTAGTCTAAGGCCACTATAAACAAATAAAATACTTTCTAATGACCCACAATTGTTTCAGAATTTCACCACCCAAAACATAAATAATTAGGATGGCATAAGAATGCATTCCTTGGTGTCCCTAGTCTATAAGGTTTCAGAGACAGCCTGCATGCTCAGACCTCCCAGACCTTTTAAGACAGGAGATAATGAGCTGCTCATGCTCACAGACTGTTAATGCCTACAGGGTCAAAAAGAGATTGAGGATGAATAAAGCTTATTTTTGTATAACTATAAACAATGAGTTAAGAAATTATGCTTAGAACAAGGATGTTACAGCCAAGTGATAAGTTATTTATTTACAAACAAGTAAGATAACTATGGTGGAATTTCAGGGTTGGAAGTATACGAGCTTTACGGTAAACCTGCATTCTGTGCTTCTGAATACCTAGCAGAAACCCCCCTTCCACAAGCACAGTGTCATCAACACTGAGGGTATCTCCTATGAGGAAAACTGGGAAATGGTCAGAAGGCTGCCCTCACTGGCTGCAAATCTCATGTGCCTTATCTTCTGCTGAAACTGGACCCTCTAGCTTATCCCAATAAAACGTAACTTATGTAAAATCTGTATGAAATGCTTCTTTTCATTAAGCCTCAAAACCAGCCCTCTGTGGGATTACCTCAATAGCAAATTAGAATTGGGAGCTGGAGCTGGAAGTACAGAAAATACAGGAAACAATCTATTGCCTTGAGTTCAAACACAGAAAAAGTTGCGCTACTTTTCAAATGCCTTTTAGTAATTTAAAGCAGTACCACTCAAAGAGTGCTACATGAACTGGCTATTTCCTTTACCAGTACTCAATGAAAGACAGAAGTTGAGAAAAAGTGTTTAGATACTTTCCGAGCAATTTGACACAGTAATTTGCTGTTGACCCTAACAACAACAAAAGGGACTTGTATTTTTTATGTCTGGTTTTTCTTTCATTTCCATTTTATAGTACTTTACAAAAGTTATTAGTTTATTACCAGAAGATTCTGAGAGGCACTGCTCTAAACCACTCAACTCTGAACATAAAATTCTTTCCCAAAGGATTGGAATACATATTTCTCAAAAGATATACAAATGGCCAATAAGCCCATTAAAAGATACTCGACATCATTAGCCATTAGGAAAATGCAAATTAAAACCCCAGTGAGATACCATTTCACACCCAGTAGGATGGCTACATTCAAAAAGACAGAAAGTAACAGGTGTTAGTGAGGACAGGGAGAAATTGGAACCCTCACACAGTGCTGGCAGGACTGCCAAATGGTACAGTCGCTTTGGAAAACAGCCTGGTAGCTCCTCAAAAGGTTAAACATGGAGTTACCCTATGACTCAGCAATTCCATTCCTACGTATATACTCAAAAGAAATAAGAATATGTCCACACAAAAACCTATAGACAAATGTTCACAGAGGCACTATTCATCTAACAGTCAAAGAGTGAAAGCAACCCCATTTTCATTAACTGACGAATGGATAAAAAAAAATGTGGTATACCCATACAATGGAGTATTATTTAGCCATAAAAAGAAATGAAGTATTCATACATGCTAGGATATAGATCAACCTTGAAAACACTGTGCTAAATGGAAGAAACCAGCCACAAAAGACCACATTTTATGTGAATCTACTTATATGTCCAGAACAGACAAATTCATAGAGACAGAAAATATATGAATGGTGGCCTGGGACAAGGGGGAGCAGTTGGGGTAAAATGAGTGACTGCTAGCGGGTGCAAGATTTCTCTGTGATAATACAAACATTCCAGAATTAGAGAGTGGTGATGATTATGCAATCTTACGAATACAGAAAAACAAAACAAAACCCACTTAGTTGTATACCTTTTAAAGGGTGGATTTTATCATTTATGAATTCTCTCTCTCTTTTTTGTTTTAATTTACGGGAAAAGAAGCCACGGTGGGGCAGATGTAGACCCAGAAAGAAAGGGAATGATGGAAACAAAGGCAGAGATGGAGGGTTCACCTCTGGGGAAGAAGCAACTCTAAAGAAATTGCTGCAGTCTCCTAGAGTAATTTAAAAAGAAGACTTCTAAACACATGAAGAATGGCTGGAATGATCATATAGTCTTGCAGTGGGACTACTCTCAAGGTGACAAAACTACTTAAGGTCACACTTCTTGCTGTGTTCAGAAAAAGAATCATCTTCATAATTTCAAAGCCAGGCCTCCTATATTCTCTGCTGCTGTTCTTCATATGTGAAAAAAAGACTGGCCGTCATCATTTAACAAAACAAAACTGCTGTCTGGATTATGTGTTCTGCTAGTAAAATTTCTATCAGGTGACAGGAAAATATGGAGGTAAAAATGTTCAGTTTTTCCATTTTTAAGAAATTAATGTTCTTGGAGGAAAACGATTTTTGAAAATCACTTGTTTCAGGCTTTCACACTCTAAATATCCTAATTCTCAAAACCATCCATGCCTCTCAAAACTTCTAAGTCACTGCAGCCTAGGACTTAATCACGGTCATTTATTATCCCCAAATGCACTCTCAGCCGCTCCCAGTCTATTCTTCACACTGCAGGGAGGGAACAACTTTAAAGTACATTAAACTTTGTCACATCAGTGTCCTACTTAAAGCCTTCAGGTGAGAGACTGAAGATAAAGCTCAACAGTACATGCATGATCAAGCCCCTAACTTTCCATACTCATTTCTTTGCAGTTTTAAAGAGTTCTTTTGTAGTTTTATCCACTCTTTCAGTTTTTCTAATAGCCATCTCAGGCCTTCAGACATGACCTCCTAGGAAGCTTTTCTGTTCACTGACCAATCATTCTACTTCCCTGGGATACCAGACTTTCAGTACTAAACCAGTACTAAACCAGTACTAAAGGCCTCAGCAAACTGGTACTGAGTTGGTCACGCTACTTTCTGTCCACCAGCTCCACCTGTCAAACACCCACTTCAAGTATTGGCCTTAAACGTCAGTTTCTTTAGAAAACCTTCTCAGACACCTTCTCCCAACCCATGCATATTATTTTCTTTCCTTTGTCTTAACATTCATCACACTGGATTTGCTTTTTAAATGTCTATCTTCCCTAACTATGTTATAAACTCTACAAGCATGGATTCAGTATTTTGTTGACCACTACATCACTAACACCTAGTATTGTATCCAGTTCATCTACATGAGCAATTGTTGAATGACAATCAACCAATGAAAAGTTTATCTGTGATGGCATCAGAATCAAGTGAAGGTTTTTTCTTTTTTAGGCTGGAGGGGACTCAGCAAAATTTGAAGAAACGGTCACTATTCTGTCTTCTTTCAGATCACTATTCTAGAACTAAGATAATTAAATGCTCTATTTATTTGGATCCTCACAATTGATAAAACCTCACCTTAACCATCATATATTCAGTGTAAGACCAGCAGGGCAATAAATAGTCTACATTCTCACTACTCAATTCCCATTACAATCCTCAATTTACAACAGATCACATTCCCATCCAGAAGATGGAATTCCAGACAATAGGCCCTAGTAGGAACAAGTAAGTATGATCTCGTTCATGAGACAGCAAGGAAGCAAGAAGGCATATGGCAGCAAGTAGTGAAAAATCAGATTGTAGAGTAGGGCCAAAACATCACAGGTGCTGGGCAACAGGGAGCAGCTGGAAGTCTGAGAGATTGGTTTTAAGTGTTTCTTATTCTCAAAAGTAGTGCCTGATCATTACAAAAACAAAAAGCCCAGATGAGAATAAATCTAAACAAAAAAAATATTTGTAACTCCACTTCCCAGAAAGACTTGTTTTTTATATTTTCAGCCTAGAAGCAGGGAAATGACACAGTTGAAGGAAAAAACCTTAGTCTCTCTTAAGTCAAATATTTATTTTGTGCCTACACTGCGTCAGATGCTAGAGATCAATGATAACTATGATTCAGTGCCCCCTGAGCTGGCATCAGACAACTACTGTGGAATAAGGTAAGAGCTGATAGGGATGTGTGGGAAACAATGGAAAACAGGACCCGCAGCTCCCATTTTTATGAGTAATTAGGCCAAGAAATCAGACTTGGCATTTGAAGGATGAGAAGGAATTTGCCAGGCAAGGAAAGAGAGGAAGGTCCCTATATACAGAGGAAGCAGTGTGTGTAAAGAAATGTAGTAATCTAAATGTGATCCTTTTTTTTTCTTTTTCCCCTTGGCTTTCACCCAATCACCACACTGAAAAAGTGAAACGATGACCAAGCATGAAAAAAGGGGCAAGGCTCAGAAATGCTTCAAAATGACTGTAAGGTAGGGAATGGGGAAGTTAAGGAACAACAAAGATTACAAAAAAAAAAAAAACAAAAACAGCAGCAGCTTTGGTCACAAACCACAAATGGCAATTCAAAATGAAAAAAAAGGGGGGGGCAATAAATTTATGAAATGTGTTCAACCTCAGAGAGATGCAAATTGAAACAAGATACCATTTCCTACTATCAAAGTGATAACTATCAATCTAAAATAAGACCTCTGGGGCACCTGGGCGGCTCAGTCGTTAAGTGTCTGCCTTCGGCTCGGGTCATGATCCCAGGGTCCTGGGATGGAGCCCCGCATCGGGCTCCCTGCTCTGCCGGAAGCCTGCTTCTCCCTCTCCCACTCCCCCTGGCTTGTGTTCCCTCTCTCGTAAATAAATAAATAAAATCTTTAAAAATAAAATAAAATAAGATATTTGACTAAAAAATGGTTAACAGCAGATGGATTACTTGATTCCTTGGGTGGTTATCTAAGTTAAACAAAAACTGGAGCTGGCTTATTCTCATTAAAAAATGGTATCAAATCAGAAGCCACCCACATAGTCTATCCCAAATTTTCATGAAAACAATTTATATCAGACCTTTGAAGGATTTTCATTAACTATAAGGTCAATCTTCACTGAGAAGATTCATGACCCAGCCATGCTCTGCTTCATAAAACGAAGTTCAACCATCTGCCTAAAAGAAGATACGAAGACACCTTGTCCCTCTCTGCTTTTATTTAGAGACCCAAAGTCAGCCTCAAAGCAATGAACTAGTTAGCCACCCTTGCTAAGCTGTTTCTTGCTATGCAGAGGTGGGTTTTGTGGCAGCCAGATATCCTTATTTTCCCCTCTGATCTTTCCACATATATTTAGGAGTTTACCATGCAAGTTCCAGAAAAACCAAGTGTCTATGTGTCTGTGTGTATGTAAGGTTCAGGTGGAGCTGTATAAGCACAGAGAAACATGGATTGGCACGTGGCTTCCTGAGAGGTGCAGTCATATAAGCAAAGTGTTGTGTTGTGGTTATAAGGCTAGAATCAGAAGAGCCCTAATAGCACAAGTTAGAAACCAGGGCAGGATAAGATCCCACCAGAACTACCATATTAGATCAATGTCTATTAATCACTGGAACCCAGGCTAGGAGCTATGTATCCTTCGGCAATACACCTAAGAGGTTTCAACCAGAATCCCAGCCAACTATAGCAAGGATAACCCACAAACACTTCTAACAAATGTACATCAGATAACATATAAGTTACAATCCGAAGATAAAGGAGAAAAAACATTAAACAATTTTTGTTGAGCCCAACAAAAAATAATGTAGCACAAGAAAAGATAATTACCCATCACATGAAGCAGAGTCTGACTTAGATGATGAATCACCTCAAGACAAGACACAGAACTAACTTCCAAACAGTCTGGCAAACTATGAAAACAGGCATATATGGAAAGAAAAGCCAAAGATAAAATGAAAGTAATTTAAGAAGAAAAGGGAGGGTGCCTGGGTGGCTCAGTTGGTTAAGTAGCTGCCTTTGGCTCAGGTTATGATCCTGGAGTCTCGGGATCGAATCCCGCATTGGGCTCCCTGCTCAGTGGGGAGTCTGCTTCTCCCTCTGACCCTCCCCCCTCTCATGTACTCTATCTCATTCTCTCTCTCAAATAAATAAATAAAATATTTAAAAAATAAAAAATAAAAAAAAAGAAGAAAAGGGAGTGGCATAAATTTTTAAAGGATATAAAGAAGCTAAAATTTCAATAGCAGAAGTAAAGCCTACACTGGAAGAGATAAAGGAAAATCAAATGAGTGGTAAGACAACATTTGAGAAGCTCACACAAAGGACAGAAATGACAAGCCAACCTAATTATTGTAAGTATTTTCAAGAAAGAAAACAGAACTAAAACAAAGTAACCAAAAATATTTCTGGAAATGAAAAAAGAACCAAGTACAAAGATTGTAAGGAGCTAATGTATCAGGCAACATTAATGAACATGTATAAAAGACATGATCTGTCAAAATATTTCAATAAAAAGAAAAAAATAAGGGGGCACCTGTTTGAGGATTCTCTCTCCCTACCTCCACCCCTCCCCACCCTCTTGTGCACTCTCTCAAATAAATTAATCTTAAAAAAAATTAGCTGAAAATGCTAGTTGACAAACATGATGAATCACCTTAAATGTAAGCCTGAGAAAAATGGCAATGAGCACCAACTCCATCTAAATAAAATTTAAATAATTTGTGTTAACATTGAATGTAATTACCAAGATAAAAGACTTGAAAGATGAAGTTAAAAACATGAAATGGGTAAAAAAATATACGAACAAACAAAGTTCCAAGTTCACCATGAAGAGGAAAAGCAGATAAAGTGAGGGTGGATTTAAGAAGAGAAGCTAGTCTTCTAATACAGGAAGACCCAAAGTATAGTTTTCTTTTAGACTGACAAACCAGAACATTTTTTTTAAAATTTAGATTTATACTTGAATTCATTTAAACTATAATTAGTGGACCTAAAAATAAGATGTATAAATTCCAAATAAGTGAGATAAAAGCAAAAAATATAATTTATAAATCAAAAACGAGAAAACACCAACAGATGACTGGATAAACAAAATGTGATACACAGCTGACCCTTGAACACCACAGGTTTGAACTATGCACTGTATGTCAGCTTTCTGATACAGTACTATATAGATATACTTGCCTTATGATTTTCTGAGTAACACTTTAACTTTATCATAAGAATACAATCTATAACATATATAACATGCAAATTATGTGTTAATTATTGTTCATGTTATTGGTAAGGCTTCTGGTCAACAGCAGGCTATTAGTAAAGTTTTGGGGAGGTTAGTCAAAAGTTATACACAGATTTTGGACTGTGTGTGCAGGGGCTGACACCCCTAATCCCCACATTGTTCAAGGGTCAAGTGTAGATATACAATGGAGTATTATTATTCAGCCTTAAAAAAGAATGAAGTACTAATACATTCTACAGCAAGGATGAAAACATCATGCGCTATGTGAAACAAACCAAACACAAAAGGACAAATATGGTATGATTTTACTTACATGAATCATCTAGAATAGGCAAAACCGTAAGAGACATAAAGTGATTAGAGAGATGTTACCAGGGATTGGGAGTAAGGAGGAATGGGGAGTTAGTTTTTAATGAGTATACCGGTACAGTTGGGGAAGATGAAAAAGTGGTGGTGATGGATGTACAACAATGTACATGTACTTAATGCTATAGAATTGTATATGTAAAAATGGTTAAGATATCTTACGTATATTTTACAATTAAAGCAGCAGCAATGAATCATTAAAAAGCAGAAAACATTAAATAAAATGATAGAAACACACCCAAAAGAATTCATGATGAAAATAAGTGTTTTAAGCATTCACTTTGAATTAAAACAAAAATAAACTAGAGGGTTGCCTGGGTGGCTCAGTCAGTTAAGCCCACTCTTGGTTTTGGTTCAGGTCATCTCAGGGTCATGGGATCAAGCCCTACGTTGGGTTCCACGCTCAGTACGGAGTCTGCTTGGGATTCTCTGCCTCCCCCTCTGCCCCTTCCCCTGCTTGCTCAAGTGCACACTCCCACGTGTTCTCTCTCAAATAAATAAATACATGTAATTTTAAAAAGACACAACTAAAACAAATTGGCATGGAAAGACAAAGTTGGATAATTTATTGAACAAGGACATTTAGTACAGACAGAAATTTAAGTAAAATACAAGACTCAGAAAGTATGATGATTATTTTTATTAAGTATAATTGATAATGAGATCTTTAGCAGTAGGTAACTTACACATGCATCGAATAATATACTGCATCAAAATACATGATAAAAATCATTAGAGTTGAGAGAATGAGAGACAAGCCACAGATTGGGGAAAAATACCTGCAAAAGAAATACCAGATATAAAATATACAAAGAACTCTTAAAACTCAACAATATAAAAATTAACAACCCAATTTAAAAACATGCATAATTTCCGAAGAGATACCTCACCAAAGGTGATACACAAATGGAAAAGCAGCATGCAAAAAGATGCTCAACATCAATCATTAGAGTACTGCAAATCAAAACAATGAGATACCACGACATACCTATCAGAATAGTTAAAATCCCAAACACTAACAACATCAAATGCTCGTGAAGATGCTGAGCAGTAGGAACACTCCCACCCATGACTGGTGGAAAGGCAAATGGTATAGCCATTTTGAAAGACATTTCTTACAAAACTAAATATACTCTTACCATACAATCCAGCAATTATGCTCCTTGGTATTTACTCAAACCGGCTGAAAACTTGTATCCATACAAAAATGAAACACAGATGTTTATAGCAATTTTATTCATAATTGGCAAATGTGAAAGCTACCAAGATGTCCTTCAGCAGGTGAATGAATAAACAAATTGCAGTACATCCAGTCAATGGAAATTATTCACTGCTAAAAAGGAATGAGCTATCAAGCCATCAAAAGACATGAAGGAAACTTAAATGCATATTGCAAGTTGAAAAGGTTACATATTGCATGATTCCAATTATAGGACATTCCAGAAAAGGCAATATTATGGAGACAGCAAAAGGACTAGTGGTTGCCAGGAATTAGGGAGAAGGGAGGGATGAATATGTGGAACACAGGAGATTTTTAGAGCTGGGAAACTGTTCTGTATGACACTGTAATGATGGATACATGTCAACATCCACCATTTGTCCACACCCATTGAATGTACAATATCAAGAATGAACCCTAAACTATGGACTTTGGTTGATAATGATGTGTCAATGTTGGTTTATCAATTAAAACAACTGAATCACACATGGTGAGATGTTGATGGTGGGGGAAGGGGTACTGGGAGTAAGGGAGAGCTTGAGGTATAGAAGAACTCTGTACTTTTTACTCAATTTTGCTTTCACAAAATTGCTATATAAAATGAAGTATTAAAAAATTAAAAATCATTAGAAATGAAAGAAACTGACATCCAACCAACATACACTTACTGCATGCCCACATGTTCTAAGTTCTAAACAGAGTAACAGCAAAGAAATAGAGAAACAAGAAAATGAAAGAAGCCAAATAATGTCAGATGAAAGTGCTATAAAGACAGACACAGAAGAGCAAGAAGTTAGATACCGAGTGGGGTAGGTGGAGGCTATTTTAGATGACTGATCAGGTAAGGCCCCTTTGAAACAGTAACGTATGAAGGGAAGACGGTATTCAGGCAGAAGAAACAAAAATGTAAAGGTCCCAATGTGAGAACAAGCTCTTAGAAACAATGTGACCCTCTTAATCTTTGACAGATTAAGATTTAAAAATTAATGAAGGCTGGGTGCCTGAGTCAGTTGAGCGTCCCACTCTTTTTTAAAGATGTATTTATTTATTTGAGAGAAGAGAGCACAAGCAGGGGGAGCGGTAGGCAGAGGGAGAAGCAGTCTCCCTGCCGAGCAAGGAGCCTGATGCAGGACTGAATCCCAAGACCCTGGGATCATGAAATCAAGCCCTGCATTGGGCTCTGCACTGAAGTGTGGAACCTGTGTGGGATTCTCCCTCTCTCCCTCTGCCCGCCTCCACATGTGTGTATACATGCTCACACAGGCTCACTCTCTCAAAAAAACAAAAAACAAAAAAAAAAACCCACAAAAAACTAATGAAGACTAAGTCTTATAATAAGAACCATTAAAAAGGAATAAACCAAATAAGATAATTTGAATAGTTATATATATACTCTGCAAACAGAAAAATCTTTAAGTTTTCACAGAACACTTACCAATTGGATTATGCTTTAAATCATTTAAAAACAAAACAAAAAACAAAAAAACAGGGATGCCTGGGTGGCTGTCGGTTAACTGTCTGCCTTCAGCTCAGGTCATGATTTCTGAGGTTCTCTCTCTCCTCTCCCTCTGCCCCCTACCCCCACTCGTGGGCATGTGTGTGCTCTCTCTCTTAAATAAAAATCTTAAAAAAAAAAAACTCAGTAAATCTGAAAGACAGTTTAGAAGACTATAGTCATTGACAACAATGAAAGAAAATAGAACTGTCCTAAATACCTCTTCAGGCAAAGAGGAAATCAAACTAGAAATAACAACTATTTGGAAAGTAATTAATATAAGTACATGATTCATGTAAATTATAGAGTGCAGCCAAAGCTGTACTCAGAGGCAAATTAAGAGCATTAATGTCTTCATTATTAAAAAAAAAAGGGAACTAAGAATTTGAGTTAGGAAAGCCTAACAGGGGTGTCTGGGTGGCTCAGTGGGTTAAGCATCCAATTCTTGATTTTGGCTCAGGTCATGATCTCAGGATTGTGAAATCAAGTCCCAAATCAGGCTCCCACTGCTTAAGATTCTCTCCCTCTCCCGCTCCCCCCTGCCACCCACTCATCCTCTCTCTAAAAAAAAAAAAAAAAAAAAAAAAAGGCATAAAAAAATGAAGAAAAGCAAGAAAAGCAAAATAAAGAGAAAAGTAGAAATCAGGGAATCAGAAAACAGAAAACCAACAGAATAAATCTGAAAGCTGCTTATTAAAAACTAAGTAGATCAAAAAAAAAAACTAGATGAACATTTGGCAAATCAAGAAAAATAACAAAATCACAATAAAAGATGGAAATAAACACCACAGATTTTAATGATAAAACATACATACATTCATATAATAACAAATTTTGAAAATCAAAAAATATATATAATCTGGAAAAATATAAATGATCAAAACTGACTCATAAAAAAGTGAGGATTCCTCAAGATTCTACAGAAGTTAACTTCAGACGTTACCATATGGCCTGTATACTCCTATTAAACTAAATTTCTGAGATGTTTTTCCTACTCTTTTAATAAATTCTGTACACTGGACTAACATGAGTGGGGTTTTGGTTCCTCATAATACGTGCCTTTGGGTACCTTTGGCTATTACCAAATTTATTAATATATACTCTTATTAGCAGTTAAAAGAAGAAAAACCTTAGCATCACCCAAAGAAGTGTTACAAAAACATTTGATAAAATTCAGAAGCCATTCCTATTTTTTGTAAAGTTGGAAAAGACTCTCTCTCTAAAGAATCTCTTTCTAAAACCAAATCTGCCATTATCCTTAATTGTAAAAATACCAGAGATATTCTAAGACAATTATCACCTCTCTTACTGAACCATGTCTTGGAAATTCTGGTCAATGTAATAAAACCCTAAAACAGAAATAAATACTGTGACTATTAGAAAGGAAGGAAAGGTTACTTTTCCTCTTCAGATGTGATGCTTACAATAAAACCATTACAATATTACTCCCTGAATTTCTATAATAGATTTATTTTCACAGCAACCTAAAACTTAATATTTTGTCTATACCCGTATTTCATTTCAGTAGCCAAGCTATTTTATATTGTTAAAACTCTTACTTGCCCCCACACAAATTTCAGAAGGATTAAGATTAAAATACAATTATTATTTTTTAAAGTTTTATTTATTTAAGTAACCTCTACACCCAACGTGGGGCTCAAACTCACAACCCTGAGATCAAGAGTCGCATGCTCCTCTGACTGAGCCAGCCAGGCACCCCAATACAACAACTATTCAGAAGAATGTTTTTTGATAAAGGTGAAATGGGAAAGATCTTCCTAAAGAGAAGGTAAAGGATTATTACCTATTGTGTATGAAGAGCTTCTACAATTTGATGAAGAAGTATAGATTGATACAGACTTTTGGAGAGCAATTTGGCATCTATTGAAACTTAAAATGCACATTTAAGAATCCTTTTTATGGAAATACTTGTATACATATGCATATGCACAAAGATATAAGGAAGCTCATTAAGGCTCCAGTTTTACTTGCTCAAAATTGAGAGAATAAAGACTGTCCCTAACCTACCATGGTTTGACTTAGTTTTTCATCCTTATGAAGATGTGAAAGTGAAGTCTCCACATTGAGTAGAAACCGTATTTTGAATTTTGCTCTTTTGCCAGGGTTGGAAATACGCAGTACCATACTGTCTTGTGACACAGGGCAGTGGCGGCGAGCCACAGCTCCCAGTCAGACACGTGATCAAGAGGATAAACAACTCATACACTTAAAACCATTCTATTTTTCACTTTTAGTGTACTACTCAATAAAGTACATGAGATATTCAACACTTTAATATAAAATAGACATTGTTAGAGGGTTCTGCCCAACTGTAGGCTAAGCTAAGTGCTCTGAGCACGTTTAAGGTAGGACGGGCTAAGCTATGTTTCGCCTTATGCCATTTTCAACTTACAATGGGTTTATCGGGACAAAACTCCCTTGTAAGTTGATGAAGATCTGTACAGTAGTCCCCTCTTACCATGGTTTCTTTCTGCAGTTTCAGTTACCAGGAGTCAACTGCCACCTGGATCCCACTTCGGAGGTATCGCCAGAAGGTCAATAGCAGCCTATCGCTACATCACAGCGCCTATGCCATTCACCTCACTTCATCTCATCATGTAGGCATTTTATCATCTCACATCATCACAAGAAATGTTGAGTACAGTTCAATGAGATATTTTGAGATAGACCACATTCACATAACTGTAATTACACCCTACTGTTTATAACTGTTCTATTTAATTATCAGTTACTGTTGTTAATCTCTTACTGTGTCTAATTTATAAAGTAAACTTTATCACAGGTATATATGTGTAGGCAAAAACATAGTATATATAAGCTTCATTCTAACCATGGCTTCAGGCATCCACTGGAGGTCTTGGAACATATCCCCTGCGAACAGGGGGGATTACTGTAACATAAATAACCATGAATAGGGCGCCTGGGTGGCTCAGTTGGTTAAGCGACTGCCTTTGGCTTGGGTCATGATCCCGGGGTCCTGGGATCCTGAGTCCCGCATCCAGTTCCCTGCTCTGGCCTGCTTCTCCCTCTCCCTCTGCCTGCCGCTCCCCCTGCTTGTGCGCTCATGCTCTCTCTTTCTCTCTGTCAAATAAATAAATAAAATCTTTTAAAAAAAAAACATGAATAATTAAACAAAGTACAATGGACTATATCACGACGGTTAAAAAGATGAAGTACAACTATATGTATTGAGATGGAAAAGAGTATGTAATAACCAGAACTTTTATTTTGAAAAATTGGTTAATACCACACACATAGTGCTTATTTCTAATTGCATAAAGAAAACAAAATCGTGGGGCGCCTGGGTGGCTCAGTTGGTTAAGCATCTGCCTTCGACTCAGGTCATGGCCCCAGGGTCCTGGGATCAAGCCCCGCATTGGGCTCCCTGCTCTGTCGGAAGCCTGCTTCTCCCTCTCCCTGCTTGTGTTGCCTCTCTGGCTGTCTCTCTCTGTCAAATAAATAAAAATCTTAAAGAAAAAATTGTTAACAGTGGGTAGCTCTAAGGAATGAGAGTAGAAAGTGAGGAAAGAGCAACTTTCACTTTTTTATTCTAAATAATTGAGCTGCTTGAACCTTTTACAATAAGCATGTGCTGCTTTTGGAATTTAAAAATAAGGAAAAAAAACACTAGTCTGTTATGATGGTATATTTCTGAGGGCTGAGGCTAAAGTGATTTTTGTCCTGTTTCTTAATACTCTTCGTTACTCTCCAAATTTTCTATCAGAAATATGCATACTTTTTAAAATTTGAAAAACCTGTATTTTATATCAGTGGCAAAGCCTTTTTTCCAAAAAAAATAATTTTTAATTTAACAGTTATGGTCTCAGAAAATTGGTCCTGAGACCCCAACCTCTTCCAGAAAGCATACTTTTTTAAAAGATTTTATTTATTTGAGAGAGAGAGTGCACACGTGGGCACAAGCAGGGGGAGGGGCAGACTCCCCACTGAGCAGGGAGCCCGATGCTGGACTCCATTCCAGAACCCCAGGATCATGACCTGAGCTGAAGGCAGATGCTTAATCAACTGAGCCACCCAGGCGCCCCTCCAGAAAGCATTCTTAAATCTAAGTTTGGGAGCATAATATTTGCTACAGAAGCAATTAAATGTAAAACCTATTTTAGGTTTTAATATTAAATATTAAATAATCTTTATTAAGAACTTAAGCACTGCATTTGCAAAGTACTTTACCTGCATTATCTCATTTGCTTTAAATAGCCCCATGAAATTTGTACTATATTGTTATTACTATCAATCCCCATTTTACAGAAGAAGAAAACTGAGTCCTGGAAAGAGTCTTGGAAAGAGTACGTGTCTTATCCAGGGTCAAGTAGAAGAGCCATGACTCAAACCCGGGTCTCCAGCACCTAACCATTTGAGGCACATGTAATGGTAAGTACTAATGTACCTCAAAGATAATAATAGGCTAGAATTCTGAAATCCTGCATGAATGTTCAGAATGACTATCCTTAAATAGGTTAGTGATCCTAAAATGAAGTAGTAGTGAAAATTCCGATCACAGAAGAAAACAATCAGTATTTCCTCAAGGCAAGGGGGGCTATTTTTCCTTCTCTTTCTGCTTCTACCAAGGTACAAGAAGGATACAAGGGGCAACTCAGATTTGTAAGTAACTTACCTGCCCCCTCTGACTCGTCTGGAATTAGCCCTCTTAAGTAACTGGAAGGGCTTTTGAAAACAAACTGATCAGAATCCCAAAGCCTTAAAGCTACTTTCAAGTTTTAATCAAAAGGAGAAATTTCAAAAAAGTCAAAAGAAACATTATACTTGATTATTAGAATCGATACTGACAGAAGAAACACAGGAATGATCTTAAAGTACCTACTTATTTTATCTTTATCTATTTGAACAAGTTCTCTTTTTTAAAAAAGTATAACTGAAAGTTTATCCTTAGCTACCTGAGCAACTTCTACGTTTTTTCTTTAAAAAAGTATAATTAAAAAGAAATATACACCAGCGTTAACCATGCCTACTTGGAAGCCTGCCTATCATAAAGATCAGAG
Source organism: Zalophus californianus (assembly GCF_009762305.2). NCBI lineage: Eukaryota > Metazoa > Chordata > Mammalia > Carnivora > Otariidae > Zalophus > Zalophus californianus. The sequence continues at coordinate 145,542,431 of NC_045595.1, forward strand.
AACCACTGGAACCCCTATTCATTTGTTTAGTAGATACACTCCAAATACAAACTTACTGTTACTTTATGATTTTGGGTTTGCAAGGTTATTATTAAAGTCCAGAAGATTAACTCTCTTTTTGAATAACAGTAAACCAGGAATCAAAGCCCTAAGTGAAGAGGAATATCCAGTAACTCTTCCTTGGTAAAAGTATCAAGAACTGACAGAGAAGCTGACATCAACAGACCAAATTCCACACTCCAACATTTCTATACCTTAGCCCCTTTGGCCAACAAGACCTCTCAAGTTAAGGACAACTGTCACTATCAAATGATGAAAGAATTAAAGCTCAGTACTAAGTCACTTGGGTAAAAGTGGAGTATTTAGTAAAAGCAAAACTCACTGAATTTAGATCAACCTCTTTCACCAAACCCTGAAAGTGGGCTTAAGACCTACATATATTACAAGTCAAAAACATTTTAAGGTTCATTTTGCATAATGTAAATCAGTGTTCTTGGCTAATTAAAAGCTAGAAAGATTTAAAAGCTAAGGATGAAAGAATTGCCTTAAATCAATAACTGTATTAATAGAACATGAACAAAGCTTTCCATTTATATGTATATATGTGTGTGTGTCTATATATACGCATGTTTCCACATATACATAAAAGATACTTAGAAGTTAGTATAAGTGTGTTTTACAAATGCCACAGAGCTTCTGGCAAAGTTGACAAGTTCTAACCTGCTTTAAAAATTACTATTCACTGCCTTCATCCCAATCTAATTTTATTTAATGTTATTCTTTGGATAACCCTACAAAAACAAAACCCCCCAAGCAAATTCTTGTACATTTCAATATCCTGCCTACTTATAAGAGCGGAAGAGTCAAACAGAGAAGGGGAAAAACGTGACGTGCACAACCTTGATCCAAAACACAGCTCGTCGTAGTCTAATTTTAGGCCTAGCCATTTTGATTGTCTTTTAAGGTTAGAAAGAAAACAAACAACTACAGATAACCTGTAAAGTAGAACTGAAACAATTATATCAATGGGAGTTGGCATGATTTATCAAGGAGGAAACAAATCAAGCTCACAACTGCCTAGAGTATTCCAATTAAAATGAAGATACAAGGAGGTTACAGCCCCACACCAACCGACAACAGAAATTACTTTTCACACTTCAGTTCTGGGATGAGTTTATCTTTAAAGAATTAGTCAAAGGGTTGAGTCCACCGAAGTCTCTGTAGCAACGTCCTATGTGTGTTGTTTTAAAGAAAGCCAAACACGGTGAAAAGCCAACCTTCACCTAAATTACCTAAAGAAGCAACTATTCACCTCCTGGCTGAAGATCAAACAAGAATCACGAGAAGATCCGAAAGCTCGGTTCTCAGGCGAGGCCCTCAAACCCTCGGAAAACTATACGTTTCTACTAACGCGGAATATGAAAGAGATTACACATTGTAGTTTAGAAAAAGAGTAAAGGGACTAGAGGTAATATGCCTAACCAATCAAACTAAGATGACCAGAGAGGTAGCAAGGAGGGGCTGGGACTCAGTAAGACAGGAAAAATCGAGGACTAAAACCCGAGACGTTACTAAAGTAAACTGAGAACAGGAGGACGCTGCAACGCGAGGAAAGGGAGATCGAGAGTGGGCAGAGCCTGTGGCGCGACACGGCCCTGGGCAGGGCTGGGTCCAGGAAGAGTTAGACTTCGCCAGCCTAGCGAGCTTCCCATTTCGGGCTAAAGCCGAAGAAAACAGCCCTAGGGAGCAGACAATGAGCCACCGCCCCAAGAGCCGCGGCTCCAAGCACGCAGGTGGCGGCTGCCCCGGAGCTGCCCCCGGCAGGTAGGCTGCCGCGGGCCGCTCGCGCCGGCAAGGCCGCGCAGAGGGTAGGAGGAAGAGAGCGACGGCCCGCGTCCCGGCCTGTCTGCACACTTACCCCAGGCGAGGAAAGGTCCCCGCCCCAGCGAGGCGCCTCGGTCCGAGCTCCCGGCGGGCTGTGGAGCCGCCCCGGGCAAGCGCGCGGCGCGGGGCAGGCGGGGACGGAAGGGGAAACGGGGCGGGAAGACGTGTCGCGCTGGAGCGCAGCCGCTGCTACTGCTAGGCCGAGCGGCAGCAGAGCCCCGCGGGCGCCGGGAGGGGAGGGCAGGGAGCCTTCGGCAATGGCGACGGCCCGGGCCGGAGGGGAAGCGGAACAACCGCCGCCGCTGCGCGTGGCCACAACCCTGGGGGAGGGCGGTGGCGGGGAGTGGGCAGGGGCGGGGCCAGAACACCGCCCCTCGCCGGCCCAAGCCCCAAGCTCCACTGGGCGGAGACTCGCACCACCTCCCGAAGGGCGGGCTCGCGCTGGGGCTGCTGGGAGTCGTAGTTTGAACACGTGCACCCCGCTCTTCTTGCTTTCTCTCTCGCTCTTTTTTTTCCTTCCTGGCGGTGGGTGGGGCGGGAAGAGTGTTTAAATTGAGAAAGAGAGCCAGTCCCTCATTTAATTTAGCACTGTCTCCATTCAGGTCTGTGCCGATCAAAGATGCTGACCAACATTGCTGTTAATTTAAATCCGCTTCAGTACATTTGTTTCTGGGAATTCATCCATTATCCATTTTGCATTTTACTTACAAACACTTACTATGTTTTGCTGCTAAAGTAAGTCCCACCTCCTTGAAATTAAGGTCTTCATGTTTTATCTAGGGAGGAGTTCATCAGTGTATTCACTGATTCTACAAATATTTGAGCCTCTAAAATGTATCACTTAGGCATCAGGGATACAGGATGGATATGAATCACTTTGTCTTTGTGGAGCATTCAAATATGCAAATGCAGTAATTAAACTAGTGATATCTGGTATGAGAAGAAAACTGGGGAGATTATTTTGGATGCGGTGGCCAGAGAAAGCATCTTTAGGGAGGGAACATTTAAACTGAGAACAGAAGAGAGACATAAGAAGCTCCTAGGAGAAAGCATTAGAGGCAAAAGGAGGAAGAAAAGGGCTTGCTATGATCAGTTAAGAAGACCTGTGTAGCCTGAACTTACTGCAAGAGTACTGTACTGTGAAAAAACATTAGAGTAGACAAGATTCAGGTCAAAAAGGATCTTGAACGCCATACTAAGGAGTCTGGATTTACTCCAAGAAGCTATTAAAGAGTATCAAGCAGGGAAGTGATCTGGCTTATACTTTTTTTAAAAATTTTTTATTGTTATGTTAATCACCATATATTACATCATTTGTTTTTGATGTAGTGTTCCATGATTCATTGTTTGTTCATAACACCCAGTGCTCCATGCAGAATGTGCCCTCTTTAATACCCATCACCAGGCTAACCCATCCCCCTACCCTCCTCCCCTCTAGAACCCTGTTTGTTTTTCAGAGTCCATCGTCTCTCACGGTTTGTCTCCCCCTCTGATTACTCCCCTTCATTCTTCCTCTCCTGCTATCTTCTTCTTTTTCTTTTCTTAAAATATGTTGCGTTATTTGTTTCAGAAGTACAGATCTGTGATTCAACAGTCTTGCACAATTCACAGCGCTCACCATAGCACATACCCTCCCCAATGTCTATCACCCAGCCACCCCATCCCTCCCACCCCCAACCACTCCAGTAACCCTCAGTTTGTTCCTGAGATTAAGAATTCCTCATATCAGTGAGGTAATATGGTACATGTCTTTCTCTGACTGACTTATTTCACTAAGCATAACACCCTCCAGTTCCATCCACGTCATTGCAAATGGCAAGATCTCATTCCTTTTGATGGCTGCATAATATTCCATTGTGTATATATACCACCTCTTCTTTATCCATTCATCTGTCGATGGACATCTTGGCTCTTTCCACAGTTTGGCTATTGTGGACATTGCTGCTATAAACATTGGGGTGCACGTACCCCTTCGGGTCCCTACATTTGTATCTTTGTGGTAAATACACAGTAGTGCAATTGCTGGATCGAATGGTAGCTCTAATTTCAACTGTTTGAGGAACCTCCATACTGTTTTCCAGAGTGGTTGCACCAGCTTGCATTCCCACCAACAGTGTAGGAGGGTTCCCCTTTCTCCACATCCCTGCCAACATCTGTCGTTCCCTGACTTGTTAATTTTAGCCATTCTGACTGGTGTGAGGTGGTATCTCATTGAGGTTTTGATTTGGATTTCCCTGATGCCGAGCGATGTTGAGCACTTTTTCATGTGCCTGTTGGCCATTTGGATGTCATCTTTGGAAAAATGTCTGTTCATGTCTTCTGCCCATTTCTTGATTGGATTATTTGTTCTTTGGGTGTTGAGTTTGATAAGTTCTTTATAGATTTTGGATACTAGCCCTTTATCTGACATGTCACTTGCAAATATTTTCTCCCATTCTGTCGGTTGTCTTTTGGTTTTGTGGACTGTTTCTTTTGCTGTGCAAAAGCTTTTGATCTTGATGAAATCCCAATAGTTCATTTTTGCCCTGGCTTCCCGTGCCTTTGGCGATGTTTCTAGGAAGAAGTTGCTGCGGCTGAAGTCAAAGAGGTTGCTACCTGTGTTCTCCTTTAGGATTTTGATGGCCTCCTGTCTCACGTTTAGGTCTTTCAACCATTTGGAGTCTATTTTTGTGTGTGGTGTAAGGAAATGGTCCAGTTTCATTCTTCTGTGTGTGGCTGTCCAATTTTCCCAACACCATTTGTTGAAGAGACTGTCCTTTTTCCATTGGACATTCTTTCCTGCTTTGTCAAAGATAAGTTGACCATAGAGTTGAGGGTCCATTTCTGGGCTCTCGATTCTGTTCCATTGATCTGTGTGTTTGTTTTGGTGCCAGTACCATACTGTCTTGATGATGACAGCTTTGTAATAGAGCTGGAAGTCCGAAATTGTGATGCCGCCAGCTTTGCTTTTCTTTTTCAATATTCCTCTGGCTATTCGGGGTGTCTTCTGGTTCCATACAAATTTTAGGATTATTTGTTCCATTTCTTTGAAAAAAGTGGATGGTATTTCGATGGGGATTGCATTGAATGTGTAGATTGCTCTAGGTAGCATTGACATCTTCACAATGTTTCTTCTTCCAATCCATGAGCATGGAACGTTTTTCCATTTCTTTGTGTCTTCTTCAGTTTCTTTCATGAGTATTTTATAGTTTTCTGAGTACAGATCCTTTGCCTCTTTGGTTAGATTTATTCCTAGGTATCTTATGGTTTTGCGTGCAATTGTGAATGGGATCGACTCCTTGATTTGTCTCTCTTCTGTCTTGTTGTTGGTGTATAGGAATGCCACTGATTTCTGTGCATTGACTTTATAGCCTGCTACTTGACTGAATTCCTGTATGAGTTCTAGCAGTTTTGGGGTGGAGTCTTTTGGGTTTTCCACATACAGTATCATATCATCTGCAAAGACTGAGAGTTTGACTTCCTCTTTGCCGATTTGGATGCCTTTGATTTCTTTTTGTTGTCTCATTGCTGTGGCTAGGACTTCTAATACTATGTTGAATAGCAGTGGTGATAGTGGACATCCCTGCCGCGTTCCTGACCTTAGGGGAAAAGCTCTCAGCTTTTCCCCATTGAGAATGATATTCGCTGTAGGTTTTTCATAGATGGCTTTTATGATACTGAGGTATGTACCCTCTATCCCTATACTCTGAAGAGTTTTGATCAAGAAAGGATGCTGTACTTTGTCAAATGCTTTTTCTGCATCTATTGAGAGGATCAGATGATTCTTGTTCTTTCTTTTGTTAATGTATTGTATCACGTTGATTGATTTGCTGATGTTGAACCAGCCTTGCAGCCCAGGGATAAATCCCACTTGGTCGTGGTGAATAATCCTTTTAATGTACTGTTGGATCCTATTGGCTAGTATTTTGGTGAGAATTTTTGCATCCATGTTCATCAAGGATATTGGTCTGTAATTCTCCTTTTTGATGGGGTCATTGTCTGGTTTTGGGATCGAGGTAATGGTGGCCTCATAAAATGAATTTGGAAGTTTTCCTTCCATTTCTATTTTTTGGAACAGTTTCAGGAGAATAGGTATTAATTCTTCTTTAAATGTCTGATAGAATTCCCTTGGGAAGCCATCTGGCCCTGGGCTTTTGTTTCTTGGGAGATTTTTGATGACTGCTTCAATTTCCTTAGTGGTTATAGGTCTGTTCAGGTTTTCTACGGCATATACTTTAAGATCACTAGATTGCTATGTGGAAAATGTAGTATACAGATGCAAGAATAGAAGGGAAATGAACTAGAAAGGCAGTAATCATGATGGACACTAAGGAGATAGTGGAAATGGAGAAGGCAGCTAGATTGTACTTATGTATAGATGTAGAATAAAAACCCAGTTGATGTGGAGAGAAAGGAATCAAAGATCAATATGGCACACTAGTATTAGATAACCCGAAAAAGTCCCATTATGAAACACATTGAAATGCTGGATAAAATAGAACATCCCTTCAAAGGCATAACTAAGCTTTCAGGAAAGAAAGAGGAATACCTCTGATAGTCTTCCAAACTCCACACAACCCAAAGAGGGAGCAAGAAACCTGAGTGGCAAGCAGGATAGTGAAGCTATGGTTGTACTGAGGGTTATGTATCTATCTCAGAAATCTCTGTGGTTTTACTGGCTGCACAGAAGACCAAAAACAAGGCCCTGGGCCTATACAAGGAGTTGGGACAGTGACCCTGCATAAGGCTAGAAAACTCATAGGGCTATGTGCTCCAAGAATAGACTGGGGATTAAAAAAAATCCCCTGTACCAGCCCAGGGAGACAAGCAAACATCAGTATGTTTTAGTCTGGACTTGGCATGAAGGGGGAAACAATCTCCCTTTTAGAATTCATAACCACAAGCTTTCCCTCACATGGGTTTGAGAGTTCAAGTTTATAGTACCTATACTGTCCAGGAAACCTCAAGTCAAGAAACTGGTCCCAGGCTGGTAGTGTTTGGAGGCCTGGAAGAAACAAATACAAATCCTCACTGCACAGGTTCACTCTTAACCCAGGACTGAAAGGATTTCCAAGGATAAACAGGATTTCAAAAGCTAAATATGAGTACCCAAAATATAATTTTAATATACCTGAGGAAATAAGCCACCATGAATGAATCCACAGAAACCACAAACAAAATAATGAAGCTTGTGAACTTTAGACAGTGGAGTTATTGGTTACAGAATATAAAATAAGTTTATTAAAATGATTAAACAAAATAATATAGGAGTAAGAAACAAGATACTGTTTTTTAAAAAATGACCATGAAGCTTTGAGAAGTAACCAAGTAGAACTTCTACAAATAAAGAATTTAATAATTGCAACCAAAGCCAATGTTTGGGTTAAAAAGCAGATTACACACTGAAGAGAGAATTAGTAAACTGGATGACAGATCTAAAGAAATTACTGAGAGCAGCCCAGAGACAAAGGAAGTATGAAAGAAAGATCAAGAGACATGGGGATAGACTGTGAAGGTCTACCATATGCTTAGCAAGAACTGAGAGAAGAGAGAAAATAAAATGGATAGTAGATGAGATAATGGCTAAGAATTTTCCAAAACTGAATAAAGACAAGAACCTTCAGACTCAGGAAGCAAAGTGAAGCCCAACCAGGATAAGTAAAAGAAATCTTTTCAAACTCATCATCATGAAACTGCAGAATACCATAGATAAAACAACCAGAAAGGAAAGACATACCCTACAAAGCAACAACTATTAAATTTCTGAAGATTTATCAACGCAACAATGGGTGCCAGTGGACAGTGGAAAAATATTTTCAAAGTACCAAGATAAAATAACCAAATTTACCAGTGTAGACCGTGCTAAATTATCAGTCATATGAGGGTGAAATAAAGCTTTCAGACAAAAGCAGAGACCGTTGCTGGTACTGTAATAGTGTTGTAGCTACACTTGTGGTGAGCAGAGCATAAAGTATAGACTTGTGGAATCACTATGTTGTATACCTGAAACTAATATAACATTGTATGTCAATTATACTTCAATTAAAAAAAAAAGACAAAGACTTACTAAAGGAACTCATTAAAAAGGTATACTTCAGGAGGAGACTGATTCCAAAAGTAAGGTCTGAGATGCAAGAAACCAGATAGATAGCTAAACCTACCCATCCTATCACTGGTTAGGACAATCCTGAAGAGCATACTTAATCCATATTATCCTATTCTCTCACAGCCTACCAAACCCTACATTCAACTACCTGCCAGTAGCATATTTTGTAAGTTTGGAGGATAATGCAGATAGGTGTTGGTCACCTCACCCTAATTTATCTCCATATCTTAAGCACCAATTATCAAAATATAAATGAATACCTGAAATAAATAGAATATCTTACTGGAATAGTCCTTAAACTCATCATATTCTGAAATCATTAGAGCTGCATTAGATCTTTCCAGTTCCCAGGCCATTTATGTACCATCTTCCATGAGATCTAGCTAAATAATCTAAATTCCTGGTAGAGTGGCTTAGACACACACACACACACACACACACACACACACACACACACACACACATCTCTGCCCCATCACCACCCTTAGTTGAGGTAACCCATGTCTCTGTTATGTTTACCCAAACAAACATAACCTAATACTTTAAAAAATATAAACCATAAAAGTTCAACAAATACTGGAACAAAATGACCAAGAGGACAGTACTCAGTTTCCTCGCTTTAAACAAAAAAGGCCATACACAGAATTACAAAACTAAAAATACAGGGCTTGCGGGGCGCCTGGGTGGCTCAGTCGTTAAGCATCTGCCTTCGGCTCGGGTTATGATCCCAGGGTCCTGGGATCGAGTCCCACGTCGGGCTCCCTGCTCAGCGGAGAGCCTGCTTCTCCCTCTCCCACTACCCCTGCTTGTGTTCCCTCTCTACCCGTGTCTCTCTGTCGAATAAATAAAATCTTAAAAAAAAAAAAAATACAGTACTTGGGGTGCCTCGGTGGCTCAGTTGGTTAAGCGGCTGCCTTAGGCTCAGGTCATGATCCTGGAGTCCTGGGATGGAGCCTGCTTCTTCCTCTCCCTCTGTCCCTTCCCCCACTTCTCATGCTCTCACTCTCAAATAAAATCTTTAAAAAATAAAAATTTAAAAAAATTTAAAATACAGCGTTTAGGGGTGCCCAGCTGGCTCAGTTGGTAGAGCATGCGACTCTTGATCTCAGGGTCATGAATTCAAGCCCCACGTTGGGCACAGAGCTTACTTAAAAAAAATTTTTTTTAAGTTAAAAAAATAAAATGCTTATTCATTTTTCAAGTATCCAAAGATAATAAAGAGTTCAAAACCAGAAATGTTCTGTTATATCAAAAGTGATGTCAAAAAAAAGTGATGTCATCTGCAACCATTTATTAGGCAAGAAGAGTCATATCAAAGTACTCTTCTTTCACTTTTACATTTTTATTATACCTCTGAATACCTGTATAAATGAATAAATGGCTGAATCATGTCCCAGGCCACCATCTCAAATATTAACTTGAAAACTTATTTAAATACTGATGAAACTTGGTTCTGATATGCAAAAGAAAAAAATATATATATGTACTCTGCCCTCCCCACCACATATGCTCTTAAGAGGTCATGTTCCCCTGTCTATTCATACTTCAATATGCTGTCTGTTGATGTTAACTGAATTTTAACTGACATATAATTTCATTTCAGTGCCACTATATTAATCCCATTGTGAAAGAAATGCTTGTAAAAAACACGGAATTCTTTCTTGTAAGAAAATGCTAAGTAAAAAATTAGACTGGGTTTGAAATTTTAGTGGTCTCTAATATTTCTTGTTTTATGGCACTTGGTTGCCTTTTTCAAGTTCTTAAACATACCTTCAAAAAGAACTATTATGACTAGTCAAGTCATACATGTCAAATTATAAAAGACTTATTCCCATAAAAACACCAGAATGTTTTAGGAAATTAAGCAGTGCTAGCATATATAAATGTGTATCATTACATTACTCTATGAAACAAATACTGTCAACCAAACCCTGGTTTATTGGCTTCTGTTCTGGAACATGCTTGTCCTCAATGCATTGCCCTAAATAAAGAGAAGGACATGCTTGCCTTTTTATTTTTATTTTTTATTCAAAGATTTTATTTTTAAGTAATCTCTACACCCAATGTGGGGCTCAACTTCAAAACCCCGAGATCAAGAATTATATGCTCCACTGACTGAGCCAGCCAGGTGCCCCATACCTTTTCATTTTTTAAGTAGCTTCTACTTACTTTATTTTCTAATTTTTTCCCAAGAAAAATAGTGGAATAAGAGCTTTTGTTTAAAAAAAAAAAGAAGTCACTGAAGATACAAAAAAGAGGGACACCTGGGTGGCTCAGTCGGTAGAGCATGTGACTCTTGATCTCAGGGTCGTGAGTTCAAGCCCCAAGTTTGGCATGGAGCAAAAGATACAAAAAAGATTTTTTTTGTAAATGTACAACTTAATAAAAAATACTCTAAAAAAGACAATTGTCTTCCTGACAAATTCAGTACTAAGTCTTAGTACTTAGTACTTAGTTTCATCTAACCAATTCATATATTCAAAACAGTATAATAAAATACAAAAGGAGAATGGAAATGCTTTAAGGAATAATCAATCTTGATATCAATAATTTCTTAGCTATCCTACTTTATTTTCTTTAAACTCTGGATGAGTAACTTTAATATTCAAAATTAATGTTTAAATAAACTGCTTCATCCAAAATATTTTATTCTTATTTATAATGATTTTCTCAATTTTTAGCTGAAATTAAAATATTTCTAGTCAATAAAATGAGAATAATTTGTCTCTAACATATCAAGTACTCATTTTCGTAACCGAATGAAGATATAAAATCACTTCTCACAAGATAAATATTTAACACAATTAAGTTTCCTCTTCTATTGGCACTTGCTTGAAGATTATCAAAGGTCTATACAACAACAGAGCACTACATTCTGGAATTGGTTGAAAGTGATCCAAAATTTCCTCTAGTACACATAATTTTAGACATAAATGACATAATTCTAGAACAGTACTTCTAATCGCAAGTCAATAGGTCTTATTTAGGTTTATGGGAAGCATTAAACTCCATAAAACTTATAGGGAAAAATGGCCATATTTGAAAACAGCCACAAGGATTAGAGTGGAACACAGGACGGTAATGAGCAGAGTCACAGAACATACTAAAGAGGTATGTATAGTCAGTCCCACTGGAACCTGTAGAGTCACGTTCTTATATACCTAGAGAGAGAGAGAGAGAGAGGTTAGAGACATTTAAAATGCATGTCCTAAGGTGAGACCAGTATTTGACTTTTAATATAATATTTTTCCTTTAGTATCTTTCAGCCAATGCTACACTACAGGTAACATTACTATTTGAGTGATTCTTTTGGATTCAACATTTCATTTAATATAACAGAATCAGACTCAATCACAATAATCCTTAAATTCTCATTAGTTTTGACTACTACTTTCCCCCAATGCTAGCTATCTCCCATTGTCACCTCTGTAATCAATATAAACATTTACTTCCTTTTGCTACGTTTCATATTAGAATACAGAATTCTCTCTCAGTCAAAGCCCCAAAGGAAAAACGTTAAAACAACAATAAAGCTAAAGTATCCAATCACTCCTGTTTTGCTGTTTCTCTCTTCAAAATACCTTTAAAAAGTCTGTTATTCACAAATCACACAATTGAATATCTTTTTTAAAACATCAAAGTCATTGTCATCCTGACCAGCAAAACAAGTTCTTCTACAGTTCAACTTGGTTTCTATTTTCTCTTTGGTTTTGAAGATCAAGGGGGTCAGTTAGAAACTCTAGGAAATTTTATGGTTTAAAATAGGTTTTTAAAAACATTAAAATTTAGGTAACTTGGGAATGCTCTTATCTTTGGTTCCTTTTTATAAATATCTGGAGTATAATTTCACACCCCAAACAAATGTTACCAGCATAATCTGAAACAAAGCCACCCGAAATTTAGCTTTCAAAAAAATGGTGTCTTAAACCAACAAGCATTAGTGTATATAGATCACCCCCTTAGTAATGGCCACCTATTTTTCTGGTATATATAAACAAGAAATGTTAATACACACATATACAGTTCAAAGGCATTAATTATGACCTCTTATTTCAAGTTATGTGGTCTAAAAGAGAACTGAATTCAAAATGTTTTAATAAGGTAATTACTTATTTTGTAGCAATGCATACAACCAGTATTTTAAATTAATAAATTGTAAACACTAATTAATACTCTTCATTCACATAAGAAAATCACATGTAATTCTCCAGATGTATATTAGAGTGTGAAAAGAGATTCGGGTTCCATACAGTAATGGAAATCTACTCAAAAGCAACTCTACATTGTAAAAGATATCAGCACAGTCATACATCTTACCAATTGTCAGTTCTAAGAGAGTTCCCCACTACAAAATAGCAGTGCTTTGTAGTAAGCCTTCACCATACGTAGTTGTTTTCTAGGCTAGCTGGTAGACAGGCTTCAAAGCAACTCCAAGGAAAATACTTCAAATCTAAATATCTACAATAGCCATATTAACAAATCTGCTTTACGTTTACCTGACAGTCTGTCTGTTGGTTTAACATTTTAAATTTATTTTACTTTTATTGCAGACTCATTTGACTCCTTAGTAAATTGTAAAAATGATGACACAGATTGTGCTATTCCACCAAAGGAAGCAGGCATTAAAGAGAATTAGCGTCAAAGAGAAACACAAACAGATATTACAACCATCAGTTAAAATGCAGCTCATAAAAGAGGAAGGAAAGGACAGAAAAAGAGGGAAAGAAAAGAAATGGTTGTATAAGATCGCCACTCTGAAGAGAGAGAAGTAGACCATGTTAACTAAAGAGGGTAAATAGAAAACTGTACACTCTTTAGACAAAACCAATGTTAATGAAGTAAGAATACTTACCTAATTTAGTAACTGAAAACAAGGTCAGAGGTCAAAACTATAAACATGGCTGGCCACAACCTGGATTTAGATATATAAATAGCAATACAACTGTCTAGAAACTTTATCACAGTTGAAATGCTACTATTTGGAGTCTTTATTACCCTTTTCTCACTCGTTCTGTGCCATATAATGAAGTTAACTGTTGTTTGTTGTTCAAAAATTAATGAAAAGTTCTAAATAAAATAAAGTTGTACTGATAAAGTAAAACCAAGAATGAAACCAGACCACTTTCTTACACCATAAACAAAAATAAACTCAAAATGGGTTAAAGACCTAAATGTGAGACAGGAAACCATCAAACTCCTGGAAGAAAACATAGACAGTAATTTCTTGGACATCAGCTGTCGAAACATTTTTCTAGATAAAGTAAAACCAGATGGACGTAGCACTGTTCTTCGTTGCTACTCCACATCTTTAAAAAGCATATTAGCTATACTTAGGCTCTGAACCAATGAGGCATAAACTAACCCTAAATCTCCAGTCCCCAAATTAAATGATTCTGTAACAATAGAAATGAGGAACCACTGCTGCCATTAGTAGCAAAGAAACAACATTATAAGCACAAAAAAAACAGCTTTCAATGGTAGAATAGAAAATGCTAATCCCTTAAATGTGACAGAAACATTATGAGTTTTAAATAATGCAGCATGATTGAAAAACAACATAAAGTATTAACTTACTGATTTATATTTCATATTGTTCCATTGGCAGATATCCTTATTCTTCAAAGCACAAGGAGCTGCCACTTGTGACCGAGCCCAGCATTTCAAAATTGGAAACTCTGAGAAAAAGTGGTAGAACATCAGACCAGAAAACCTGCATCTGGACTAGACGCTAGGCCAGTCTTTCATGTTGAGATATGAGTACTCAAACACGTTTCTACACAATGTACATGACCTGACTCCATCTTCACATGCTATTTTATTTTAGTAGCCTATTCTAAGAGGATGCCTAAGAAATTACAAAATTACCAAGACTGTGCAGAAGTTAAGCATGAGTTCTTAACAAATCCCATTACAGTAGGTGCCACTTTTTTAAAAAAGATGTTATTTATTTATTTATTTATTTGAGAGAGAGAGAGGGAGAGAGAATGAGCAGAGGGAGAGAGGGAGAAGCAGACTCCCTGCTGAGCAGGAAGCCGGATGCATGCGGGGCTCAATCCCAGGATGCAGGGATCATGACCTGAGCCGAAGGCAGACGCCCAAGCAACTGAGCCACCCAGGCATCCCCAGTAGGTACCATTTTTTAAAAAATTTAAACTTTTTTTGAAGTATAACATATACACAGACAAATGAACAGATCCTAAGCATACAACTAAAAAAATTTCCATAGACTAAACAAACCCATATAAAGATCATTGAGACTAAAAAAAAAAAAAAAAAAAAAACAAACAAACAAACAACAAAAACCAGAACCCCAGGTGCTCTCTCAAGAGAGGGCACTTTTTCAAACTTTATTCAGACAATGAAAAAAAAAGAAAACTAGGTTGGATGAACAAACCTAACAAAGTTGAACAGTTTATTATTTTCTCATCATGAAATATATGATGGCTGCAAAGTATGATTAAAAACTTCCTATCCCCCAATCTTTAGTGCTACTGGTTTGTGAATATTCTAATCAACCCAAATTTGAAGACTCAAAGAACCAAAATCGGAAAGGGGCTTCTTAAAGTCTTGATTCTAGGAAGACTGAAAGTGGGGAAGCATAGTTTTAATTTACTCAAATGCACACATAAAAACAGAAAGAACAATTACACCCGAAACCAAAAACTCATGGCCAACATTTACAACAAAACTAGGTGGTAACGTATCCCCTCAAACACGAAAACCTATGCAGGTGGAGACAAAACAGCAACAGCTGCAAGTGCAGCAAATCAGCATGAAGAAACAGAAAGTAACACAAGAGCAGAGGATCAATGGTCAAAAAAAGAAACACACCAGACATTATATGCGTAGTCCTACAAGAACACAGCACCACCTATAGTCTTGTCAAAAGAATCAAAGCTGAATCTGATCACACCTCTGGAGCCAGCAGCCAATTTCCAGAAATAAAGAGGCTAGATGAACAGCATGAGTACAATCACCATAACCCCAGCCACAAGAAACTAGACAGGTCAAATGGCCCAGGTTTCTCAACAGGTGAATTAAAAAAAAAAAAAAGAAAGGGGAAGAGGGGAAACCTGTAAATTAAGAGACTTAATGGAAATACATTTCTTTAAATGGGGAAGAGGCTTTACTATCTAAGAATGCCCACTTGGGCGAAAAAAGTATAAAGAAACATAAGTGATTAAGTCAGGATATGGGTTAGTCTGAGAGGAAAGGAGGAGGCTATGACTGAGACAAGACACAGAGAGCCGCTGCTAGGGTGACTGGCAAAGCTCTTTACAAGGGTATTTGCCTTATAATAATTTACTAAAATATTTGCTTATGAGGTTTTCTTCTATCTATGGTGTATTTTATGATCAAAAAGTTAAAAAAAAAAAAAAAAGAGGGGCGCCTGGGTGGCTCAGTCAGTTAAGCATCTGCCTTTGGCTCAGGTCATGATCCCAAGGTCCTGGGACCAAGTCCCACATCAGGCTCCTTGGTTGGCAGGGAGCCTGCTTCCCTCTGCCTGCCTCTCCCCCTGCTTGTGTGCGCTCTCTCTCTCTCTCTGACAAATAAATAAATAAGATCTTAAAAAAAAAAAAGTTAAAAAAGAAAGAAAAAAGAAACCTGCTTTTGTCATCCCTGTCCTTGACTTCAGACTCGCCACCATACCTTTATTTTTATTTTCAACCCGCAGAAAAGACTTGCAACCCTCACCTTGGTCACAATACATCAATAAATCAGGGTTATTGACCACAATCAAGGCTTCCCCATCTTTACTATGTGGCCGATGATAGCGGTAGTGCACAGGCAAAAAAGCTTGGAAACAGTCAATGCACTGTGAATCTTGTCTGGCATAAATCAGAACTTCGGATTCCTTGGACAAATAATTGGGAGCTTCTATATTAAAGTCTTCTGAAACCATCACTGCCTGTCAAAAAGAAAACAAATATTAATCCAGAAGAAGAAACGAGTGCAGAGGATTAATAAATAAAGCCAGAAGATTGCTATACAGATGAACAGAAATGTCCAATTCACTCCCCTTATAATTTCCATTTCATTCCATCCTCAATTTTAAATAGAAAATACAAGATGTGATCTATGTTTAATAAAAGTTTGTTTACTAAAAGTAAACTGAGGAAATTTTACTAATAAAAATTATGTATTTATAATATCCTTATCAACCTTTGTCTAGGTGACAAAAGAGGTACTAAGAAAAGAGAAATTTTGTGAATACAACATTATTTAATAAATATGAAAACTATGACAAAAACAGTTAACCCAGTATTGGATTGAAATGATTGGTATCATTTTGGTAATTTCCTGTTCTTCAGAGAAGCAAGTAAGATGGCAGTAAGATAGAGCACTGTGGTCAGGAAGTCAAAGCCAAGGTCAGCACTCTTCTCATATTAGGTATAAAGAGTTAAAAGAAAAATAGTAAATGATTCTTTAAAAAAATAATATGGTAAAAACCATTTTAAAACAGGTATTCTAGGGGCGCCTGGGTGGCTCAGTCAGTTAAGTGTCTGCCTTCGGCTCAGGTCGTGATCTCAGGGTCCTGGGATGGAGCCCGGTGACAGGCTCCCTGCTCAGCGGGGAGTCTTCTTCTCCCTCTCCCTCTGCCCCTCCCCCCCCACTTGTGTTTTCGCTCACTCTCTCTCAAATGAAGAAATAAAAAATCTTAAAGAAAAAAAAAGGTATTCTACT